>NC_081342.1:40472001-40558425 GCF_029784015.1 Lycium ferocissimum | reverse complement strand
AAAAAAATACAACCCCGGAATGGGGGGGCAAATCATCAATTTTTTTTGATCTACTTAATTTCCTTTTGGGAGATTTTGAACCAAGGCGCCCCCTTTTTTTTTCCATAAATGACACTTCTCCCAATTTAGAACGGATTGGTCCTCTCCACCTTTTCAACACTTGACCCGGATGGCCAAGACACTCTTTAAAACGGAATCCCCTACTACGGAAGAAGTCATCCATGAACACCTCAAGTAATCTACCACCATGTCGGGGAGAAAAATTGACATCATGCACCTGCGAAAAATTGGTGGTGCATTACACAACCAAACGGCATCGGCTAAATGCAAACGTCCCGTAAGGGCATGTGAAAGTAGTTTCTCTGGTCTTCAACGCAATATTGATCTGATTATAGCCAGAATAACCATCAAGGAAACAATAGTAGGAACGCCCTAACATCAAGCGTCCATCAATAAAAGGCATGAGGAAATGATCCTTGCATGTGTTGAATTCGAGCTTGCGATAATCATGCAAACTCTCCATCCGGTCACGGTTCTCGTTTTGGGATCAACTCATTCTTTCATTTGGCACCACGGTGATGCCGCCTTTTTAGGAACACATTCGTGGGCTCGCGGGTGCGCGGCAATCGGGTAAACCACGCCGACATCTAACCACTTGATGATCTCTTCTTGACTACCTCTTGCATGTTTCGTTCGGTCGCCTGCGGGCTCTACACTTGGTTTGCTACCTTCCTCCAACTGGATTTTGTGCTCACAGATCCCCGGATGGGCCTGCCCCCGAATGTCGCTATGGTCGCACGATAGCGCGCGCCTGCTTCACTCTCGACACCTCCAACGGTTGTAAAATACGATTTCCCTCGATCGGCGAGCCCAAGCGGATACAATCACTGGCAATGTATTGTCTGGACCAAGGAACTCATATTTCATATGTGAGGAAGGCTGCTGGAGGAGTTGTTACATTTTCCGGAATCAAGTTCAATTTTGGTAAGGCTCAAGTGATCGACCTTCCAGGACATCAAAATTAACGAGAATACCGGCTAGGCTTCACCCAAACTTTCTTCTTATTTGAACTCCACTACTAGCATGAACGAGCTGATATAAGTATAAGGGCAAAACATATGCAAGTCGAAGCTACCTATCTCTGAAGAGTTATAACCTTTAACGGTTCATATTGCGCAAAAAGCCGGCAAAGCGTCATATATATATATATATAGGGAACGTCCCAACAAAACACAAGCCGAGAAGGCTACCTTCATACACATTTGCCATGATAAACATATATAGCTACGCAAGCCGACAAGGCGCCACTACAAATGGGTACGCCCCAAACACAAGTCATAACCATATAACAAAACAACAACCACACACGGACCCACACTTGTGACCACGGACCTCTAAGAGTGACAACGACATCATATGACGGGACGGGGCCCCGTCGTACCACGAACGATAACATATGTACATATCAAAAGGTTATACCACGAAACTATGCTCCGGAATAAAGGAGCACTCGAAATATTTGGGTAGATATCTAGGTGGCGGATCTCGAAGCGTGTGTACGTACCTGCGGGCATGAAACGCGGCCCCCCCGAAGAAAAGGGGTCGGTACGAAATATGTACTTGAGTAGGTAAAGCATGAAACATAGTAAATAGAATCATATACGAGACAAGGTGAACGAGATTCAATGCAACAAACGAGTTTCATAAAACTTGCCTTTGAACATATTTCATCGTATCGTTCTCATATCAATGTCACTATAGTATTTCATAATCAAAGCCGCATAATCATTACGTATATAACATATATAACGTGTCCCGGCCCTCTAGTGAGGGACTCGGTAATTATAATCATAACATCATAAACATAAGCATATACGTGTCCGGCCCTTCGATGGGGACTCGGTAATAAGGAATGTATGCCCTCCGGCCTCCATCTCCAAATCATCATATCATCATATCATCATCATCATCATATATATATATATATATATATAACGTGTCCCGGCCCTCTAGTGAGGGACTCGGTGAATAGTATAATGGATCGGCGCACGAGAACGTATCACGGCCGGGACTCGGTGAAGGATATAGCGGTAGCACGAGCGAGTAATAAGCAACCACATATATATATAAAACATTTTTGAGACTCAATGAATAGTAAACCAAATCGGTTCTCGGACATTAGCATGTTACATTTTATAAAAATCAAGCATACTTATGCAATTCCTTTTAAGAATAAGAACTCCTATACATCACATACTAGTCCATCATGTAATAAATAACGAGATCATAATTCCACTATACCAACATTTTCAACATTACGGACGAATAACAATCACATGTCATACTAGAAGTTAGAGAGTGGAGTCACCCCGAGGCTCAGATTATATCTTACTTACGTCTAGGACATGCCAAAAAGAAGGAAGGAATAGGCTTTGCGTACCTTTAGCGTTTAATCGTATAATAACTTGTACTTGCTGCCCAACAACACTTATCCTATATCAAGATATCAAGAGCTACAGTTAGTCTACAAAGGATTTTAATACGCACTCTAACGCTCACAATCCCTTTCAAACATTTAGACGACGTTTCGTTCGCATTCAAACCAACTAGTGCTACAAGCTAACATTGCTAATCATTCTTTTCTTATATCATTCCAAACTTGTTTAACATGACTTAGGGAACTTTGGACAGCTTGTACATCATTCAATTCAGTCCCAGCTCACAGCCACACAGCCCATACAACAATACCATTTCACTTTTACTACATGTTCATAACAACATTCAATCATTCAACAACATTACTTCACTTCTAATCTTAAAACAGTCCACGATTTTGGACAGCTTGCACACCTCAACATGATTTGTTTCATTAACACCTTAATTCACCTATTCAACATACATACAATGTACCACAATGTGCACAACAACAACAATCAAAACTTGGCACAAAACAGTCCATAAACTCCCCTAAAACAGTCCCTTACACGGCTTCAATGCCATTCCTACACTTCATGATTTTCACTCATTTATTCATACTACAACACTTTCAATCCACTTCCAATACATGTATAAGAAGACTAAACATGATTCCATGAAAGTCTACAACACACGGCTCATTCAAACTTTAAGAAAACAGCCCAATTCTAACATGCACATCATAACCCAACTTCTAAAATCTTTGTTCAATTACATATGTTGACATACATTTATTTACCAACAATGCATGCAAAATGGAACCAACCATGGCTTCACTAAGCTCACGGCTCAACCTCAAGTTCAACCACAACAACAATCCAACAACAACATGCATGAATTATACATTCAAATCTTCATACAACACAAGAACAATGACCATTCTTACCTTGCAACTTGCCCTTCAAACTTGGCCGAATCTTCAACTCTATGGAATGCTACACCTCCTTGTCTCTTCCCAACAACTACTACACGTCCTTATACACTTGATGAGGAGTTGATTTACTTGGAAAATTGATTTTTTTGGATCAAATGGAGGAGGGTGTTCTCGGCCAGCTTGTAGCCGAGAGCCTCTCTCTCTATCACTATGCTTTTCCACTTTGTAATGTTGAAATGGAATCCTATTTGAATTATGAATCAGCATTTTTCTTTATAAATGCAGTCCACAAAGTGGACATGTGTCCCACCCAAGTTTTTAGCCAATAAAAGTTGGCCAAATCACAAGTGGGACCCACACGGCCACTTAGGCTCACTAATGAAGTAATTAAGTTCTTAATCTCTCTTAGTCATCCAATCTTGGTCAATTAATCCTTATTCTCCAATAATGTTCTTATACCAAACTAAATTCATAGGCAACTTGTGCATAGAAACGAAATCGGAAGACGAAAACCCTTACCGGGAACCCTAAAATAGCTTTGTCTTTAACTTGTCGCACTTAGCTTTACAATGTCCCAATGTAAGGATACGGGACATAACATTCTTCCCCCCCTTTAGGACATTCGTCCTCGAATGTTGATTTAACCCCACCGGGTCTTATAAGAATCAGGGACGAGGGTTCTCTTATCAATAGCACATAGATTGGTCAAACCATTTACATATTTAAGCAAGGAGTTTTAGATTACCTGCAGACGTAGTAAACAATTGGGGATATTTCTTCTTCATCTCTTCTTCAGCTTCCCAGGTCATCTCTTCCCTATTATTGTTCCGCCATAATACCTTAACCGAAGCCACATTTTTGGTTCGCAACCTCCTGATCTGTCGGTCAAGTATAGCTATAGGCTGCTCCTCGTAGGACAACTCCTCTGTTACTTGGACATCATCTGTAGAAAACACCCTAGACGGATCGCCTATACACTTCCGAAGCATGGACACATGGAATACCGGATGTACTGCTCCCAAATTAGCTGGTAGATCTAACTCGTAGGCAACTTGGCCTACCTTTCGGATAACCTGATAAGGTCCAATGTACCTCGGACTCAACTTCCCTTTCTTGCCAAATCTCATAACACCCTTCATGGGTGACACCTTCAAGAATACCCAATCGCCAACTTGGAACTCTAGGTGTCGACGTCGATTATCTGCATACGATTTCTGTCGACTCTGGGCTGCCAGTAGTCTCTCCTGAATAAGTTTCACCTTATCGACAGCCTGCTGAATCATATCTGGGCCTATCAACTTAGTCTCACCCACGTCAAACCGGCCTATAGGTGATGCGCACTTCTGCCGTATAGAGCCTCATACGGTGCCATCGGATACTAGAATGGTGGTCGTTATTATATGCAAACTCGATAAGCGCCAAGTGATCATCCCAACTACCCTTGAAATCAATGACACAGGCCCGTAACATATCTTGTAGTGTCTGGATAGTACGCTCGGCCTGTCCGTCAGTCTGAGGATGGAATGCTGTGCTGAGACTCACTTGGGTCCCCAATCCCTCCTGGAAGGATCTCCAGAAGTTAGCTGTAAACTGGGCTCCCCTGTCAGAGATAATAGCTGTAGGAACCCCATGCAGTCTCACTATTTCCTTGATATACAATCTGGCATAATCTTCGCTGAATATGTAGTCCTGACTGGCAGGAAATGAGCTGATTTCGTCAACCTATCCACGATGACCCAGACAGAGTCATACTTCTTTGGAGTGCGAGGTAGACCTGTGACGAAGTCCATATTGATTACCTCCCATTTCCAGGTAGGGATCTCCATCTCCTGCAATAGTCCCCCTGGCTTCTGGTGTTCTGTCTTAACTGGTGACAATTCGGGCACTGAGCCACAAATTCCGCTATATCTTTCTTCATGCCGTCCCACCAATACAGGCATCTAAGGTCTTGATACATCTTGGTTGACCCTGGATGGACAGAGTAACGAGCATAATGTGCCTCTCCCATAACCTGTTGCCGTAATCCTGCAACCTCGGGTACACATAATCTGCCTCTGTACCGAAGTGCTCCGTCAGATGTAATCTCGAATGGGGTCTCACCCTTCTGAAGTGTTGTATCTCTATAATGTACAAGAATAGGATCCTCGTACTGGTGCCTTTTTACCTCTTCTACAATAGACGACTCAGCAACGCCTCGCACAAATACCCTATCACCTTCAGAGTCCAACAAACGAACTCCCAGATTGGCTAACTGTCGAACCTCGTGGGCTATCTCCTTCCTCCCTGGCGGTACATCCGCCAAACTGCCCATAGACTTACGGCTGAGTGCGTCCGCTACCACATTGGCCTTTCTGGGTGATAAAGGATGTCAACATCATAGTCTTTCGACAATTCTAGCCATCTCCTTTGCCGCAAATTCAGCTCCTTTTGCTTGAAGATGTCTTGGAGACTCTTATGATCCGTATAAATATCAACATGTACGCCATATAGATAATGTCTCCATATTTTCAAAGCATGAATCACCGCCGCTAACTCCAGGTCATGGGTGGGGTAATTTCTTTCGTGCTTTACGAGTTGTCGGGAGGCATAGGCTATAACTTTGCCATGTTGCATCAACACGCAACCTATCCCAATACCAGAAGCATCACAATAAATAACATAGCCATCCGGCCCCTCTGGGAGAGTTAGGACTGGAGCCGTAGTCAACTTATCTTTCAACAGTTGAAAGCTCTGTTCGCAAGCATCAGTCCACTGAAACTTAGCTGCCTTCTGTGTTAACCTTGTTAAAAGGCGAAATCGAGGCAAACTTTTCCACAAACCTCCGTAGTAACCCGCTAGCCCGAGAAAACTACGTACCTCGGTAGGTGTTGTAGGTCTAGGCCATGTCTTAACGACCTCTATTTTCTGCGAATCTACCCGAATACCGTCAGCCCCAACAATATGCCCTAGAAAAGCTACTGAAGTCAACCAGAACTCACATTTAGAGAACTTGGCATATAATTTCTGATGCTGGAGGACCCTAAGTACCGCTCTCAAGTGGTCTGCATGTTCCCCTTCTGACCGCGAATAAATCAGAATGTCATCAATAAACACAATCACAAACAGATCAAGAAATGGCTTGAATACTCGGTTCATTAGATCCATGAACAATGCTGGAGCATTGGTCAAACCAAAGGACATCACCTTAAACTCGTAGTGCCCATACCGGGTCTTGAATGCAGTCTTTGGAATGTCTGCCTCCCTCACCCGCACCTGATGATAACCTGACCGCAGGTCTATCTTCGAAAAACACTTAGCATATGCAATGGTCAAATAAATCGTCAATCTGGGAAGGGGATACATTCTTTATTGTCACTTTATTCACCGCCTATAGTCAATACATATACGCAGCGACCCATCTTTCTTCCGCACAAACAATACCGGTGCTCCCCAAGGTGACGTACTGGGCCTGATGAAGCCCTTCTCTAATAAGTCTCTCAGTTGCTCCTTCAATTCCTTCAGTTTTGCAGGTGCCATTCTATAAGGAGGAATAGATATAGGGCGAGTGTTCGGCGTACGTCTATAGTGAACTCTACCTCACGCTCAGGTGGGAGGCCTGGAAGTTCATCTGGGAACACATCTGGAAATTCATTAACTACCGGAACTGACTGAAGAGTCGGTACTTCCGCTTTCGAGTCATGCACACGGACCAGATGATAAATGTACCCCTTTCTAACCATTTTTCTTGCCTTGAGGTATGAAATAAACTTACCCTTCGGCGATGCCGTATTCCCCTTCCATTCTATAACCGGCTCCCCTGGAAACTGGAACCGAACTACTTTGCCTCTGCAATCTACGTTAGCATAACAAGAAGCCAACCAATCCATCCCCATAATTACATCGAACTCAATCATATTTAGCTCTATTAAGTCTGCCTTGGTGCAACGATTATGTATAACCACCGAACAATTCCTATATACCTGCTTAGCTATAACCGAATCCCCTACAGGTGTAGCTACCTCGAACGGTTCTATAAATTCAGGTTTTACCCCAATTTTACCAACCACAAAGGGAGAGATATATGATAATGTAGAGCCTGGATCTATCAATGCATATACATCCTGGGAGAAGATCGATAATATACCTGTAACAACGTTTGGCGACGCCTCCTGATCTTGTCTGCTAGTTAAGGCATCCTCTTATGCTGACCCCGATCATGCTCTCTATCAGGTCGACGCCCCCTACGTCGTTCCTCAACCCCCTATGCATATGCTTACACCCGGACAATATCCATACCGGGTTGAGAAGCCATTGCCAAACAACCATCAATCAAATACAGATCCAACCCCATTACATAACGATGTACCCTATAAGCCATGTCCGTTACAATGGTGGGCGCGTACCGGGCCAGCGAGTTGAACTAGAGACTATAATCTCGAACACTCCGTGCCGCCATCTGTCTCAAATCCATGTAGAAATCTATCAACCCGATATATATCGCCTCACCTCCGGAGGCAGAAAATGGCCCAAAAAGGCTTCCACGAACTCGTCCCATACTGCTGGAGGAGCATCCTCGCCCCTAGACAATTCCCAGGACTCATACCAGTTAACAGCTACATCACGTAATCGATACGAAGCCAACTCCACGGACTCAGTCTCAGTAGCTCGAATTACCCTCAACGTGCGCAACATCTGTCGGACAAAATCCTGTGGATCCTCTGCTGGTCGTGACCCATAAAACCGGGGGATTACATGTTAAGAAATCACGAACCCTCAAACTATCGTGTCTGTCTGCGTAATCACCTCCAGATCCGTGTCTGCGAGCCTGCCCCGATACTAATCTGGTCAATAACTGAACTGCATCCCTCATAGCTCTATCCTCTGCCCCTGGCTGGGAGCCGGAGGCTCGAGTCTTTGGAATAGCTGGTGGTGGGGCAGTCCCCTGATCCACAGCTGCTGCTCTAGGCTCCTCCGACAGTGGTGGTGTAGTGGAGCTCGCTGACTGGAGTCTAATCCCAGGTACAGATTGAGCATAAGCCCTAGTAGTCCTCCGGGTCTGACTGGTCTCCCCGACTATTGCCTTGCCCTTCTGGGCGGCTGTCGCCTTCTTCGGAGGCATCGCTGTAAACATAACAATCCGTTAGGAAGGGATTATCCTAATAATACAGCTCTATCGCACGATCTAGAACGAGAAAGAAAGATGACATCCTAAATATCTTGTAGCTTCCTGTTTATAAATGTGGTGCACAACACATCGATAAACAAGACTCTACTAGACACGGTCTGTGGACACTCCGAGGATTAACCGCTCTGATACCACTTTTGTCACGACCCAACCACGTAGGCCGTGACTAGTGCTCGAGCTGGACACTCGTATACACCTGATACCTACAGTCATACACTACTAGCATGAACGAGCTGATATAAGTATAAGGGCAAAACATATGCAAGTCGAAGCTACCTATCTCCTGAAGAGTTATAACCTTTAACGAGTTCATATCGCAAAAAGCGGTTAATCATGTCATACATATATATATATAGGGAACGTCCCAACAAAACACAAGCCGAGAAGGCTACCTTCATACACTTATGCCATGATAAACATATATAGCTACGCAAGCCGACAAGGCGCCACTACAAATGGGTACGCCCCAAACACAAGTCATAACCATATAACAAAACAACAACCACACATAGACCCACACTTGTACCCAGACCTCTAAGAGTGACAACGACATCATATGACGGGACGGGGCCCCGTCGTACCTCGAACGATAACATATGTACATATCAAAAGGTTATACCACGAAACTATGCTCCGGAATAAAGGAGCACTGCGAAATAGCCGGGTAGATATCTTAGGTGGCGGATCTCCGAAGCAAACCAACTAGCGGGCATGAAAGCTAACCCCCGAAGAAATCATTCGAAATATGTCTTAGTAGGTAAAGCATGAAACATAGTAAATAGAATCATATCTAAGACAAGGTGAACAGGATTCAATGCAACAAACAGAGTTTCATAAAACTTGCCTTTGAACATATTTCATACCGTTTCACTTTCTCATATCAATGTCACTATAGTATTTCATAATCAAAGATGCATAATCATTCTGTATATAACATATATAACGTGTCCCGGCCTCCTAGTGAGGGACTCGGTAATTATAATCATAACATCATAAACATAAGCATATACGTGTCCGGCCCTTGCACAGGGACTCGGTAATAAGGAATGTATGCCCTCCTGGCCTCCATCTCCAAATCATCATATGATCATCATCATCATATATATATATATATATAACGTGTCCCGGCCCTCTAGTGAGAGACTCGGTGAATAGTATAATGGATCGGCGCACGAGAACGTATCCTGGCCCGGGACTCAGTGAAGGATATAGCGGTAGCACGAGCAGAGTAATAAGCAACCACATATATATATATAAAACATTTTTGAGACTCAATGAATAATAAAACAAATCACTTCATGATTTTCACTCACTTATTCATACTACAACACTTTCAATCCACTTCCAATACATGTATAAGAAGACTAAACATGATTCCATGAAAGTCTACAACACACGGATCTAAACTTGCTCATTCAAACTTTAAGAAAACAGCCCAATTCTAACATGCACATCATAACCCAACTTCTAAAATCTTTGTTCAATTACATAGGTTGACATACATTTATTTACCAACAATGCATGCAAAATGGAACCAACCATGGCTTCACTAAGCTCACGGCTCAACCTCAAGTTCAACCACAACAACAATCCAACAACAACATGCATGAATTATACATTCAAATCTTCATACAACACAAGAACAATGACCATTCTTACCTTGCAACTTGCCCTTCAAACTTGGCCGAATCTTCAACTCTATGGCATGCTACACCTCCTTGTCTCTTCCCACCAACTACTACACGTCCTTATACACTTGATGAGGAGTTGATTTACTTGGAAAATTGATTTTTTTTTTTATCAAATGGAGGAGGGTGTTCTCGGCCAGCTTGTAGCCGAGAGCCTCTCTCTCTATCACTATGCTTTTTCCACTTTGTAATGTTGAAATGGAATCCTATTTGAATTATGAATCAGCATTTTTCTTTATAAATGCAGTCCACAAAGTGGACATGTGTCCCACCCAAGTTTTTAGCCAATAAAAGTTGGCCAAATCACAAGTGGGACCCACACGGCCACTTAGGCTCACTAATGAAGTAATTAAGTTGTTAATATCTCTTAGTCATCCAATCTTGGTCAATTAATCCTTATTCTCCAATAATGTTCTTATACTAAACTAAATTCATAGGCAACTTGTGCATAGAAACGAAATCGGAAGACGAAAACCCTTACCGGGAACCCTAAAATAGCTTTGTCTTTAACTTGTCGCACTTGGCTTACAATGTCCCAATGTAAGGATACGGGACATAACACATAAAATCACCAACCCGCACAAGTACATCATCAACCACCCCAACGGAGTCTCTTGATAGACATCTATAACCCATTTGTAACCTTGTTAGTTGGCCATTGGCATCCCTAAGACGATTGTTTGTATATAGCAAGAGGCATCAAATTAATACTCGCCCCATTATCACACAAAGCACGAGCAAAGTCATGGTGCCCAATAGAACAAGGAATGGTGAACGCCCCAGGATCACCCTTTTTCTGAACAGTAGTAGTTGAGATGATGGAACTCATAGTGTGAGTCAAACTTACAGTTTCATGTTGAACCATTTTATTTTTCGTCAGCAAATCCTTCACATATTTAGCAATGCGGGCATCTCCTTGTCTCAGCATCCAAGAAGGGAAAATTTAGAGATACTTGATGTCGATCATGGAATTTCTCGAACTTAGCATCTTCCTTCTTCTTTACCAACCTTTGAGGAAAAGGTGGTGTAGATTTGAAAAGCTGAGTCAAAGGGCGGAGAGCCCCTTTCACAGGCTGCTTGCTCGTATTTTTAGCTGCTTTCGCAATCTCCGGAATATCAGCAACCTTCTTGTCAGTAGCATTCTCATCAACAACAATGGGTGCTTCAGACTGCACCTCATCTTCTTCATCTATCGGCTCAAGATCAATCACCTTCTCATCAGCCCCTCGGAGTGTTTTACCACTCCTAGTAGTGATGGCAAACACTCGGTCTACACCGCCTCCCCCATTCTTTGGATTTGGAATAGTGTCACTCGGAAGGCCTCCCTTTTTAGGAGGGTGCTGCTCTCTAGAAATATCCCTCATCTGTGACTCGAGCTTCTGAATTGCTGCTGTATGGGAACCCACAGTCTCTGTCAGCCCAGATAAAGTCCTCTCAGACTTAGACTGATTTGCCAGAATCTTCTCAAGCATTGTTTCAACCTTTGAACTACACCTTGCTTTATTTGTCCTTTCGGTGGTATATAAGGGTTGGAACTCTTGTTCCCAAAGTTGTTCTTGTTGTTGTAGCTCCAGCAAGCTTCTTGGTTCGCACCACCATAGTTATTGTTGTAGTTCCCAGAATTGTTATAAGAACCTTGGCCTTGTTGAGGTCTCCATTGATTCTGACTCTGATAACCACCCTGGTAATTCTGTCGCTGGTAACCCCCTTGAGAGTTATTCACATAATTAGCATCTTCAATCTGCATAGGGGGCCCTTCGTGGAATGGACCATCTTGAGCATGGTACATCCCTTTTGGTAGAACTGCCTCCTCCTCACAAACATTGACCTTCTTGATCTGGGATTCATCAAACTTCTTCGTCAGCAAGGAAATATTTGTTGCAAGTTCTGCCAAGGTGTCTTTGAGTATCTTGATTCTCCTTCACTATATTTTGGATCATAGCACTACCGAATGGTACCACATGAGCATTGTTTGAGTGCCAAGCCTGATTATGAGTTGTCAGCTTGTTAAGTATGGTGGTCACCCGTCGATGAGATTTGTTCATGAAACAACCATCACCGCATTATTCGCTTTGCCCGATTGCGACATCTTTGGATCAACCCTCGGTAGAACTTCTCCATTAATATGTTCTGGAAAACCATGATTTGGGCTCTTCTGCAAATAATCCTTGAATCTCTCCCATGCTTCATATAATTGTTCCCCACGTTGCTTAAATTCATAGATCTTGTCACGAATTTCAGCCTTCTTGCTGGGGGGGGGGGTACCATTTTGTGAGAAAAGCAGCCACCATCTCTGCCCATGAAGTAATCGAATTTCGGGGCAGCTTCTCGAACCATGTTCTTGCCTCTCCAGCTAAGGAATATTTGAATAACCTCAACCGAATAGCATCTTGTGGAACGTTATTTTGGATATGATTTGCACACACATCCATAAAATTCTGCAAATGACGTTGAGGGTCATTCTCGGTAGAATTCCGAAAGTATCCCTCAAGCTTCAACAACTGATATAGAGAGGAATCAATTTTTTGAAGCCAACTCGATTCGAGGCTGAACAATAGCGGGATGCATAATCCTCCTCTGGAACGAGCTCAGCAAAAACATTCTCATCATCTGAATCATTCGCCTGATTGTTCAACCGATTCCCCTGGTTATCAGCATGTTGATTTTGCTGATTCTGATTCATGTTCACCTGGTTTACATAGAGTAGCAAACAAGGTGTGATGGAATAAGCAAAAGACTTTCAATAAAGCAAATACTATTTAGTAATTTCAAAACCGTATCCTGGTTTACACAGAGTAGCAAACAAGGTGTGATGGAATAAGCAAAAGACTTTCAATAAAGCAAATACTATTTAGTAATTTCAAACCGTATTCCCCGGCAACGGCGCCAAAATTTGATACGCTCAAATTACACCTATTAATGGTATAACGCGGACGTTGTCAAATATAGTAACCCAACAAGGTTGGGGTCGAATCCCACAGGGAATAGGGTGTGAAAAGGTTACTAAATTCGTAGATTGCTATGTTTAGGTCTAATGTCTTAATCCGATGATTTTGATAAAAAGTTGGGTTTTTAGTAACTAACTGCTAAATATTGTTGTGGTTGTGAATTTATGATAAAAGAAACTAAGGTTGTGTCCCCGTTAGATAGAGTGTATGATCATGGGTGTTGATCTTGATATACTGCTAATGGATCATTATATGAATGCAATTAATCCCTATATGAACCTCTACTATTTCCCAATAAATAAAGATTATTTCTTTCTATGATTTTCCCAAATATAAGAAAGTGACTATGAAGAACAATTAATCATGCCAAGTAAATTCTTCTTATTCCTAAGTGAATTTATTAAATAAAGTGTAAAGCTTTGAGTTCTTGATGTTTATTCTTACCAACCCTACTTATTCTTCCAAATAAATAAAGGTTTATGGCTTTAATCAATGTTTGCAACCATTAGTTATAAATGAAGAATGAAGAATAAACAAATCCTAACAATCCATTATTTGTATATCAATCACAACCTAATCACAGAACACCCATCAATTTGGGTTCACAACCCTAGTAAGGGAAATTAGCTACTCATAAAAGGAGAAGAGTAATAAGCAGCAATAGAAAACATAATGCTTACAAGTGAGTGTTTTGAATTGCAGAGAATTGAATTCTAATTTGTTTGTAATCTCCACAAGACTTCAAAAGTATGAGTGCTAATACTAAGGGAAAAGAAAACTGAATTCTCTAATGTCTCATCATACAGGAAACCTAAAATTAGTTATTCATAAGAGTCAAAAACCGTGCAAAACTGGACTGACAAAATTGCCCTCGACGGACCAATGTACGGACCGTACTTTTTATACGGTCCGTAGAATCAATGGAAGCCTTCCGTGAAATCTCTTCCAGTGGTCCAATGTACGATCGTTATCACGGACCATATATTATGCGGTCCGTTATAACTTGCCGGTAAATCTTTTTGGCTTGACAACTCTTCTGGAAGCATATACGGTGGATTTTACGGATCGTAAATATTATACGGTCCGTACTTCTGCTCGGACATTTGCTTCATCCAAAGACTCATTCTGTTGAGCATGTACGATGGAATTTACGGACCGTGAATATTCTACGGTCCGTATCTTCCTCCGTATAACTCTGTCTTCAGTAAATTTCTCTTTTCTGAACATCTTTTTCACTCCATTTTCACGACTTGCTCTCGAATCATGTTAAACACCTGCAACATGTCACAAACACATCAAAACGACCTAGACTTGCTCGAAAACAAGTAAAACTTATAGCCAAAAAGTATCGAATGTTCCATAATTTCACGGCACATCAAAATCCATGGGGAGCCTATGTGACATTCAACCAAAGAAGAGAGAGTTAGCTCATGAGCTTCGACAGCTAGCTAGCCTAGGAGTTCGATTAATGGACTCGGGCAAGATGGGAGTAACTATTCACGATTAAGCTGTTTCATCATTTGTAGTTAAGGTGAAAGAATGCCAGTATGAGGATCCCATGCTAGTTCACAACGATAATACATCACCCCAAAAGAAAAAATGACCCTTTGAGATATCTGCAAATGGAGTTCCAGATATCGAGGCCGATGATGTGTTCTTGATGTTGCAGGGTTACGTTACCAGATTTTGGAGAAAGCCCATTGTTCCCGTTATTCTATTCATCTGGGAGCGACAAAGATGTATAATGATGTTCAACTTATTGGTAGGACAGAATGAAGAAAGATATAGTGGAGTTCGTAGCTCAATGTCCTAACTGTTGATGTGCCGTGAAATTATGGCACATCTAATGCTTTTTAACTGTAAGTTTTACTTGTTTTCGAGTAAGTTTTTGTTACTTTGATGTGTTTTGTGCGTTTTGCACAAAAGTATTTCTAAGTTAGAATGATCGGCAAGTGAAAACGAGGAAACTCTAGTGTTCATTACTGGTTTTGCACTAACTATAGACCGTCGTCATGTTGATGTCCGTCGTCTTTGTCGTCAAACTGCATGGAGAGTTCCTGCAACAAAGGAAGGTCGACGATATGCAGAGCTAGTAGATTGACAGGCCATCAAAATGTTCGACGGTCCATCTAGTTGCATCATCGACATACATCTTGCTGATTGAAAAGTGTCATCAGACCGTCGAGTTGCACCGTCAGCATGATCGACGGCCGTCGAAGTACAAAGACGGTTGAGGTTCTGCAAAGTGAAATTTTGTCATCAGATCATCGTCATGCACCGTCAATTTGTCGATGACCGTCAAAGTACAAAGATGACCCGTCGAGTTGCAAGCCGACCTGGAACTGGATTGGGATTATTTATTCCGAGTTTAACCTGTATAAATACCTGTTCAGGTGTTATTTTTCAGACATCTAGATTTTTAGACTTGTAGTAATTACTTTTGAAGATTTTCCAAACAATTACATTCGTTACTTTTAGTTTTATTCGTAATTTCAATAACAATTTCAATTATGCAATCTTCAATCTATTATTAATTCTTCGTTGCCATGAATAGCTAAACACCTTTACTAAGGTTATGAACCCCAATATGGGTGTTTTGTGATTGATATATGCATAATGGATTGCTAGGGTTTATTTGTTGTTCGCTTTAATTATATAGTTAGTGGTTGCAAACATTAGCTAAACACCATAAACTTTGGTTTATTTAGGAAAATAACTAGGGCTTGGTAAGAATAAATAACAAGAACTCAAGGCTTTAAACCTTGTTTAATAAATTTACTTAGGAATAAGAGAAATTTACTTGGCATAATTAACCGTTCTTCATGCATACTTTCTTATCTTTGGGAAAAGCATAGAAAGAAATAATCTTTTCTTATTGGGAAATAGTCTAAATTCATAGAAGTTAAGTGCATTCATACAACGATCCCTTAGAGGTATATCAAGATCGAGACCCTTTCTAGACCAAACGTTATCGCGGAGACCCAACCTTGGTTCTATTTACCCATATATTTACAACTCTAAATTACTAGTCACTCCAAATTAGTCCACAAACCAAAACTCTTATAAAACCCTTTTTTCTGGAATACACCAGGACCGCAAGATTAGTATAATACTCGTTTAGTAACCTTTTCATACCATATTGTTAAATTCGACCCCAACCTTGTTGGGTTACTATATTGACATCGGTTTTATGCTATTAATAGGTGTAATTTGAGCGTATCAAATTTTGGCGTCCCAAGAACCTAACGGGGAAATACGGTTTTGAAATTACTAAATAGTGTTTACTCTTCTTAAACTCTTTGTCCTATTCCAACACACCTTGTTTGCTACCTTGTAAACCACGTGATCGTGGCAGACGATGAAATTCCAGTCGAGAACATTTTTGGTGATGAGTCAGATATGGAGGAAGACTTTGCATCTCTAATAATTCATCCTAGGGTGACTGCTGCTACTATTAAGTTTGACCAGTCCCTCTATCATATGCTCAAATAAGAGGGATACTTTTGGAATACATGTCACGACCTAACTAGAGGCCATAACGGGTACTCAGAGCTGACCACCGAGCACCACTCATTCTACTACTCGTCATACTCATCCTTCATTCATTCATCATTCCCATGCTTCTAATCATACGGAAAACCATTTTCACTTTTAGACATATTTACCTTTATATATATAAGCCCTTCGCTATCAAATTTATATATATACAATGAGGAAATCGTAAGACCATACCACCCACACATACGCATCTACGAGCCTCTACTAGAGTAATAGACATCTGGACGGGACAGGACCCTGTCATGCCCAAAATATATATACACAAAATAATAAATCAATGGCACCTCTGGAACAATGGAGTGCTCTCAAAGTCTGCTGATAGCTCCTACGAATCTAGATCACCTCCCTGTCTACCTGTGGGCATGAACACAACGTCCAAAGAAAAAGGATGTCAGTACGAGCATTGTACTGAGTATGTAAGGCATGAATAAAATGAACATAATAAATAAATCATAAGATATGAGATGAAGATATAACCTGCTCGACCTTTAAGAGTAAACACATGTTACACATCATACATATATAAACATATCTTATGTACCATCGTCATTAACCCGCGTCCGGGTAACCATCATACGCCGCCCACTAGTGGTGTCATGTCCGGCCCTCTAGGCACGGTGTAATCATATGCAGCCCGCCTTTGCGGTGACATGTCCGGCCATCTAGGCACGGTGGAATCATATGCAGCCCGCCTTCGCGGTGACATGCACCATCTAGGCGGTGAATGGTGGAATTCATCATTATATACTTATCATATACTTATCATAATCATACATTCGTCATAAATCATGCATTAGAACTTAAAGATAATCTATAACTATATCGGGGTGACATAAGGTCGAGAACCCCCGATTACATTATGGAGTGATCATATTCATCATACCTCACCTTGAAGGAACTAACATTGTAAGGTGAGTGTAACACAAATGAACAACATCAAGGGATCGTACTTAGGGTCATTAGATTTGTAGAACATCATATCATGGCTTTAGAATTCCTTAGACTCAAACTCATCATCATCATCATCATACTCGTAACATATCTTTTACCTTTATCTCATATGAAGCCCTTTATGAACATAGACTCATAATTTTCCGGAATGTAAGAAAGTCATGGAAAAATCGGAGAATTCATGCCATGGAGTCATGCCTTAGAAAGAAGGGACTAGCCTTACATACCTTTTCGTTTAGCTACTCTATCGCTTGAACGTTCTCCTCCAATGTTCTCGTTTCTACCTTCAAGAGAGTTTGTACTAACATTAGATAATCGATAGCTTAAGTATACTTGACTAAAGCTAGAGAAAATTGGGCAGCATTTCCTTTGTTTATACAACTTTCTCCATATCATATATCAACTCCCAAACGTCTATAATAACATTCACAATATCATAAGCAATAATCTTCATTCACCTACATTATCCACATTTCCCAATTTCACTTCAAATCATCCATAATCATGGTCATAGTACACTATTACATTCACTCATATATATAATGTTTATCCCATGTTCTTAATATCATTTATAACATAATTATAATCACAACATATCAAGAATCATGACTCATTCCAAGCTACTACTCAAAAATGCCACTATCTTCATATATATGACCCATCTTCTACTTCCTTTCATAATCCAAGTCTTTCAACCTCTCAATACTTTAAACAACATGGAATGATCATAAAACTTACCTTTGATAGTGTGGGAATGAGCTTTGAGTGGAAATACTTCACTTGAGCAAAACCCTAGTTCCACTTCCAATGAGATTTCTTGTCTTGGATGAACCCTAATGAGTTTCTTGCACTTGATTCTCTTGGTTTGATGAAGTTGATCATTAGTTTCTCTTGAATTCTTATGGAAGAAAGGTGGAGACTTTTCTAGAGAGTTCTTGAGAGAAGGGGAGTGAAAATGAAAAATGAATTAAATGAACTTGGGGTCCCTTTTTATAACTTAAAATCTGTCCCGACTTGGTTTCACGGACAAACATACGGTCCGTATAATTTATATGGACCGTATGTGTGACCGTATCTTTAGTCCATTGAAGGTTCCAGTTTTGGGCAGATTATACGGCCTAAATATACGCCAGTACATTTCATACGGCCCGTATGTTGGACCGTATAATGCTCAGTTTTCCGAAACTTGTTCTCGTCGACTCGTTTGATCTCCAATCCTTATGGAACCTTCTTAACACTTGTTTAACACTTCATTATAAATATAAGGGATGTTATAACTCTTCTCTAAGACATCATTAAGCCATTTTTAACTTGATACCTCGTAATTCCTTTCCGATACACAACGTATACCTCGCCTTTCTTGACGAACTTTCTTCTCTTACCTCGAATGTCTTTGAAATCTCAATTAGAACCATTAAATACTATTTCTTACTTATTGAAACATCGTATACTTCGTGCCCTTCGTTAGTCCATTCACTGTGCATCAACATGAAATTTTTCGAGGTGTAACATTCTTCCCCCTTTTAAAAACATTCGTCCTCGAATGTTAAGTTCTCGGGAATTCTACGAAAATTTTGCTAGAGTTTCCCCTGTAATATGGCACTACCATCCTGTCACAACACCCATAATAACAATGCCTCACAGGGCTACAACACAATAGCAATAAAGTTTGGCCACACACGACCCAAAAGCATAAAAAGAAAACATACATACCTCATAATCTTGATGTTTCATCTTGGATCTCTTCCGGGGGCTGAAATAAGTGTGGGTACTTGGACTTCATATTTTCTTCCGCCTCCCAAGTCATTTCTTCTCGGTTATTGTTTCTCCATAAGACCTTAACTGAGGCTACTTCTTTATTTCTAAGTCTCCGTACTTGCCTATCTAGTATGGCAATGGGTACCTCTTCATAAGCCAACTTTTCCGTTACTTGAACATCATCTACCGGCACGATCCTAGTAGGATCTCCAACACATTTACGGAGCATTGAGACATGGAAAACCGGATGGACTGATTCCAGTTCTGAGGGTAAGTCCAATTCATAAGCTACTTGACCCACCTTGCGGACAATCTTGTAAGGTCCAATATATCGAGGACTTAACTTTCCTTTCTTACCAAATCTCATCACACCTTTCATTGGTGACACCTTTAAGAATACCCAATCATCAACTTGAAATTCTAAGTCTCACCGACGGTTGTCCGCATAAGATTTCTGGCGACTTTGGGCTGTCAATAGTCGGTCTCGGATCACCTTGACCTTTTCCACCGCTTGTTGAATCAACTCAGGGCCTATTAGTTGTACCTCTCCTACTTCAAACCACCCAATTGGGGATCTACACTTCCTTCCATATAGAGCTTCATACGGAGCCATTTGAATACTGGAATGATAGTTGTTGTTGTATGCAAACTCAATAAGGGTAAATGGTCATCCCAACTACCACCGAAATCTAGCACAGAGGCCCGTAACATATCTTCCAAGGTCTGAATAGTACGTTCGGCTTGCCCATCAGTTTGTGGATGAAATGCTGTGCTAAGCTTTACCTGAGTACCCAAACCTTCTTGGAAAGACTTCCAGAATTTGGATGTAAATTGTGCTCCTCTATCTGTGATAATAGACATCGGAATACCATGAAGTCGCACAATCTCCTTAAGGTATAACCTTGCATAATCTTCTGCTGAGTATGTAGTTTTGACTGGAAGAAAATGAGCTGTTTTCGTGAGTCTGTCCACGATTACCCATATGGAATCATACTTGCTTCGGGAACGAGGTAACCCACAATAAAATCCATGTTGATCACTTCCCATTTCTAGGTTGGGATCTCCATTGCTTGCAATAATCCTCCTGGCTTTTGATGCTCGATTTTCACTTGTTGGCAATTTGGACATTGAGCTACAAATTTTGCTATGTCTTTCTTCATTCCATCCCACCAATACATTAACTTAAGATCATGATACATCTTTGTCGCTCCTGGGTGAATAGAATACCGAGAATAATGAGCTTCTTCTAGAATTCGATGACGTAATTCCGCAACATTTGAAACACATAGCTTGTCTCGGTATCTAAGAACTCCATCTATAGAGATTTCAAATGGAGACTTCTCTTTTTCATGAAATGTGTCTCTATAATGGCTCAACTGAGGATCTTCATATTGACGCTCTTTCACCTCCATATCTAAGGATGAAATAGTTGGATTATTAATACCAATTCTCGCATTGCTTCGAATCAATTAGACGAACTCCAAGGCTAGCTACCGGTGGAGCTCACGAATTAATTCTTTCTTCTCTAGAGGGACCTCACATAGACTAACCATTGATTTGCGGCTAAGTGCATCCGCTACTACATTTGCCTTTCCGGGGTGGTATAAAATACTCACATCATAATCTTTCAGTAGTTCTAACCACCGCCTCTGCCGTAGATTCAACTCCTTCTGCTTGAAAATATATTGGAGACTCTTGTGATCTGTATAAATATCAACATGAACACCATACAAATAATGTCTCCACATCTTTAGTGCATGAATAACCGCAGCCAATTCGAGAGCATGAGTTGGGTAGTTCTTTTCATGTTTTCACAACTGCCTTGAAGCATAGGCAATGACTTTACCGTGCGGTACAACACACATCCTAAACTAACACCAGAAGCATCACAATATACAACATAACCATCTGGCCCTCCTGGGAGTGTCAAGACTGAAGCTGAAGTTAACCTATCTTTCAATTCCTGAAAACTATGCTCATAAGCATCATTCCACTGAAATTTAGCTGACTTCTGGGTTAGCTTTGTCAATTGTTCTGAAATGGAGGAAAACCCTTCCACAAACCTTCTATAATAACCTGCCAATCCCAGAAAACTACGGACTTCTGTAGGCGTTGTAGGCCTTGGCCAAGTCTTCACAGCTTCAATTTTCTGAGTATCAACTCGAATGCCATCAGCTGAAATAATATGGCCCAGAAATGTCACAGAATTTAGCCAAAACTCGCATTTTGAAAATTTTGCATACAATTCTCGAGTTCGAAGAATTCCAAGGACAATACGTAAATGGTCTGCATGCTCTGATTCTGTCCGAGAGTATACTAGAATATCATCAATGAACACTATCACGAATAGATCCAAAAGAGGCCTGAATACATTATTCATCAAATTCATAAACACCGTCGGAGCATTAGTTAACCCAAATTACATCACCCGAAATTCATAATGGCCATATCTCGTTCTAAAAGTTGTTTTGGGAATATCTTCTTCTCTGACTCTCACTTGATGATAACCTGACCTTAGATCTATTTTGGAAAACCACTTGGCACCCTGTAATTGGTCAAACAAATCATCAATTCTTGGAAGAGGATATTTATTCTTGATCGTCACCTTATTCAACTGCCTGTAATCAATGCACATCCGTAGGGAACCATCTTTCTTTCTCACAAACAAGACGGGTGCTCCCCACGGTGATGAACTGGGCCTAATGAATCCTTTTTCAAGTAAATCTTTCAATTGTGCCTTTAGCTCTTTCAATTCTGCAGGAGCCATTCGGTAAGGAGGAATAGAAATAGGCTTGGTGTCCGGTAACACATCAATAGCGAAATCAATCTCTCTTTCCGGAGGAAGACCTGGAATTTCGTCTAGAAATACATCCGGAAACTCATTTACTACTGGGACGGATTGAAAAGTTGGTGACTTTGCTTCGGTGTCATGAACTCGAACTAGGTGATAAATATAGCCTTTTGCTATCATCTTTCTTGCCTTAAGGTAGGAAATAAACCTACCTCTTGGAGATGTTGTATTACCTTTCCATTCAAGCACGGGTTCTCCAGGAAATTAAAATCGAACTACTTTCATTCGGCAATCAACATTGGCATAACATGAGGCCAACCAATCCATACCCATAATCACATCAAAATCTAACATTTCCAGCTCAACTAAATCAACTTTAGTCTGGCGGTCACATATCACAATTACACAATTTTGTATACTTGTCTAGCTATCACGGGATCACCAACCGGAGTAGACACCTCAAAAGGTTTAATTGGCTCGGGTTTCACCCCAATACGACCAACAATATAAGGAGTAATATAAGATAACGTAGAACCCGGATCTATCAATGCATATACGTCATGAGAAAATACGGATAATATACCTGTAACCACATCCGGGGAGGACTCAAGATCCTGTCGTCCGGCTAAAGCATAGATACGGGGCTGGATACCACCTGAACTGGACGCTCCCCCTCTGCCTCTACCTCGACCTGCCGGGAATCGGGGAGTCGCCCCTACCGGCGCACAAAAGAAGAAGAAACCCGATCCTGTGGGCTGAACCCCACCTCTACCGTACCTCGAGGGACAATCACGCATCACGTGCCCAGTCTGTCCACAAACATAACAAGCATCTGTACCTTGGCGACATGGCCCCGAATGTAACTTTCTGCACTGACTACATCGTGGGACCGGTGGTCTCCTCTGGCTATAATCACCCCCAAACTGGGAACCTGAAGCTCTCGAGCTCTGACCCTGCCCTGAATGAATGGAGCGGTCAAATCTCCTACCTGCAAATCGTGGAGGTGCACTAGTCGCCGACTGGCCTGAGTGTCTAGAATATGACTCGATCCCCCTCTATAGTCGCTACCGGCACCCATAGATCTGGCCCTCTTACTCGCCCACTCTATCAATATCACGATCACCCCTTTGCGGATGTTGTTGTTCTTCTAAGTTCTGGTCATGGGCTTGGATGCGGGAAATATCCATCCCCTCTTGCAATGAAGCCATTAAACAATCTTTAAACAAATGTGGCCCTAGGCCACTCACAAATCTGTGCACTCTATCTCCCATGTCGGCCACCATAGTCGGAGCATATCTAGCCAATGAATTAAAGTGAAGGCTATACTCCCGAGCACTCATATTTCCTTGCTTCAAATTTAAGAACCTATCCGCTCTAGCTCGACGGACCTCGGGTGGCAAATAGTGGCGGATGAAGGCATCTACAAATTCTTGCCAAACTGGAGGAGGCGCATTCTCTTTTCTTGAGGATATCCAATTATTATACCATAAGACCGCCACATCCCGGAGTCTATAAGATGCTAACTCCATAGATTCAGTTTCGGAGGCATGAATAATCTTCAATGTTCTCAACATTTCATCAATAAAACCTTGCGGGTCTTCATCCGGCTTTGACCCAAAAAACTCCGGAGGATTTAAACTCATGAAATCACGGGCTCTAGTACTAACTGCCTACCGTCACTTGGACCCGAACTGCCGCCGCACCGGGCGGCAACTAACCATGTCAATAAATGAATAGCTTCGGTCATTTGTTGACCCGAAGCAGCCGGTGGAGGAACTGTAGGCATAGGAGCTAGAGCTGAAGCCCCCTCTTGTTCTTCTAGAACAGGCGGAGTGGGAGAGGTATTAGATGGAGCCTCATTATGTGATTCACCCTCTTCTATATTCGTTGGCGGCTCCCTTTCTACCCGCCTTTCTATCGTAGTCTTGCCCTTCTGGGCGGCTGTAGCTTTTCTCTTTGGCGGCATCTCTGAAATCATAACGCACAATTAGGGAGGAGAAAATCTTATAACACGGCTCTATCGCACGATCTCATAAGAAGAAGAATGGTCATTTTTCCTAAATGCCCTGTAGCCTCTTGTTTATAAGTGTGGCGCGCAACACACCATAAACAAGACTCTACTAGACACGGCTCGTAGACACACCCTAGGACTGAACTGCTCTGATACCACTTTTGTCACGACCCGACTAGGGGCCATGACGGGTACCCGGAGCTGACCACCGAGCACCACTCATTCTACTACTCATCATACTCATCCTGCATTCATTCATTATTCTCATGCTTCTAATCATAAGGAAAACCATTTTCACTTTGAAACATACTTACCTTTATATACATAAGCCCTTCCGCTTTCAAAATAATTTATATATATATATACAATGAAGAAATCGTGAGACCATACTACCCACACATACGTATCTACGAGCCTCTACTAGAGTACTAGACATATGGACGGGACAGGACCCCGTCGTGCCCAAAACATATATATATACACAAAATAATAAATCAATGGCACCTCCGGAACAATGGAGTGCTCTCAAAGTCTGCTGATAGCTCCTACGAATCTGGATCACCTCCCTGTCTACCTGTGGGCATGAACACAGCGTCCAAAGAAAAGGACGTCAGTACGAGCATTGTACTGAGTATGTAAGGCATGAATAAAATGAACATAATAAAGAAATCATAAACATGAGATGAAGATATAACCTGCTTGACCTTTAGGAGTAAACACATGTTACACATTATACATATATAAACATATCTTATGTGCCATCGTCATTAACCCGCGTCCGGGTAATCATCATACGTCGCCCACTAGTGGTGTCATGTCCGACCTTCTAGGCTCGGTGTACTCATATGCAGCCCGCCTTTAGAGGTGTCATGCCCGGCCATCTAGGCACGGTGGAATCATATGCGTAATGCCCGCCTTAGGCGGTGAACATGCCTGGCCATCTAGGCACGGTGGAATCGTATCATCATATACTCATCATAACTTATCATCATCATACATTCGTCATAAACATGCCTTAGAACTTAAAGATAATCTATAACTATATCGGGGTGACATAAGGTCGAGAACCCCCGATTACATTATGGAGTGATCATATTCATCATACCTCACCTTGAAGGAACTAACATTATAAGGTGAGTGTAACACAATGAGCAACATCAATGGATCATAACTTAGGATCATTACTTTTGGAACATCATATCATGGCTTTAGAATCTTTAGACTTAAACTCATCATCATCATTATCATACTCGTAACATATCTTTTACTTTTATCTCATATGAAGTTTTTTATGAACATAGACTCATAATTTTTCGAATATACTATAGGAAAGTCATGGAAAATGGAGAATTCATGCCATGGAGTCATGCCTTAGAAAGAAGGGACTAGCCTTACATACCTTTTCGTTTAGCTACTCTATCGCTTGAACGTTCTCCTCCAATGTTCTCGTTTCTACCTTCAAGAGAGTTTGTACTAACATTAGATAATCGATATCTTAAGTATACTTGACTACAGCTAGAGAAAATTGGGCAGCATTTCTTTTGTTTATACAACTTTCTCCATATCATATATCAACTCCCAAACGTCTATAATAGCATTCACAACATCATAAGCAATAATCTCCATTCACCTACATTATCCACATTTCCCTATTTCACTTCAAATCATCCATAACCATGGTCATATCACACTATTACATTCACTCATATATATATATAATGTTTATCCCATGTTCTTAATATCATTTATAACATAATTATAATCACAACATATCAAGAATCATGATTCATTCCAAGCTACCATTCAAAAGTGCCACTATTCTCATATATATGACCCATCTTCTATTCCTTCTCACAATCCAAGTCTTTCAACCTCTCAATACTTTAAACAACATGGAATGATCATAAAACTTACCTTATAGTGTGGGAATGAGCTTTGAGTGGAAACACTTCCCTGAGCAAAACCCTAGTTCCACTTCCAATGGGATTTCTTATCTTAGATGAACCCTAGTGAGTATATGGACCGTATGTGTGACCGTATCTTTGAGTCCAGTGAAGGTTCCAAATTTGGGCGAATTATACGGCCCAACATACGGCCAGTACATTTATACGGTCCGTATGTTGGACGGTCTAATACTCAGCTTTCCGAAACTTGTTGTCGTCGACTCGTTTGATCTCAATCCTTGAAACCTTCTTAACTTACTTGTTTAACACCTCATTAACAATCTGGGGACGTTATATCTCTTCTTTAAGACATCATTAAGCCATCATTAACTTGGTACTTTGTGAATCCTTTCCGATACACAACGTATACCTCGCCTCTATTGACGAACTTTTTCTTCTCTAACCTCAAATGTCTTTGAAATCTCAATCAGAACCATTAAATACTATTTCATACTTTTTGAAACATCGTATACCTCATGCCTTTCGTTAGCCTATTCACTGTGCATCAACGGGAAATTTTCCGAGGTATAACAATACAGTCGATAATGATCCTCACCTACATATAACAAACATTCTGGAGGTATGCTCCCATCATATCCAAGGGGGCATGGCTCAAGAACCTATCTGGCCGAAACTCTTCAAATATTCATTAGCCTGAGAGGCAAGAAATGGTTCACAAAGCTGCCCCGAAACTCTATTGCTATGGGAAGAGATGGTCAAGTGTTTCTCATGAAGTGGTATCCCCCAAGTAAAACAACCGAGATATGTGATCAAATTTAAGAGTTCAAACAACGTCACGGGGAGCAACGTTTTGAAGCTTGGGAGATGTACAAAGAATATTTGGAATGGAGTCCGAACCATGGTTTCCCGCATCAAATTCGAAGGAGAAGTTCTACGAGGTTTAGATACTATATGTCACACCCTAATTTTCGTTAGGCGTGATGGACACCCGACCCTTACCTATGGCCGAGCGAACCCTCTGACTCTCGTGGCACTCATAATCATATTGGGCCCCCATAGCATAACATGAGTACATAATGAAAGCTTTTCAGGAACAAGCCTGCTTTTCATCCTTTTCAAATCAAGTAAGACCTGTGATCGTATAAGACCGTAGAATAATGCATCACAATGCACCGGCTTATGGAGCCGCTTACAAAACTGACATACTGCATACACGACACTGTCTGCAAAGTCTCTAACGTGAACACATGAAACCATATCATAATGCTCTGACTCAGAAGCCTCCGGAGAAAATGGAGCTCGCCAATCCCGCCGGAACATCTTCTTCTAGTATCTTCAACTCATCCGGGGTGTACACTTGCAGCCGCACGAACGCAAAGGCGTCCACAAGAAGGTGACGCGGTACAAGCAATGTGCGAGTATGTAAGGCATAAGTAAAACATTTTAGAGGATACAAAGCATGAGTAGTAACAAGACGAAAACATAGGGCATTTCATGAGATAAAGAGTAACTTTTCAGACATACTGAAAGTGCCCTTTTAAAGCGGAACCATGCCCGTTTCGTCGCGGGAACGTGCGTACCGATCCATATATACATTATATTGCTGCAACGTGCAGACGTATACATATATCATATATCATATAAGTAGCATGCATGAGAGCCCAAAGAAAGTCATGTATCTATCGGAGTGACGTAAGGTCGGTAACCTCCGATTGTATTATGGAATAATCATGATCGCTTTGTCTCACCTTGAAGAAACGATTATTATAAGGTGAGACTGTCAATAAAGAATAACTTCACGAGGAAACATAAAAATAGGATCATAAGGCATCAATTCATATACTTTGGAATCTTTAAAAATAGTCATCATTCATGAATAAAATTGAGAAATCAAGAAATAGCGCAACATTCTCATATCGTCATTGAAATCATAAACTTGGAACCTTTAATCATGGAATCATCATCATCATATTCATCGTAGGAAAATATTCTCATTTTTGACATCATCGTTGTCATTGTAAAACATATCCATCGTTGTTGTCATGAAAGCTTACGGAGTCATAAACCTCCATTTTGGAAAGATACAGACATTTCAGAATTCTTTCAAAAATAGGTCGTTAGAACCAACAAAGGAAAGTCGTGGGGCCCACGGACGAGCGTCAACCCGATCCGGGCCAGCCTATGAAAATCAAAGTCATTACTCGTCATGAAATCATTTGCGAACACATCAAAGCGATCCGAGCCCTTTCTTGGAAGTTACGGTCGTTCGTAATTACAAAACTCCTTTTGAAAACAAAACCTTTTATGCAACATTTGAAAACCAACCACACGAGGACATATAAACCATAGTTTGACCATATAAAGATGCCAATATCAAGAAGCATGCTCGGACTTTACGAATAGGATTGTTATATCCCGTATTTTGAACAACGGGATAAAATGAGTAAATTATGAAAAGTTAGGAGTAAGACAATTCCGGGACATGAAGTCAGGATTTTTAACCATGATTTTGTTCTAAAAGCATAAGTCATGAATGACTTTGTTGGCATAGAAAATATTAAGTGAACATTTGGGGCCAAAAATGAATTAAGAAAACTTGGGAATTATTGAAGTTGAAGGGCCAAAGTGGCCGGCCAAGTTACTTGTGGGCCATGGCCACATGAAGTTCATTTTATATATGGCCAAATTAAGAGATGACTAAGTCATCTTTTCTCATTTGAACCGTGTAGAATTTTCAAGAAAACTTGAGAGAGCAAGAGAAGCAACTCACGGCCAAAGGGAGTAAAAAATCAAGTCCAAGAATTAGCCATAGAAAAATTTGATTCTTCTAGCAAAATAACTAATTCAAGGGTGCTCGTTAACGTGGAAGCGTTGTTTGAATCATTGGATCACTCGTTTTCACTCTTGGGAGCCTTAGTGGACGTGTGGAGTGAAGAAGAAAAGGTAAGAACTAATCCTCTTTTATGTGTTGTAAGTGGTGTGGGTGTGTTGTAGTATGCAAATATGAATGAAATTCATATAAGCCTATGGTTTGGAGTTGAGCCGTGGACATGAACCATGCATGGCTTGTGGCCGTGCATGTGTGATTGTTGTGTAGGATTGATAGCTTGAATTATATGTAGCATGATTCCTTGTTGTTGTAGTGTGTTGAATGAATGGAAATATATATGTGTATATGTTTTAAGGTGGCCGAATATAGGCCATGTTTGAGCCAAGGAAATGAACAAATGTTACTTAAGGCTTTAGTTGTTGTCGTTGTGAGTTTTATATCGTTAATGAACCTTTGGATGATCCACGTTGATGTTATGAAGGTTGCGGGCTGGTTGGAGGTCGTTGTACGATTAATGTAAAATTTGTATTTAAGAGAATGACATGGTTAATGCATGGGTTAGTAGTAGAAGTCATAGAGTTAAAAGAAAGAAATGTGGGCGTAGTGCTCTCGGGTTTGGTGTGGAATTCGGGTAAGTGGGTATAATGTTTGGGTTACTTGAAATATTGTATGACTTGCTTAAAGTGTTCTTGCATATGGTTTGAATGGGTTCGGGTGGATAATTGAATGTATGAGCGTTAATGTTAATTTGATTATATGAAGTTAGTTGAATATATTGGAATGTCCCTAAGTATGTAGCAACATGTGTTTAAGGTTGGAATGTGTTGGGATTGAATATCAAAGTTGGAATATATATTGTAAATTGATATTGTAGTTTGGTTGTTGGTTTGGTTGTTGTTGAATTTGGCCGAGTATAAATCTCGGGGTTGGTGTATTTACAGGGGAAGAAGCCGCCGAAATTTCGGTAGAATTTGATGTTCGTCTGGAATTGAATTCATAAAGGCTTATGGCTAATGTTAATATATTTGGCGTTATGTAGATCTTGGCGTACCCGAAGCTTGAAGCTTGACTTAGCTTGCGAGCGGATAAGGTATGTAAGGCATCGCTTTCTCTTCTTGGCATGTCTTAGTGATACTAGGCTATGACCCGAGCCTTGGGGTAATTCCACTCTTAGAATCCGAGCTTAGGTATGTACTTTGTTCGTTCCTTAAAATCTACTCTTTGATGGGACCAAAATAAGACTTTCATGTTTTCAAAAGATTGAATTTCAAAGGTCTTATAAAAAAAAATTTGACTACAAAAGGGTCCCGAACTTCAAACGTCCGTAACTTTTGCATACGAGCTCGGAACGCCCCAAAACATAATAGGTAAGCTCATAAGGAATAACTTTCCCCTAACTATCGTAGTCGGGCTCGGATGGGGGCCGGCACCCGTCCGTGGGGCCCGCGGCTGTTATGCTCGTCCTTAATGGTCTTTGAAGAAACTTAGTGTCATTTTCTCTTCGACTTCCGCATATGGATTTCTTATTGGTTTAATGAGTTATGAATATGATTTTATGCATATGGTTACTCACGACTCGCTCGTGCTTGTGGTCATCACCTCGTTCACCGGATCCGGGCCGGTTATGCTTCGTGCGCATTATGATATACATTCCGGTGTGATCTTGTCGTGTTACGGTTCACCGAGCTCCTCTCCGAGGGCCGGGTTCCGTTTGGTGTGATGCTTTGTGTTATGGCGTTATGGTTGGCTATGATGTGTTACGGGGATTTGTCGGGTTACGGAGATCTGAAATCTTCTGGTGTGATGCTGTGGCGTGGCGCCAACGACAGGCGGGCGACCACCGTTCTAAGAGCCCATGCATGAATTATATTTTTAACCAAATATTTTGATATTTTGCATATCATATCTACTTTTGTACTTTGCCATCATGATTCTGTATTCCTGCTTTACATACTCAGTACATATTCCGTACTGACCCCCTTTCTTCGGGGGCTGCGTTTCATGCCCGCAGGTACCGACGCTCAGTTTGAGGATCCACCCGCCTAGGGCATCTACTCTGCTTTGAGAGCGCTCCTTCGTCCGGAGCCTATATTTGGTATATATACTTTTCTGATGCATATGTACATATTTATTCAGGGGTACGACGGGGCCCTGTCCCGTCATATGATTTTGTTACTCTGTTTAGAGGTCTGTGGACATGTCTGTGGGTACGGTTACGTCTGTACAGCTATGTGTGTGTTATGTGTTTTTGGGGCGGTCCACCCGCCGCGGCAGCCCAGCTGGCTTGCCTTTGTGTATATTACGAGATTCTGTACGTTATGACATATGTTTGCTATTTTGCGACAATCTGAGACCATATGTGATTATGTATGATTATGCGTGGTAGTATGCCAATTCTGAGTGTTAAGTGCGTACGAGTGTCCAACTCGGACATTAGTCACGGCCTACGGGGTTGGGTCGTGACAAAAGTGGTATCAGAGCGGTTAGGTCCTCGGAATGTCCACAGACCGTGTCTAGTAGAGTCCTGTTTATCGGTGTGTTGTGCACCACATCTATAAACAGGAGGCTACGAGACATTTAGGATCGCCTTCCTTTCGATCTTAGATCGTGCGGTAGAGCCGTGTTATTAGGATGAATTATTTACGACGAAATTGTTATATTTTAAGCTATGCCTCGAGAAAAGCGACGGCGGCCCGGAAGGGCAAGTCCACGGCGCCGGTGAGACTAGTCGGGCCCGCGAGTCACTAGGGCCGTACCCGGCCCCGAGCCGGAGACTATGCCTCCGACGGCCCGGCTCGGCGACGCCACCCGTGTCGAGAGGGGATCGAGCGATGCCGGTCGCAGATCAGAGGGCGGCTTCACCGCCAGTTTCTAGAGCCCCAGCACCTGAGCCTCTAGCCCCACAGCCAGGGGCGGAGGATAGAGCTATGCGAGAGGCGGTGCAGTTATTGATCAGATGGGTGGCAGGTCAGGAGCAACGACGTGAGTCAGGCGGTGATCAGGTACATGGGGTAGGCAGCTCGAGGGCCCGTGAGTTTTTGACTTGTAACCCTCCGGAGTTCTTCGGGACAAAGCCTGAAGAAGACCCCCAGGAGTTTCTTAGGGAGATGCAGCGCACCTTACGGCTGATTAAGGCCTCTCCGACGGAGTCAGTTGAGTTGGCCTCATACAGATTGCATGATGTCGCGGCCAATTGGTACCAGTCCTGGGAATTAGCTAGGGGTAGAGGAGCCCCTCCTGCTGTGTGGGATGAGTTCACGGAGGCTTTTCTGAGACATTTTCTACCACCAGAGCTACGGAGGGCCAGATTGGACAGATTTTTATCACTCAGGCAGCGAGGCCGCAGTGTCAGGGAGTATAGCTTGGAGTTTGACTCTCTGGCTCGGTATGCACCTACGTTAGTAGCCGACATGACCGACAGGATGCATCATTTTATTAGGGGTTTGGATAAGTATCTGATCGATAATTGCCTAGCCGTGGCTGCCCAGCCGGGAATGGATATTGCCCGCGTACAGGCGTACGCTCAGGGCATGGAAGATAGACACAGGGGACATCGGCGGATCGAGATTTTGACGGGGAGCCGGCCCAAGAGGGCTAGGTCGGCCCGGGTATCTTTGGGGATTCTCGAGGCGGACGGCCTCGGCGGCGTATAGTAGATATTCCTCCCGACCATCCGGAGTACACCCTCGCGGCCTTCGGGTGAGACCCGACAAGGGCGGGATATTCGGGAGCGGGACGAGCTCGGGGCTTCATTCTCACGGACGGGGCGAGAGGTGCCGATCGGCCAGGGCCATCCAGACCTCTGTGTTCCCACTGTGGGAGGCACCACCCTGGAGAATGCTATCGGGCCACAGGCGCTTGCTTTATTTGCGGGCGTCGGGACCACCTTATGCGAGATTGCCCGCGTGGAGGTAGTGCGAGTGGTGCGGCTCGACCTACAGGTTCAGGTGCCGGTTCCTCTTCTTCAGTAGCTATGCGCCCTGCGGGGCAGGGTATGCCGGCACCAGCGGGTCGTGGTAGAGGTCGCGGCGGAGCCTCCAGTTCCAGCGGTCCATCGAACCGCATATACGCGCTAGCCCGTAGACAGGACCAGGAGGCATTACCAGATGCAGCCACAGGTACATGAATCCTTGCTAGAATTTATATTCTCATATATGCGTATCTGTAGTATAGTTGCTGCTTAACGGCGGCAGGTGGAAATTCAAGGGTCGATAATCAGGTATTGATAAATAACGGTGATCAAGGTGTATTCATCGTTATTACGGATTTGAGAGTCTAGAGTAGGAAGTAGCAATATCCATAGGTGACAAGTGAATATGGAAAGTCGAGAGAAGGGCAAAATAGTAATTGTGTTACGAGGGCGTCCGGAAAACTGTCAAGACTTTACTTTACTCCAAATTACGTGACAAAGGTCGTGTGGTAAGGTGAGCGTGATTTTATTAATATTAGAGCATTGTATTCCATTGGAATTCAGAGGTTAAGCGTGCTAGAGTGAGAGAAATTCTAGGATGGGTGACCCCCCTGGGAAGTTTTGAAAGTCTTACAACTTCAGCCAAAAGGAGCGAATGGGGAGCTAGAGTAGTCTAAAGGGACTTAGAATATACTGGGCAGGCCGACATTTTAAGAGGCCGCGTAAGCCGGAATGGACTAAATCGGGTACAGCGAAAGGAAGTGCGTCACGGCGCTAGAATCAGGGCCAGTTGAGGAGTATTTGGGAGATCTTTTGTGAGGGAGGTGTTGGCAATTATATATGTGTACTGGAAAGCGCGTAGTACTCCATGTATAACCAGGTTATCGGGTGAACGTATCCCGGCAACCAGTGTGACGGTATACGAAAGGCATTAATCGGACAGGGTAACAAAGTTCAAGTGAAACGAAAAGTGAGTGGCAGGAGTGCCACAAGGCAAACCGATATTGTTTTTACTATAGGATATGGTTATGGTTGGACCAAAGATCTCTTCCGATACCGGTTGTGAGGAAAGAAAGGCGTTGACGCTGGAAAATTCTAGATTGGCGAGTGGGTATGCTTAAGGATGTCGCCAGGAGAGGTGTAACGGGATTCGACAAGAAAAAGAAACCTAGTCCGAGATGTACTAGACCTTGTTACATATTTGTAAGACAAGGAGGTAAAGGAGAAATACAATCGGTAGGTGAGATTGTATGTTATGACAATAAAGGAAAACCCCCCCCCCCGAGACCCTCCTACGACCCTATAAGATTAGTTGAACATTCGAGGACGAATGTTCTAAAGGGGGGAAGGATGTTATATCCCGTATTTTGAACAACGGGATAATATGAGTAAATTATGACAAGTTAGGAGCAAGACAATTCCGGGACATGAAGTCGGGATTTTTAACCATGATTTTGTTCTAAAAGCATAAGTCATGAATGACTTTGTTGGCATGGAAAATATTAAGTAAACATTTGGGGCCAAAAATGAATTAAGAAAACTTGGGAATTATTGAAGTTGAAGGGCCAAAGTGGCCGGCCAAGTTACTTGTGGGCCATGGCCACATGAAGTTCATTTTATATATGGCCAAATTAAGAGATGACTAAGTCATCTTTCTCATTTGAACCGTGTAGAATTTTTAAGAAAACTTGAGAGGGCAAGAGAAGCAACTCACGGCCAAAGGGAGTAAAAATCAAGTCCAAGAATTAGCCATAGAAAAATTTGATTCTTCTAGCAAAACAACTAATTCAAGGGTGCTCGTTAACGTGGAAGCGTTGTTTGAATCATTGGATCACTCGTTTTCACTCTTGGGAGCCTTAGTGGACGTGTGGAGTGAAGAAGAAAAGGTAAGAACTAATCTCTCTTTTATGTGTTGTAAGTGGTGTGGGTGTGTTGTAGTATGCAAATATGAATGAAATTCATATAAGCCTATGGATTGGAGTTGGGCCGTGGACATGAACCATGCATGGCTTGTGGCCGTGCATGTGTGATTGTTGTGTAGGATTGATAGCTTGAATTATATGTAGCATGATTCCTTGTTGTTGTAGTGTGTTGAATGAATGGAAACTACATATGTGTATATGTTTTAAGGTGGCCGAATATAGGCCATGTTTGAGCCAAGGATGAACAAATGTTACTTAAGGCTTTAGTTGTTGTCGTTGTGAGTTTTATATCGTTAATGAACCTTTGGATGATCCACGTTGATGTTATGAAGGTTGCGGGCTGGTTGGAGGTCGTTGTACGATTAATGTAAAATTTGTATTTAAGAGAATGACATGGTTAATGCATGGGTTAGTAGTAGAAGTATAGAGTTAAAAGAAAGAAATGTGGGCGTAGTGCTCTCGGGTTTGGTGTGGAATTCGGGTAAGTGGGTATAATGTTTGGGTTACTTGAAATATTGTATGACTTGCTTAAAGTGTTCTTGCATATGGTTTGAATGGGTTCGGGTGGATAATTGAATGTATGAGCGTTAATGTTAATTTGATTATATGAAGTTAGTTGAATATATTGGAATGTCCCTAAGTATGTAGCAACATGTGTTTAAGGTTGGAATGTGTTGGGATTGAATATCAAAGTAGGAATATATATTGTAAATTGATATTGTAGTTTGGTTGTTGGGTTGGTTGTTGTTGAATTTGGCCGAGTATAAATCTCGGGGTTGGTGTATTTACAGGGGAAGTGCTGCCGAAATTTCGGTAGAATTTAATGTTCGTCTGGAATTGAATTCATAAAGGCTTATGGCTAATGTTAATATATTTGGCGTTATGTAGATCTTGGCGTACCCGAAGCTTGAAGCTTGACTTAGCTTGCGAGCGGATAAGGTATGTAAGGCATCGCTTTCTCTTCTTGGCATGTTTTAGTGATACTAGGCTATGACCCGAGCCTTGGGGTAATTCCACTCTTAGAATCCGAGCTTAGATACGTACTTTGTTCGTTCCTTAAAATCTACTCTTTGATGGGACCAAAATAAGACTTGCATGTTTTCAAAAGATTGAATTTCAAAGGTCTTATAAAAAATTTGACTACAAAAAGGGTCCCGAACTTCAAACGTCCGTAACTTTTGCATACGAGCTCGGAACTCCCCAAAACATAATAGGTAAGCTCATAAGGCATAACTTTCCCCTAACTATCGTAGTCGGGCTCGGATGGGGGCCGGCACCCGTTCGTGGGGCCCGCGGCTTTTATGCTCGTCCTTAATGGTCTTTGAAGAAACTTAGTGCTATTTTCTCTTCGACTTCCGCATATGGATTTCTTATTGGTTTAATGAGTTATGAATATGATTTTATGCATATGGTTACTCACGACTCTGCTCGTGCTTATGGTCATCACCTCGTTCACCGGATCCCGGGCCGGTTATGCTTCGTGCGCATTATGATATACATTCCGGTGTGATTTGTGTTACGGTTCACCGAGCTCCTCTCCAGAGGGCCGGGTTCCGTTTGGTGTGATGCTGTGTTATGGCGTTATGGTTGGCTATGATGTGTTACGGGGATTTGTCGGGTTATGGAGATATGAAATCTTCTGGTGTGATGCTGTGGCGTGGCGCCAACGACAGGCGGGCGACCACCGTTCTAAGAGCCCATGCATGAATTATATTTTTAACCAAATATTTTGATATTTTGCATATCATATCTACTTTTGTACTTTGCCATCATGATTACGTATTCTGCTTTACATACTCGGTACATATTAAAACCGACCCCCCTTTCTTCGGGGGCTGCGTTTCATGCCCGCAGGTACCGACGCTCAGTTTGAGGATCCACCCGCCTAGGGCATCTACTCTGCTTTTTGAGAGCGCTCCTTCGTCCGGAGCCTATATTTGGTATATATACTTTTCTGATGCATATGTACATATTTATTCAGGGGTACGACGGGGCCCTGTCCCGTCATATGATTTTGTTACTCTGTTTAGAGGTCTGTGGACATGTCTGTGGGTACGGTTACGTCTGTACGTGACTATGTGTGTGTTATGTATTTTTTTTTGGGCGGTCCACCCGCTGCGGCAGCCCAGCTGGTTTGCCTTTGTGTATATTACGAGATTCTGTACGTTATGACATATGTTTGCTATTTTGTGACAATCTGAGACCATATGTGATTATGTATGATTATGCGTGGTAGTATGCCAATTCTGAGTGTTAAGTACGTACGAGTGTCCAACTCGGACATTATTCACGGCCTACGGGGTTTGGTCATGACAAGGATTTCCCCCGAAGCTCATAACACATCATAACTTACTTGCGTCTAGGACATGCCAAGAGGAAAAAAAAGGATAAGCTTTACATACCTTAGCCGCTTCCTAAGCTAATCTGAACTTACGTCTTGACTTCTCACGATCTACAATAATGTCATTGGGTATCAACCATTAGCCATAACACTTAAGAATCCAATTCCAAATTAACACTTTGTCTACAAAAATTTCGGCAGCATTTCCCCTATAACTTCATCATCCCCGAGAATTCAACTCGGCCAAATCAACAACAACCAAACCAACAACCATACTAACAATATCCATAAGTGATTCAAAAAGCATTCTAACATTACTAATTCCTTTCTACACAATTCGGCAACATTTCATTTATATTCAAATGAACTACATACGATCAATTCAATACCAATGCTTCATATATTCGATTACTAATCCGCAACCATTCAAACATGATTTAAGAACATTCCAAACAATATGCCATAGAACCCAAAATCACCAATTTCCATAGGGACAACGACAATATATTTCTTTCTTCCAAATTCATCAATGACGCCAATAATCCATACATTTACAACATTATTTTCATAAATTCAAGAAAGCATATTAGAATCGCATTAGCTTCCAAACGGCCCACACGATTACAACTTCAATCTTGAACCATTAAACCTTCATTTTACAACATAAAATCCATAACAACATCAACTAGAATACTAAATAACATTAATTCATTTTTCCTACACCATGCACACTTACACGGCCAAACTTCCACAACACAACTTCATGGCTTCATTCATTTCTACATATCACAACATGCACAAACACTTATAAAACATGTAAAGAAGATTAAACCTCACCTCCTTTGCTCAACTTTCTCTACTCGGCTAGGTTGTGGATTGCACCAATGAATGCCTCACTTGCTCCAACGACTACTCCATGTTGTAGAGGACCTTCCAATTAGTAGAGAGACAAGAAGAAAATAATTTTTCTCTTTCAATTTCCATGGACTCTCTCTCTCTTTTCTTTTCTTTTTCTCTCAAGTTTCTTGAATTGGAAAGATGAATATGCCTTATGTGGTCATCACCTACATATATATATATATAGGAGCACATGGCCGGTCATGTGCCATCTTCTCCTTCTTCTTTTTTCTCCAATTTTCTCCAATTTTCTAGAAATTTCTAAGGTTGTAGAAAGATTAATAAGTCTTTCTTCATGACTTGTACCCACATGTACATATACTTGGCTCCCACAAATATGTAGTGTACACATATGCCATTTCATGGCATAAAAATATTGGCCAACATATGGGTGGGGCCCACGGCCACCTTGGCCTTTTGGCCCTTTCATGAATTTTTTTTTCCAACTCTTAGCCTCTAATTTTCCTTATTCCAAATTTACCCTTAATGCTCCATACCAATAAAAGATGAATATACGACTCATGCATTCTTAACGAAGCCGGAAAATATATAAATAGCCTTGTCCTTAACTTTTCGCAATTTACTCGGAATATCCCATTGTACAAAATGCGGGATATAACATTTGTCTCCATTACTGTAGCCTTGACTTATCATGCCATAGCCATCTATCGCCCTACACTACTCCCTTTTTCTTGTTCCCTTGCTCATATCTCCGATTTCCCCATATTAACGGTCCTTTTGTCAGTTCCTATTCCTTGTTAGCTTTCCAATGCCGACTTTGTATCATCACGGTGGGTATAGCTTCACGTTGATACTTCCCGTGATTCCATAGCATATGTTCTCACGTTTGGATTACCTAGTGGTCCATAAACCTTCTTCTAACAATCCGGTGGGCTCTTTTATTTCCATTCACGAGAACAACCCCCTCTCTTTCCTTCAAATTTTCCAAACTACTAACCGCTGTTCTTTCTACTACAACTGTCACTATCATTCCAAGTGTCCTCTTGGGTTCATTATCTTTGCCGACACCCTTTTTACACATTTAGCTCGAAGATCTTTCTCACTCTTCACTCTCCTGTCCCGCATTATGTTGCCATCTCCGCAAAAATATACGAAGGCGTTCAGATTAGCCCAAGGGGTACCTCAGCGTCGCTTTACTAGTCCTTATGTTCTACCTTGTCTTCCTTTCTCTGGCCTTACAACCGGTATCGCGACAGACCCTTAGTTCCACCATAGGCGCGTCTTATCTGTCTTCAATGCTAATTCTATTTTGTATAATTGGCTTAAACCATCGTTCATTTTTTCGTTATGTACCCGAAATGTCTGGTTGCGTTGTTCCTACTAAGGCTTTATTCTTCTTACCAGGTACTCACTTAGTCTCATCCTTAGCATACTAATACTTGGCGGTGGCATCACTATCCTTACACACTTGTATAAGGTACGTTCAATCTTAGACATGGTCCTTCCGTCCTCTGACTTATCCTACTTTACATATCTTGTTCACACCAAAACTCACTCGTCCTATTTTGTCATATTTCTCTCCCTTACTTTAATCACTCTTGACTTTCTCGCCTCCAACCACAAGGGTTTTCTATTCCCTCTTCCTTCGCGAACCACTCTGTAATCGACATCTTGGCCCTTAATCTAGTATGGGATCGCTATCCTTCATACTATCTCCTAGGTTATTCAATACCGCCCTCTTGTCATACTCTTTTTCTCCATACACGTCCCTTTTCTAGCGTCCTGTCATTCAGGGTCTTTGCAACATCTCTCCCTCGCCTCGGAAATACCATCCTGACCTTGATCCACTTATTCTTTGGCCTCCCGGTCTTACTAACTTATTTCAGTAGGGGTCTCAGTTGTAGCCTAAGCATCCATATTAAACATGTGACAGTGTCGATTGTTTCTATCTCATCCTTGCATTTCTTTCACCCGCTTCCCCCCTTTAGGGGTGTACTTATACCATTACCTGTTTATATTTGCCCCATATCCTCATTTCCAATCTCAATTAGGCAATACTCTTACTCCGACAATAAGTATCCAAAGTTCTCTCGGAATATTATCTTCATCCTAACCTATCTCGGGTGCTTCCTTTGGTATCCCTTTGTCATTCCTCCCGTTTATGCCTATCTCTTATTCCGCACACGAGGAATCTTATGCTATCTCTGTGTCATTCCGAACACACTACTCCTACATAATCCTTCTCTCATTTTCAAAACGTACTCTATTCACCTACGTTTATCCGTATCATCCCAGTCATTTTCTAGCATTCGCTCTACTTCGTTCCTCACCTTTCTATAACTTAGCCTTTCGCAGTCCCGTCACTTATGGCACTTGTGCTCTCCGTTATACCCGTCATGACCTATTACTACACTATTGTCTCGCTTCCTTCTTATTTCCTCTTTCCGTCAACTCCTTCTTTTCCGACCTAATCCGCCCCGTCTGCTCGACCTCTTGGGTTTGCCGCGCGCCGCGGACTCTAATTTTCCTTAGATTACTCTAGCTTCTCATTTGCTTCCTACGTCTGAATTTGTAAGATTTTACGAAAACTTCCCAGGGGGGTCACCCATCCTAAAATTTCTCTCACTCCAGCACGCTTAACTTTAAAACTTTGATGAAATACGACGCCTTAACGCCTTCGGCATTTTGCGTCTATCTCACCGCATGACCTTCGTCACATAATGCAGGGTAGTTTGGGATATTAACATATTCCAAGACGTCCTCACAACACATCTCGTCGGCTATTTAGTAATGCCTTCCTATCCGTCACCGTTCTTTTTCCTCCATACCCTTGTCTTAGTCGTATCATTACTTCCTTTAACTATAATCTCATCATATTTTTCTTCTACTCATCGCTTCAACCGATGCCTTAATATATCACTCTATCCAAACCTACCAGTCCTTTCTGGATCACCTCTTAATATCGCTAGTCCATTCTAAATTCCTTATTACCATATTCCCGTCGACCTCCCGCTTACTATTATCACCGGCTCAATTAACTTGTTCCTAAAGGCGACGTACCACGGCTCGGTCAAATCCCATTCGCTATTGACACGCCCCTTTCAAAATATATGCCAATCTTATAGCTCATTCTCATATTATTATTTTCGAAAATTAGAGCAGTTTCCTCCGTATTCCTTACTATCCCAAAACACCGCACGAGAAAATGTGATGCCTCGCGGGGCCATCATCACATACATATATCATATCATATCGTATCGTGTCACAGCCGCACAGGGCTCTCAATATTCATAAAAGTTTGAAAATAATGGGCTTAACTCATATGCTCAACACAACTGCACGTGTTACACTTTCTTATTTACTTTTCCTTTTCAAACTTTTCAACTTTACATTTCAATCGTACGTTAATACCTTACTTGGCATATATCTTCCATACCTTTACTTACCTGCGTGCTTTGTAGCTTCCAATATCGCTAATCACCTTCTTCCTGTCGACGCCATTCTTCCGCTGAAACCAAGGGTTAGCATAAGATATCTCATTTCCTACGTCTTGGCTCTATGGCACGATCTAAGAAGTGAAAGAAGAGTAACCATCCTAGATGCCCGTAGCCTCCTTGTTTATAAATGTGGCCGGCTTCACACCATAAACGAGGACTCTACCGAACACGACTTTGTAGACAACCCCTAGGACGAGCGCTCGATATACCAATTTGTCACACCCTTAATCCGATAGGGTGTGATGGGCACCCGACCCTTAATTAGGGCCGAGCGAACCCGCTGACTCTCGTAATACTCGTAATCATGCTGGCCCTCAAATCATGACACAAATATATAATGAAAGTTTTTTTCGAAGAACAATATGCTTTTTACCTTTCTCGAATCAAATAAAATCTGTAACATATAAAACTTATAATACAATACATAATAATACATCGGCTTACATAGCCTCTTACATAACCGACATCTTATACCCACGACACTGTCTGCAAAGTCTCTAACACAGAACATGAAACCTTAACATCATACTCTGACTCAAAGCACTCAAAGAAAATGGAGCTCGCCAATCCCGCTGGAACATCTTTTGCTAATATCTTGACTCGCAGGTGTACTGCGCGGCATGAAACGCAGCCCGCCGAAGAAAGGGGGTCAGTTGTTATATCCGGCATTTTCTCCTATTCGGAAAATTTGAAACAATTGTGACTCGTATGTCATAAGTTAATATTTTTTATCTTAATTGACATATCTATGTTGTTCATGGAAACATATTGGCGTAAAGATGTCGGGGAAGGCCTAAGGGCAAATTTGAAATTTTAGAAATTTGTTTCGGGAATTATAAAACGAGAACTACTACGAGTTGGGCTCAAAAAAAAAAAGAAGAAAAATTGAGGCCCAAACCATAAGGTGGCCGGCCATGTATTACAAGAATGGCCCAAGTCCATTTTTTTTAATTGATCATGTTATGATCATGTGATGTTTAATTAAGAGAGTATATATGCATGTGCTCACCTTCAAGAAGCTTCAAGAAAAATCAAACAAAAGAAAGACCAACCATTTGAAGGCCATTCGGCCGAATATCAAAAAGGAAAAAAAAAATTTCAAGTCCATCAACTTGCATCTAAAAATCTTGTTCTTCTTGAATTCCTAACAAGTGCAAGACGCTCGTCAACGTGGTATAATTTTCAAGTCAAGAAAGTGCTTGTATTGGCAAGGAGAAACCTATTGGAAAAGGTAAGAATTTGATGAATTCTTGCATGTTATGGAAGTTTATATATATGTTATTATGTGTGGAATTTAATGGAAATCATGGATGGTGATTGGTAGTGTGCAAAACCGTGTGATGTGTGTGTTGTGTGGTGACCGTGTAGGTGTGCATGTGCATGGCTATGGTGAGTTGAATTTTATGTTGTATTCTAGCTATGGTTATGATGGAAATTACATTGGCAATGGAAGTTGAAAGAATTTAGTTGAGGTTGGAATTATGGAGTTTGGTAGTGGGGTGTAAGGTGATGAAATGGAAATGGTTTAATGTTGTTTAATATGTTAGTTATGTTGTTGTGATTCTTGTAATGTAAATGAAGGTTAAATGACGTAGGTTCGCCTTGAAATGGAATATAGGAACCTATGTTGTCTTAGCATGATTTTATGAAATTATGAAAATGAAGTGCTTAAGGTGCAAATTGTGAGTAATGTTGATGAATTTGGAAGATGGAAATGTGTTATGAACTTATATGTTAAAGATCGGAAGAATTGAATAAGTTATGACTTTGGTGGAAAATTGGCATAATTTGTATATCTTGTGTATATATTGTAGAAATGTTATGATATGTTTCCGAATGGTGTTGTAATGATTTTGACGAATAATGAATGTGAAAATATTGGATTTGAGTTGGAAACGCGAGGTTGGAATGAGGGTTATAACTTTATGTTGGAAAAATGACTAAATAGGTTATATTGTATTATGTTGTGGTGGTTGATGTTCTTGATGTTGTTGTTGGTTGATGTTGGTTGTTTTGAGCCGAGTTGAATCTCGGGGGTGTCACATCTATAGGGGAGGTGCTGCCGAAATTTCGGTAGCCAAATACTTAACTAAAGTTGAAATGTTAACTTGCATGAATAGTAACTGGTAAAGATGACCATTTGCAGATTTTTGGCGAAACGGGAATTAAGATTGGACAAGCGTAAGGCATATCGAAGGTATGTAAAGCCTTTCCTATCCTTCTTTGGCATGTTCTGAGTGTAATAGGCTTGAAAGCGAGCCTTGATTGCACTTCTGCATCCCATAATCCAAGAATGAAAATAGCGCCAAATCCTTCGTGAAGAGTGAACCTATTTTGTTCACAAATTGTCATCCAACATGGTTTATATGTACGAAACCTTCCCAAATGGACCTGGATTGTCCCAAACGCTCATAAATGATTTCATAAAGTCTAAGATCCATAACTTATGCCCGCCGCCTCGATTTGACCCGAGGTGGGCCCACAGATTCCGAGACCTCTTACTACGGTTTTAAATGATTTATTTCCTATACAATGCCTAAAAGAATCTTTGATAATTGTACTCGTTGTCAAATGGTAAATATGACGAATCGATAATATATTCTGATATGCGTTATGATCCTAGAAACATGATTCGACGTAAGTAATTGTGCCATCCCCAAAAAGAACATACATGTATACTATGACTGACGTCTGACTTCTTTGAAACGATATGTCATGTGAATCATTCTGTTCGAGAAACATGATCCTTCTCGAATATTCCGTTGAATCTGTGATATATGTTTGATACGAACGAACACTCTCGAAAGTGCTATTTTGACATAATCTGTCGCGACATTTGAAAGGTACGTGTTATGATTTATCATTTGATTTGATTATTGAGTCTGGTCTTATCTGCACATGTTTCTGCATTACTCCGTTCGTGCAAGTTATGATATGTCTCTTCACTGAGCCCGGGCCAGGACATGTTCTCGTGCGACTTCTTTGCACTATTCACGAGTCCCTCGTACTTGCGGGCGGGACACGTTATTTGTATGCTTGTGATGTGATGATACGGGGATGGTGGCAGGATGGCACATGATTATTATTCACGAGACCCGCGAGAGGGCGGGACACGTTATGTATGCATGATATTTGATCTGATGATGTATGATTCCATATTACCGAGTCCCTTAATAAAGGGCGGGACACGTCATCGTATACACACGATGCATGATTTTGTTATGCATAGTTCTACCTACCGAGTCCCTTATCAAAGGCGGGACACGATACATGTTTATATGACATTACATGATTTGATATGCATTACTTATCTTTTGACATCATGTTTTCCGAGGTCTCGGATAAGGTATACCTTTTGTATTTCGGATTCGATTTTGGTTACGTCGTTATACTTTCGTACTCGTCCTTGATTACGATTATGCTCGTTACTGTTCCGCTTTACATACTCGGTACATTTTCCGTACTGACCCCCTGTTCTTCGGGGGCTGCGCTACATGCCCGCAGGTACAGACGCACCTCGAGATACGCCACCAGCTTAGGGTACCTGTTCTGCTGTCGGAGAGTGCTCCTTTTGATCCGGAGCTGATATTTTTGGTATATACTTCTTGTTATTTGTCTGCTTGTACATATGCTTATTTGGGTACGGCGGGGCCCTGTCCGTCTTCACCTCGATTTCGATCAGATTAGAGGCACGTAGGACATGTCTGTGGGTTGTGGGTTATTACGATTCTGGTAAGTAAGTACGAGTCATGCGAGTAAATTTTTTTAATATGAAAGCCCTAACGACAAGTAAACATACGAGCCGTTAATGAATGTATATATGTATATGTATGTTCGTGCGATGTACTTCGTATTTGTATGAATTTATGTATGCCCGAAAGGAGTTAGTTATACGGTGTGCCTGGTTTGCTACGTATGTACGTATGGGTGTCCAGTTAGGACACCAGTCGCGGCCCACGGGGTTGGGTCGTGACATCGTACATTTTAATATATCGAGTATGTAAAGCATGAAATACAATAAGGGAAGATCACGAGCAAGTAAAGAGTATAGAAAATCATAAGACTTGTCTTTGAAAACATATGTCATGCAATATAAAAAAAATCATATAATCATCGTATAAACATATAGCGTGTCCGGCCCTCTAGTGAGGGACTCGGTAAGTAAAATCATATCATTATCATGTATGCATGCATATACATATATATATATATATATATATATATATATATATATATATATATATATATATATATATATATACCTACCCGGCCTTCTAGTGAGGGACCGTGAATAGCGTGTCCCGGCCCCGCTAGCATGGGACTCGGTATGCCATCCGACCTCCATCCCCATCACATCATCATCATATATATATATATATATATATATATATATATATATATATATATATATATATATATAAGTGTCCCGCCCTCTAGTGAGGGACTCGGTGAATAATGCGTGGAGTTGCGCACGAATGCGTGTCCGGACGATAACTCGAAAGATGCAGGTGGCACGAGCGTAGTAGTCGAGAAACCATATGCACATATCATTTTGAGAGACTCAATGAAGTAATCTAAACGGATCGTCATTTGAAAATCGGGACAATAGTTATATCAAAAAAATCTTTCGGACGTTACTTGGAAATATATCAAACATCTTAAGCATATATAGAACCGTAGGGGATCATAGTCACATGTCAAATCAATTACCACCTCGGAAAGTTACAAACATTATTCACTTTAGGACTTTTTACAAACATGTCGAACGATAGAGCAACTTTAAGGAAAAGTTTCGGACGTTCGTAGTTTGGAATCGTTTAGGAACAAATCTCTTTTGAAAACGAAACCTTTAAGCAACTTTTGAAATTTAATCATACAAATGACATAAGGACCATGATTTGACCACATTAAGAATACAAATATCAAGAAACCAATAAGAATCATAAACATGCTCGGATCGGTCGAATAGAGTTACCTTGAGATTCGTGTCATAACTTACTTTCAACTAAGACATGCCAAAAGAAAGAATCGGGTGAGCTTTACATACCTTAGCTAGGCTTCCTAAGCTAATCCAACTTACGTCTCTGGTTTCACGATCTACAATAATGTCATTAGGTATCAACCATTTCTACAACACTTAAGAATCCAATTCCAAATAACACTTTGTCTACAAAAAAAGAAAGTATTTCCCCCATACCTTTTTCAACATCCCGAGAATCCTCAACCCGGCCAAATCAACAACAACCAAACCAACAACCATACCAACAATATCCATAAGTGATTCAAAACGCATTCTAACATTAATAATTCCTTTCTACACAATTCGACAACATTTCATTTATATTCAAATAAACTACATACGATCAATTCAACACCAATGCTCACATATTCAATTACTAATCCGCAACCATTCACACATGATTTAAGAACATTCCAAGCAATCCATACAATATTCAAAACAACCCAAATAATTAACATGTTAATCCATCCAAATCTTCCAACTATATTAGGAACATGAATGACACATTTTCTTCTTCCGAATTCATAAACTATATCAACAATTCCATACGTTTACAACATTATTTTCATCAATTCAAGCAATTATATTAAAATCACATTATACTCTAAATCAGCCCACAACCATTACGACTTCCATTTGAGTCACCAAACCTTCACTTTCATTACATAATCCACAACAACAACAACCAAAATACTACATAAAATCAATTCATTCCTTTTACACAAACAATCCATATCCACGGCCACACGCATCATAACATTTCATGATTTTCATCCATTTTCATGCACTATGACACGTCCAAAACATCCATAAAACATGTAAAGGAGGATTGAATCTTACCTTTTCCTTTCAATTCTTCCACTCGGCTAGGATCCTCCATAGCTAAAACGATTGGTTTCCTTGTTCCAACAACTACTCCAGGGACGTGATGGGCACCGACCTTGATTTAAGGCCGAGCGAATACGAGACCTTAATCACACACGTAAATTTTTTCTTTCTAAATCATACCGAATATAATACGGACCAAATCGGACAAAATGCGAAATCGATAAAACTTATACATAACATAGTACAACGCGTCGGCTGATGAAGCCGCTTACACAACTGACACACTATACCCACACCGCTGTCTGCAAGTCTCTAGTACCATCCAGAATGCATAACGTACACACACGGACTCAACAGTGCTCCAGAAGGAATTGGAGCTCACCAATCATGCTGGGGCATCTTCAACTCATCTGTGGGTACCTGCGCGGCATGAAACGCAGCCCCCGGAGAACAGGGGGTCAGTACGGAAAATGTACTGAGTATGTAAAGCGTAAAAGCTATGAGATAAAATCATAATCAAATTAAAGTACAAGAATAGGACCGATAGAACCGTAATCGGACTCGAACACGCACGGTAACGATGCGAATCTTAGTCATAACGTAGGGGCGGAAGCATAACAGACAGATTCGTAGACCGAATCGGAGATACAGAAAGCATACCCGGACATACCGTGACGGACCGTGGTCGGAAACGGCCCGTACGGTACATCGGACGGATCATAACCGAGAATCGGGATACGAGTGAGCATAATGTCGACGCGAGATCATATGTGCGATACAAATCATGCGAACGTACGATGTAATGCCGGCGGCTCATACGTGCGACAGATTGTACAGAACATACAGAATGCCGGAGGCAGATCGTACACACTGATACAGATCATACAGACGTACGGAATACTGTTCAAATCAGACTCATATGCAGAACAGAACATACAGATTATTGAAGCAGATCATGCTCATATGCAGATAACAGATCCCGGCCCTCTTTAAGGGACGCGGTAGCATAGTCAGAATCATATATCAGATGTGCATACAATCATAACGCCGTAGCGTACATATATCAGAACCCGCCCTCCGGTGAGGCGCCGGCAACCCCCTGCAGTACGGGACGCGGTGAACGGATAGATCAAATCGGATGCCATCCACGGCCACCACCCCATACATCAAATCATAATATCATATCATAAAACGAGCCCGGCCCGCCCGCGCGCGAGGGACGCGGTGAACAATGCATAGAGGTGCACGATAACGAACTGGCCGGGACGCGGTGAGCGGACATAACGGACGAGTGCGAGCAATGCGCACGATAACATATCAGAACCTGGCCCGGGACGCAGTGAAAGATACATTGAGCCTTGCACGAGCAGAGTAGTGCAGAAACATATGCATATAAATCCAGACTCGACAAACGAATATTCTTACCGATATCTGAGGCTCAGAAGCAGATTTCAGATCAGTCTCTACCAAACGTTGGGATTATCGTATCAGAACGCCAGAGCGTATCACATCGGGTGGTCGAAGCATATTATATCAGAACGGACATTCCGACGTAATTCCGAATCATTCGCAGAAGTCTGGAACATTTAGCTTACAGAGCTTTCAGAGAACAGAGGTGACAGACATACCCATTTACCATACGGACGGACACGTCCGGTTACCATACAAACGGACATATCCGGATATCATACGGACGGACATATCCGAATACCATACGTACAGACATACATAAGGGGAATATCGGGAATTGTGGGCCCACTTCGCACAAAATCGAGACAACATACGAAGTTGGAACTATTCTTACTTACGAACTTCTTTTAATCACAAAACCTTCTCATACTTATTCATTTATCGACATACACAACTTAGTGATACTAACGAGACTTACACCGACATAATCATAATCATAACGGACTCGGAATTCAAGAGCGAGTTACCCCAAATACACATTATATCACAACTTATTAGCTCTAGGACATGCCATAAAAGAAAAGGTAAGCCTTACATACCGTGCCGCCTTGCTAGCTATACTTGTTCGCCCCAACTTGCTTATCTACATTCAAAAGGATCCATATGATCATTAGATTCATCGACTTGTTTTCGCCTTAATTTTTCATACAAGTTCACTTATAGGCCACCGAAATTTCTAAGCATTTCCTCGTGAATACGGCACCCCGAGATTCACACTCGGCTAAATTTCAACCAACAACAATCCGGGAATTCAACCCGGCCAAACTATCAATAATCAAACCAACAATCATAAGAACGATATCAATATTCAACTCACAACATATTCAAAATATTCCAACCCAAATCTTCCAAATGCCACAAGAATTCCAACATTACATTTATTTCTTTCAAACTCATAAACTATACCAACAATTCCATATGTTTACAATATTATTTCCATAAATTCAAGGAAGCATATTCAAATCATATCACACTCCAATTCAGCCCGCACGGATGCAACTTCAACACGGGATCATTAACTTTCATTTTACGTCATAGAATTCATATCGACGACAACCAAAATGCAAGATAACATTAATTCATTTCATGAACACTAGGCAGCCCCCATTCGGCCACTCCACCTCATACAACATTCCTTGCGTTTCATTCATTTTTCCATGCATTACAATAACACAAAAACATGCTAAATACCATAAATTCGCCACCCCTTCAATACCACACACCACACGGCCAACTACACATCCACATGGTTACCATACCAACATGCACGGCTACAACAGCACATCAATATTTCCATGAAATTCACTAGTTTCTACGCGTTATAACAACAACCAAAACACGACACAATCACACACACATGTTCGGCCACACATAGCAACACCATAACTTCATGAACTTCATTTATTCCACACTTCATAACATCCACAAATCATGCATAACACATATAAAATAAGATTGGACCATACCTTTTCCTCCTTCTTCACCCCACGGCTAGACTCTCTTTTTGCAAAACGGGTAGTTTGCTCGTTCCAACAACTTCTTCACGACGACGAGGGCCTTCCAATTAGTATAGTAGCATGAAGAAAACATTTTTCAGGATCACCTTTAGGGGTGGTTCGGTTGACCCCTCAAAACCGTGCCCTCTTCTATTTTTTTTTTTTTCCTTCAAATTCTCCAATTCTCTAGAAATCCAAATGGTGAATTGTCTTATTTTTTTCAAGACTTATGTATATATATATGTAGTCAAGTAGCATGTGAGGGGCACATGCCCCTCTCTAGAAAAATCTTCATTTTTTTTTTTTCCTTCTTTTCCTTTTTCTAGAATTTTCTTGATTTCCCATTTCAAGACTTTCTCTAGAATTAATGCGAAATTACTATTTTGTCCCTCGTCTTTCCACAAAATTACCAAAATGCCATTTTGCAAATTTTCCATTTTTGCCCCTCGACTTTTCTCAATATTCCGATTTTGCCCCTAACCTTCCACATTATTTCCATTGGCCATTTTACAAATTTCTCTTTTACCCTTAACCTTTCTAAATATTTCCATACTAATAATCGTCAAAACAATTTTATAACGACTTACACATGCAAATAATTTTTGGAAGTCGTCTCGCCCTTAACTTTCCGCGACGACTGTAGAATTTCCAAACGTACCAGATGTGGGCTATAACATCCTCCCCCCCTTTTGAACATTCGTCCTCGAATGTTCAACTGACCTTATGGGATCTTATAGCACTTCGGGAGGGGGGGTTTCTTTTCGCACCATCGGTTCTTCTTTCCGATTCCGCGTACAACATAGCAAAATTCCTTATCATAAATTTTCCTTCCTTTTCGGTCGATACCCTCACATACGAAATATCATACACATCCATATACCCATGCACATATCATCAGTGTCAACTAACCCACAAAATACTTCCAGACACTGTTCAAGCCTATCCAAATTTTCAGAAACGTAACGTACTTCCTGTTCCCTTTTCAGCCTTGCTTATGGCATTCCATATGACCTGTTATGGTTCCCAATCGTTCCGTACATATTTAATTTCCTTTAGGCCGCCCTGGATTTTCTTTTGCCTCTTATACTCAAATTCATGAAATTTCTTCATACTTCCCAGGGGGTCACCCAACATGAGATTGCTCTTGCTTGAGCACGCTTAACTTTGAAACTTTGGTAAGTTCCGGTGCCTTAGGGCCGATATAATCGCATAAATTTTCTCGTACGACCTTTATTGCATGACTCGGGGCAGGTGAAAGTCTTACATACTCCGGAACACGTCCGTAACACGTCCTTTCCTGCAAAATTACTATTTTACCCTTTTCCGTCCTTACTATTCCGAATCTGCCCAGAGCAATTTCCAACAACATCTCACAGATCATACCACCCCATATCAGACCATATTATGTCGTATAATAACATGTCATGTCAAATCATAGCCGCACAGGGCTTCCGATTTCTGATAACAGAACAAATATGTCAAAACTCACCTTCGTAACTTTCCATATCCTCATTCGTCTCCTTCTGCCGTATGTAAGGCTTACATATGGGATCTGGTTTCCCCTATAACCGGGCTCTATCGCACGATCTTATGACAGAAAGAAGGTCAACAATCCCTAAATGCCCCGTAGTCTCCTGTTTATAAATGTGGCCGGCTTCACACTATAAACAAGACCCTACCGGACACGACTTTGCAGACAGCCCTCAGACCGACCTCGCTCTGATACCACTCTGTCACGCCCCAATTTACGAGGGACGTGATGGGCACCCGACCTTGATTTAAGGCCGAGCGAACCCACAGACCTTAATCACACACGTAAATTTTTTTTTTCTAAATCATACCAGAATATAATACAGACCAAATCGGACAAAATCTGAAATCAGATAAAACTTATACATAACATAGTACAACGCGTCGGCTGATGAAGCCGCTTACACAACTGACACACTATACCCACACCGCTGTCTGCAAGTCTCTAGTACCATCCAGAATGCATAACGTACATACACGGACTCAACAGTGCTCCAGAAGGAATTGGAGCTCACCAATCATCTTTGAGGGCATCTTCAACTCATACGGGTACGCGCGGCATGAAACGCACCCCGGAGAACGGGGGTCGGTACGGAAAATGTGCGAGTATGTAAAGCCGTAAAAGCGCGAGATAAAATCATAATCAAATTAAAGTACGGGAATAGGCCCGATAGAACCGTAATCGGACTCGACAACACGGATCGCGAGACAGAATCTTAGTCATAACGTAGGGGCGGAAGCATAACAGACAGATTCGTAGACCGAATCGGAGATACAGAAAGCATACCAGACATACCAGACAGACCCGTGGTCGGAGCAGCCGTACAGAGTACATCAGACGGATCATAACCAGAATCGGGATACAGAGTGAGCATAATGTCAGACGCAGATCATATGTGCGTACAAATCATGCGAACGTACGAGAATGCCGGCGGCTCATACGTGCGTACGGTTGTACGAACATACGAATGCGGAGGCGAGATCGTACACACCGATACAGATCATACAGACGTACGGAATACTGTTCAAATCAGACTCATATGCAGAACAGAACATACAGATTATTGAAGCAGATCATGCTCATATGCAGATAACAGATCCCGGCCCTCTTTAAGGGACGCGGTAGCATAGTCAGAATCATATATCAGATGTGCATACAATCATAACGCCGTAGCGTACATATATCAGAACCCGGCCCTCCAGTGAGGGGCGCGGTAACAGAACCGACCCTACAGTACGGGACGCGGTGAACGTGACAGATCAAATCGGATGCCATCCTGGCCACCACCCCATACATCAAATCATAATATCATATCATAAAACGAGCCGGCCCGCGCGAGGGACGCGGTGAACAATGCATAGAGGTGCACGATAACAGAACCTGGCCCGGGACGCAGTGAGCAGACATAACAGACAGTGCAGAGCAATGCGCACGATAACATATCAGAACCTGGCCCGGGACGCAGTGAAAGATACATTGAGCCTTGCACGAGCAGAGTAGTGCAGAAACATATGCATATAAATCCAGACTCGACAAACGAATATTCTTACCGATATCTGAGGCTCAGCGATTTCGGATGGGTCTCTACCAAACGTTGGGATTATCGTATCAGAACGCCAGAGCGTATCACATCGGGTGGTCGAAGCATATTATATCAGAACGGACATTCCGACGTAATTCCGAATCATTCGCAGAAGTACGGAACATTTAGCTTACGAGCTTTCGGAGAACGAGAGGTGACGGACATACCCGTTTACCATACGGACGGACACGTCCGGTTACTATACAAACGGACATATCCGGATATCGTACGGACAGACATATCCGAATACCATACGGATGGAGACATACATAAGGGGAATATCGGGGAATTGTGGGCCCACTTCGCACAAAATCGAGACAACATACAGAAGTTGGAACTATTCTTACTTACAGAACTTCTTTTAATCACAAAACCTTCTCATACTTATTCATTTATCAGACATACACAACTTAGTGATACTAACAGACTTACACCTGACATAATCATAATCATAACAGACTCGGAATTCAAGAGCAGAGTTACCCCAAATACACATTATATCACAACTTATTAGCTCTAGGACATGCCATAAAAGAAAAGGTAAGCCTTACATACCTGTGCCGCCTTGCTAGCTATACTTGTTCGCCCCAACTTGCTTATCTACATTCAAAAGGATCCATATGATCATTAGATTCATCGACTTGTTTTCGCCTTAATTTTTCATACAAGTTCACTTATAGGCCACCGAAATTTCGGCACATTTCCTCGTGAATACGGCACCCCGAGATTCACACTCGGCTAAATTTCAACCAACAACAATCCGGAATTCAACCCGGCCAAACTATCAATAATCAAACCAACAATCATAAGAACGATATCAATATTCAACTCACAACATATTCAAAATATTCCAACCCAAATCTTCCAAATGCCACAAGAATTCCAACATTACATTTATTTCTTTCAAACTCATAAACTATACCAACAATTCCATATGTTTACAATATTATTTCCATAAATTCAAGGAAGCATATTCAAATCATATCACACTCCAATTCAGCCCGCACGGATGCAACTTCAACACGGGATCATTAACTTTCATTTTACGTCATAGAATTCATATCGACGACAACCAAAATGCAAGATAACATTAATTCATTTCATGAACACTAGGCAGCCCCCATTCGGCCACTCCACCTCATACAACATTCCTTGCGTTTCATTCACTTTTCCATGCATCACAATAACACAAAAACATGCTAAATACCATAAATTCGCCACCCCTTCAATACCACACACCACACGGCCAACTACACATCCACATGGTTACCATACCAACATGCACGGCTACAACAGCACATCAATATTTCCATGAAATTCACTAGTTTCTACGCGTTATAACAACAACCAAAACACGACACAATCACACACACATGTTCGGCCACACATAGCAACACCATAACTTCATGAACTTCATTTATTCCACACTTCATAACATCCACAAATCATGCATAACACATATAAAATAAGATTGGACCATACCTTTTCCTCCTTCTTCACCCCACGGCTAGACTCTTTTTTGCAAAACGGGTAGTTTGCTCGTTCCAACAACTTCTTCACGACGACGAGGGCCTTCCAATTAGTATAGTAGCATGAAGAAAACATTTTTCAGGATCACCTTTAGGGGGCTGGTTCGGCCAGCCCCTCAAAACCGTGCCCCTCTTCTCTTTTTTTTTTCCTTCAAATTCTCCAATTCTCTAGAAATCCAAATGGTGAATTGTCTTATTTTTTTCAAGACTTATGTATATATATATGTAGTCAAGTAGCATGTGAGGGGCACATGCCCCTCTCTAGAAAAATCTTCATTTTTTTTTTCCTTCTTTTCCTTTTTCTAGAATTTTCTTGATTTCCCATTTCAAGACTTTCTCTAGAATTAATGCGAAATTACTATTTTGTCCCTCGTCTTTCCACAAAATTACCAAAATGCCATTTTGCAAATTTTCCATTTTTGCCCTCGACTTTTCTCAATATTCCAATTTTGCCCCTAACCTTCCACATTATTTCCATTGGCCATTTTACAAATTTCTCTTTTACCCTTAACCTTTCTAAATATTTCCATACTAATAATCGTCAAAACAATTTTATAACGACTTACACATGCAAAAATAATTTTTGGAAGAATTTCCAAACGTACCCTGTGGGCTATAACCTTAACTGGAGATCGAGAGGTTTATGTAGCTTGAGAGAGAGAGGTATGTAAAGCTCAACCCTTCCTTCTTTTAGCATGCCTTAGTTATAAATAGGCTATGACGCGAGCCTCGAGGAAATTCTATTCTCGCGATCCGAGCATGCCTATGATTTTTATTTGCTTCTTGGTATTCGTATGCTCGATATGATGAAATATTAGCCCTTATGTCTTTGGAATATTTGATTTTCAAATGTTACATAAAAAGTTTTGTTTTTAAAGAGTTCCGTAACTACAAACGACCGTAACTTTCACAGAAAGGCTCGGATTGCCTCGATATGTTCGTAGGAGATTTTATGGCGTATGATGAGTATGTTTTCCATAGGCGAGGCCCGGCTCGGGTCGACACCCGTCCGTGGGTCCCGCGACTTTCCTTTATGTAACTCTAATGACTTTTGAAAGAATTTGGTATGGCTATTATCCCGATTTCCAAGTATGGTCATTTTACTTATCTTTTGAGTCTATGATAATGATTTTATACATATGGTTACTCCACTCGCTCGTGCATTCGTTTGTATCTTTCGCCGAGTCCGGGCCGGTTATGTTGTCGTGCGCACTATGTTATACTCCGGTGTTATGTTGTGTTATGGTTCGCGCAGCCCCTCGCGCAGGGCCGTGTGTTCCACTTATATTTGGTGTTATCTTGTGTTATGGCATTATGATGTGTTATGATGTGTGAGGGATATGGAGATTTGAAACTTTACGGTGTTATCGTGTTATGGCGCAATGGCGGCGGGCGACCATATTTTCTGAGCCCTATGCATGATTTGTATTTTGAAAACAAACATTTTGGTATTTGGATATGCACTTACTTTCTGTACCTCTGTGTCGATTATGACTCAGTTTTGATTCTTGTATCTTACGCTTTTGCATACTCGTACATATTCCGTCTTCGACCCCCTTTCTTCGGGGGCTGCGTTTCATGCCCGCGGTACAGACGTACGGTTCGGTGATCCGCCGTCATCTAGGACACCTATTCTGTTGTTTGGAGTGCTCCTTTTATTCCGGAGCCCACATTTTGGTATATATTCGTTCGCTACATATGTATTGGTTTGTTCAGGGGTAGGGCGGGGCCCTGTCCCGTCGTATGATTCTGTTGGTCTGTTTAGAGTTCTGTAGACATATATGTGGGTTGTGCCTATTACGTACGCATGTGTTCGTATGATATATGTTCGGGCGATCCCGTTCGCCGTGGCAGCGACCTTATGTCGGCTTCGCATTTGTATATGTTTTGGCCGTTGCGCCATATGACGCCTTGCGCTTCGATATATGTGTTTGTGTTTAAGGCGCTTTGAGATAATTTGAGACAGCGTCTGATATTTGTATACGCGTAACCCGTCTGTATGTGATTCAGATTCGATGAATGTGTTTGGGTGCCCAGCTCGGGCACTAGTCACGGCCTACAGGGTTGGGTCGTGACAATTTATATGGTTGTTGGTATTGTTGTTGAAGATTTGGCCGAGTTGAATTCTCGGGGATGCTGAATTATAGGGGAAATGCTGCCCAAATTTCTGTAGATAAAATGACGGCTTGGAATTGAATCCTTCAGTGCTTACGACTAATGTTTGATGTCCAATGAAGTTGTTGTAGATTTTGAGAAGCCAAGACTTAAATTCTGATTAGCGTAGGAAGCGGACAAGGTATGTAAAGCCTAACCTTTCCTTCTTTTGGCATGTCTTAGACGGAAGTAAGATATGACATGATTTGTGCCTTGGGGTAACTCTATTCTTAAGTTCCGAGCATGTTTATGATTCATATTTGCTTCTTGATGTTGGCATCCTTGATATGGTCAAGCTATGGTCTTTATGTCTTTGATATGATTGGAATTAAAATGTTGTAGAAACGGTTTTGTTCCTAAAGGATCCTATGTTTAAAAATGTCCGTAACTTTCACAGACAGAACCGGATTGCTTTGATATGCCCGTAAGTGATTCTATAACGTATAATGACTATAACTTTCATGGGCGGGCTCGGATTGGTTTGATGCATATCCGTGGTCCCGAGATTTTTTCCTTTGTATAGTCCGACGACTTTTTTTTTTTAAAGAACTTAACATGATTACCGTTTTAACTCTCGAGCGTCGACTACTTACTTATCCATTGAGTCTGTAATGATGATTTATGTGCATATGGTTTCTCACTACTCTGCTCGTGCCAGCCTCAATATGTCTTTCACCGAGTCCCGGGCCGGGTACGTATTTGTGCACAGTTTCACTGCATTGTTCACTGAGTCCCTCACTAGAGGGCCGGGTACGGTATATGTATATGATGATATGATGATGTGATGACATAATGATGTGATGATGTGGGGATGGCAGCCAGGATGACATATGATGATTCTATTCACCGAGTCCCTCACTAGAGGGCCGGGTACGGTATATATATATATATATATATATATATATATATATATATGATGACATGATGACATGCATACATGATGGTTATATGATTTTCTTCACCGAGTCCCTCACTAGAGGGCCGGGACACGCCATATGTATACATAATGGTATTATGATATTGACATGCATGACATATGTTTTCAAAGGCAAGTCTTATGATTTTCTGATTATTATACTTATTTCTGTAATTCCTATTTCGATTATGATCCTGTTCACCGTACTTCATGCTTTACATGCTGAGTACATATTCCGTACTGACCCCCTTTCTTTGGGGGCTGCGTTTCATGCCACGCAGGTATACACAGATGATTAGAAGAGGTTCCAGCTGGATTGGCGAGCTCCATTTCCTCCCGGAGTGCTGCCGAGGCAGAGCGTGTATATTATGTCATCTTGGTTTATGTTAGAGACTTTGCAGACAGGGTCACGTGTATATAACATGTCAGCTTTGTAAGCGGCTATGTAAGCCGATGTATCATTAAGTATTATAGTACAGATTTCCTATGATTACAGGTTTTATTTGTTTTGAGAAAGATGAAAAGTGTGTGGTTCTTTGAAAAGCTTCCACTATGTTTTATTTTCATGATTTAAGTGTTATATCCCGTATTTCGTACGTCGGGATAATCCGAGTCAACCTTGATAAGTTAAGGACAAGACCATTACGAGATATGAAGTAGAGACTTTTGATTGCTTTAAAAGCATGAGTTGTGTATGATTTTATTGGTATGGAAATGTTAAGGAAACATTTGGAGGCAAATTCCATTTTTAGTAAGTATTCTATTTTTGAAAAGTTGAAAATTCAAAAAAAAAAAAAAAAAAATAAGGCACCATGTGGCCGGCCACCTTGGTGTGGGCCATGTCCACATGGATGGTGAATATGTGGTGTATTAAAAGATGACTTAGTCATCTTATTGCTCACTTCAACACTTAGAATTTTCAAGAAAAATCAAGAAGCTTGAGAGGAGAAGAAAGAAGGGCCTATTCGGCCAAGACCAAGAAATTGGAGGTCAAGAATTGATCAAGGAAAAAAAATTATTTCTTCAAGTAAACCTACTAATTGAAGGGTGCTTAGTAACGTGGAGTCGTTGTTTCAAGCGATAGATTACTCGTTTTCATCCTTGGCCAACTTTAGGCAAGTTGAGAAGTTGTGAAGAAAGGTAAGTTTAATCTTGTGTTTTATGTGTTATGAATGGTTTATATATTTTGTTGTATGCTAAAATGAATGAAATTGTGGAAATATTGCATGTTGGAGTGAAGCCGTGCATATGTGGTTTTGGCCGTGTGGGTGTAGTGTTGTGTAGGGGTAATGAATTAAGTGTATTTAGCATGTTTGTGTGTTGTTGTAATGTGTGGAAAATGAATGAAAATCATGAAATTGGCATGGAGGGTGTTGGCCGTATGTATGGAGTTGTTTATGGCTAGGAATGAATTGATGTTATTAAGTGTTTTGGTTGTTGTTGTTATGTGGATTCTATGTTGATAATGAAAGTTTAATGAATCAATTTGAAGTCATGATGGTTGTGGGCTGATTTGGTAGGCAATGTAACCCTTATGTAATTTTTGTATTTATGGTAGGGACATTGTTAACATATAGATTGTTGATGTAGTTTATGAGTTTTGGAGGAAGGAAGTATGTTGGTGTTGTTCTCGGGTTTGGGGAGGATTTCGGGTGGATTGGAGTGTTGGTTGGTTTGTTGGAAGTATTGTGTGAATTGTTTAAAGTATTCTTGAATATTGTTTGAATGGTTTTGGATTAGTAATCGAATATATAAATGTTGATATTGGTTTGAATGTAAGTAGTTGAGGTAAGTATAATGGAATATGGTGAATGTTGTTAAATTATGTAAAACGAGTGTTTGATGTTAGAATGCGTTTTGAATTGATTATTAGTGTTGCTAGTTTGGTTGTTGGTGTTGTTGTTGATGAATTTGGCCGAGTTGAAATCTCGGGGTTGGTGTAATTATAGGGGAAATCTTTGCGAAATTTCTGTAGAATTTGATGTTCGTTTGGAATTGAATTCCTAAATGTCTTCAACTAATGTTCGATGTCTATTGACGTTATGTAGACCTTGGAGAGCCGAGACTTGAGTTGGATTAGCTTAGGGAGCGACCGAGGTATGTAAAGCTCACCCTTTCTTTCTTTGGCATGTCTTAGATGTGGGGGAAATATCCTACGAGCCTCGGGGTAACTCCACTCTCGAGATCCGAGCTTATATACGTATCTTGTTTGCTTCTAAAGATCCACTCTCTTAATGAAACTGTTACATCTCGCATTTTGTACGTCGAGATATTTTGAGCTAGTCGCAACGAGTCAAGAGCAAGGCTACTTTTTCGATTTTGTGTTAAGGCGTAAGTCACTCATGATTTTATGGGATGGAAATATTAAGGAAAAATTTTGAGGTTGAAAGTGGAAATTATGGAAATTTATATTTCATGAAATATGAGACCAAAAATGAATTATGGAAAGATGAGCAATTCATGAAAACTTGGGGCCAAAAAGTGAAAATTTGGAAATTTATTTTCATGAAAAATTGGCCATGTGGCCTTGCATGTGATATGTGGGCCATAGCCACATGTATTACTAATACTTGGCAATATAAGATGACAACTTAGTCATCTTGATCATTAATCTCCTAGAAATTTCAAGAATTGTGGAGAAAGGAAAGAAGAAGAGAAAAAACGGCCATGAAAGGGGGGGGGGGGGGGGGGCTGGCGAACCAGCCCCATGGAAATTTAGCATGAAAAATTGTTTCTTTTAGCTTTCATAGCAATTGAAAGGTCCTCTACATCATGGGATAATTGTTGGAGCATGTAAAACATTCCTTCTTGCAAAAATACAAGCTAGCCGTGTGAAGAACAAGGTGGGAAAAGGTATGGTTCAATCCCTATTTTCATATGTTGTGCATGGTTTGTGGAGGTTGTGAAGTGTGGAAATGAACTAGAATCATGAAAATATGGAAGTAGAAGCCTAGCCGTGCATGTGTGTGTCTAGCCGTGTGTATGTGCAAGCATGTGAGTGATGAATTAATTGTATTTAGCTTGTTGTGTGATTGTTGTAACGTGTGGAATGGGTGAAAATCATGGAGTGTGTGCTATGGTGTTGGCCGAATATAGAGTGTTGTGTAGGACAAATGAATCAATTTTATTTAGCAATTTGGTTGTTGCGGTTGTGCATGTTTTGTATATGTTGTGATATATAGAAATTGATGAAAGATTATGAAAGCATGTATGTGGGGGTTGTGGCCGAGAATGGGCTGTTTTGATGTGGAAGAATGGACTCATTTTACTAAGTGTTTTAATTATTGTTGTTATGGAATGTGTGATGTAAAAGCATAAACGTTTGATGGCTTGTGTTGAAGTTGTAGTGTGCGGGCTGTTTTGGAGAACTAATATGTTTTTAATATAATTTCTTGTATTGATGGAAATGATGTTGTTAACACATAGAATTGTTGATATAGTTGATGGATTTGAAAGAGAAGAGTGTGTTGTTATTGTCCTAGTTGAGTTGGAAGGCTTCGGGCAAGATGGGATGTTAGTTTGGATATCTTGAATTATCTATCGATGTTGTTATTACGATTGTTGCTTGGGTTGTTGTGTTTTGGGCCGAGCCATATTCTCGGGATGGTGCATTTTACGGGGGAGAGTCTTTGCCGAAATTTCGGCAAGACAAGAACAAATCCAAGATTGGAATTTTAAAGCTTCATGAATAGTAATTGGTAAGCATGACCAAATCACCGATTTTGGCGAACTTTGGACGAGAATTTGGAGTAGCGTAAGCGGCAGAAAAGGTATGTAAGGCTTCCCTTTTTCTTCTTTGGCATGTCTTAGATGTAATAGGCTTGAATACGTGTCTCGGGGATCACTGCTAATTCTAGAAATCCGAGATTGAAAATGGTTACTATTCACTCAGTAGAATTGAATTGAATGCTTATGAATAGTTGCAAGAATTGTCCAAGTGCCTAGAAATTGCATGAACAGGATCCGATTACCCTAAAAACCCTCATAAGGAACGTCATGAGACGTATTATACGTAAATCGTGTATGCCGCCTCATGTGACCCGAGGTGGGCCCCTAGTTCCCGAGATTTTGTTATGTTGACTTAATTGAATTATTTAAGTAGTATGCAAGTACGACGATTGCTTTGATTGTCCCATTGAATATTACTACATATTTGAATATAGTTGACTCGTAAGAATGACTCCCGAAGCTCGTAACTTTTGTATAAAATTTCGATTGACTCAGAATTTGTTTCTACCTTCCCGAAGGACGGCAAATGTAATTGCCCGTCGAGTTTTGAAAAATAATTTGTTTATTTATTTGTTTGCATGCGTATGGTTATCTCACTACTCTGCTCGTGCGGACTATTATGACATCTTTCACTGCGTCCCGGGCCAGGGCATGTGTTCGTGCAACTCCTTTGCATTATTCACCGCGTCCCTCATTAGAGGGCCGGGCATGTTATATATATATATATACTTATGATGATGATGTGATGACGGGGAGGTGGCCGGGGATGGCTTATGATGATTCCTTCACCGCCCCTCACTAGAGGGGCCGGGGCACGTTACATATATATATGCATGATAATTTTACTTACCGCGTCCCTCACTAGAGGGCCGGGGCATGTTATGAATGCACATGTACATGATGATTTCTTTAAATATGATACTCAGTCCACTAGTGATTTTGAAAGGCATGATTTACGTTCAAGGTAAGTTTTATGAGTTCCGGTTATTGTACTACCATTCTGTCTTCTTTATTTCCGTATGATTCGATTCATTGTGTTCTTGCTTTGCATACTCGTTACATCTTCCGTACCGACCCCCTTTCTTCGGGGCTGCGTTTCATGCCGCGCGGTACACCCGAGATGAGTTGAAGACATTAGCGAGAAGATGTTCGGCGGGATTGGCGACTCCGATTGCTCGTGAGTGCTTGCCAAGTCAAAGCATTATGTTGTAGTATCATGTTCTGTGTTAGAGACTTTGCAGACAGTGTTGTGGGTATAGGATGTCGGTTATGTAAGTGGCTATGTAAGCCGATGAATTATCATGCATTGTATTACAAGTGCTATATGTCTTTATGTGTTACAAGTTTTCACTGATTCGGGAAAGGAAAAAAAAAATGTATACTATTCCCCGAAAATTTTTCATTATGTAATTGTGTCATGACTTGATAGTAAGCGCGATCATGAGTACTATGTGAGTCAGCGGGTTCGCTCGGCTCTAAATAAGGGTCGGGTGCCCATCACACCCTAACGGAAATTAGGGTGTGACAGAAACCTAACTAAGGTCCTTATGTTTTCATTTGATTAAATTTCAAAGTTTTGAAAAGAATTTTGCCTTTAAAGGAATCCGAAACTACAAACGCTCGTAACTTTCGTAGACGAGCTCGGATCGCCCCGAAACCTTACAGGTGGCTTCATGAGGCATAACATTCCCCTAACTTCCATAGGCGGGCCCGAATAGGTTTGATACTTGTCCGTGGGGCCCAAGACGTTTCCTTGTATAGTGCTAAAGGTTGTTGGAAAGAACCTAACATGCTTTGTATTCCGACCCCGAGTATGACTATTTATTATTTGCCAAGTCTAAAATAAGGATTGTTATGTATATGTTTCCGACATTTAGCTATGATTTCTAAAAGTCCGGTTTGACATGTTAGAGTAATGTCCGAAAGGTATTTGATATGACTATTGTTCCGATTTCCAAAGAATTGTTCGTTTAATTTATTTTATTCCATCGAGTCTTAAAATGATTTGTGTGCATATGGTTTCTCACTACTCCGCTCGTGCATGCCTTAATGCATCTTTCACCGAGTCCCGGGCCGGGTACGCATTCGTGCACAGTCTCATTGCATTATTCACCGAGTCCCTCACTAGAGGGCCGGGTACGCTATATATACATATATATGATGATATGATGATGTGATGACATGGGGATGGCATTTGATGATCCTATTCACCGAGTCCCTCACTAGAGGGCCGGGTACGGCATATGCATATGATTACGTGATTACTATACATGATGTTTATATGGTTTTATTTACCGAGTCCCCTCGGAGGGCCAGGTACGCTATATGTACCTAATGATTTGAGGATATGATATGGACATGCATGATATATGATTCACAGGCAAGTTTTTGATTTTTCGATTACTATACTTATTTCGATATATTCCAGTTCGATTATGGTTCTATTTATTGTATTCGTGCTTTACATGCTCGGTACATATTCCGTGCGCCCCCTTTCTTCGGGGGGCTGCGTTTCATGCCGCGCGGTACAACTACTCGTTTGTGTGAGCCGCCGAGCCTTAGGATCTCTGCTAGAATTTATTTTGGAGAGCTCCTTGGAGCCTAGATTTTGGTACAGACTCTTTTGTTACATGTGTATATATTTATTCAGGGTACGGCGGGGCCCTGTCCCGTCATATGGTTCTGTTATTACTATTAGAGGCCTGTAGACATGAACGTGGGTTATGGGTAGCACTGTTTAGTTCTACTTGTGTTCTGTATATACTCCGGTTATTTGTATGACTTATGTATATACGCGTGCACGGTGTCGTGCCTTTCTGTATGTATAAGTTCCTAATTTGCTTGCTATGATCTGAGTATTGTTGATAGGTGGGTACGAGTGCCCAACTCGGGCACTAGTCACGGCCTACGAGGTTGGGTCGTGACATTAAGGGCCCAGCATGATTATGAGTATTACGAGAGTCAGCGGGTTCGCTCGGCCCTAAGTAAGGGTCGGGTGCCCATCACGCCCCATCAGGTTGGGGTGTGATATATTCACTGTACGTTAACGGGAAATTTATGAGGTGTAACAAATATGAAATGAATATGGAACGATGCAAGTACAATAATGAATAATATCAAGTTCAAGTTGTTCCACTCACAGCGCACCCATATCGTCAACAAGTGGCCTACACAGTAATCATAATGAATCTCCAATTTTCATAACAATAAGAGCCAACTATCCCAAAATGGCTATACCAATAACGAGGCGTGCACAAAGTACCAATATCGATATCAAGTAATTTCATCCTTCTGATTTACTCCCAATTCACAAACAATCCACCAATTTATACACAACGTACCAAACGAGGTCCTAGCCTGGGTCTACGGACCTTTGGCCCATCAAACAAGTCACAAGCAATACCAAACCCTAAGGCAACATCTAACCCAACTTCATACCCGAAGGTGTACATGAAATCTCCGACAATATCATCTAAATATATACTTCGCTAGTCGAAGTCTTACCACAGGGGCAAACCGTAACCTACCTGGATGGTCGAACAGCAATAACACCAACAATCATTTCTTAGCCTTGCCCTTCTGCTGAGCCGCAAGATCAAGAAAGTCTAGACATATTTGAAATCTAGGTTAGAAGTCATGAAGATCGATACCTTTATTTCTATCATTCGAATTGGGTCAAAAACCAACCCTAGAATTTGGGGAAACGGGGCCCACAAGGGTAAAAAGGGAAATTCGAGGGTAAATTATCCAATTAAATACTAGGTGATCAAAACCCATCAACTAATTGCTAAATTAACTCAAGGATTCATCCAGTTTCGAAATCCAAGCAAAATTCTCAATTTTGGGTATGAACCCTAACTCTTAGATTCAAGAATTCAATACTAATAATGGAAGATATATGATTAACAACCTTAGATACATCTTAATCTAGCATAAACCCAATCAATTTTATCATTAAAAGCAACTTAGGAAGTCTAACCAATTTTATGAACTTCTCAAGAAAGACCCATTAAACCCACTTTCATGAAAAACTCCAATTTCCTACTTTAGAACTCATGGATTAAAGCTTAAACCAATGGAATGAATCAAAGGAAAATACTTCGATTATGGTTTAGACCTTACCTCATGGAAGAAACTTGAAGAACATCCTTGATTCTCCCAAACCCAAGCTTTCAAGATGAAAGAAACCCAAACAACATTAAATAGCAAAAACGCCCAGTTGTTCTGCCTCGTTTTTGGTGCCAAACGATCCCAAAACTTGCTTTTGATGCCTCTAATGGATTCCTTGTGAAATTCTAGTGATGTTAGGCTTTTGAATCACTCCATTTGACCTTATAATGAATGAGATATGGAAGTTTCAATATTTGGAATAGTGCAGATTTTTAAATACGAATTCAGTGGCAATTTCAAAATTAATCTGAAAAATCTAGCAGCCCAATTCTTAGTAAAATGACCATAAATCCCTCATACGATGCCAAAACTTGATGATTTCAGTTGCCATGGTTCTGAAATTACGAAATGGACATAATGGTTCAGTCGGAACACGAATTGGCCATTTGCTCAATATGGTACCTTTATGCTCAAATTGACATCAAAATCGAAAACAATCACTATAAAACCCAAACTTATCCAAAACTCATCGGAATCTAACCAAACTTTGTGGACATATCCAAAATCATCATACAAACTTATTGGAACTTTCAAAACATCGACACGGGATCATCTTGACCCGATGTTGACCGTGGTCAACTCCAATTCTAGCTTAACCAGTTTCTCAACCAACGACCCAAATCACACTCAAACCCTTTGGGAACCAAAATAATGACACCACTAAGTCATAAATCACCCTCCGTACCTAATGAAACTGTCGAAATTCGATTACGGGTACGTTTACCCAAAAGTCAACTTCAAGTCAAACGATTTTCGCTTTAAGACCAAAATTTTCTAAAAGTCATTCCAAAACCCAAAACGATGCCTAGGGAACCATGAGACCAGTCCTCGAAGGTCAAATTAGTACTAACAAGGCTCGGGGACGAGTCCACAGGGGCAAAAATGGTAAAAATGCAATAACAACCAAACGAGTTGTTACACTTTCATGATATCGTTGGCGTGCCCATGTTTGGTACTTGTGATATTGATTTGATTATTCATGTTGACTCATACATCGCAGGCATTCACATCTCTTATGATATATTGTTGATACATTTTTGATACTTGATGAAACACTGTGATGAGCTGAGCTCAGTTTGCATGGGAGTGATGTGAGTAATTCGATATTCAATAGTTGTCCCGGAATTATGGATTGTATGTGAGTGATGTTAGTAGTCCGATGTTCGATGGTTGTCCCGGAATCGTGGATTGTTTGATGTGAGAGTCCGATGTCCGATGATTGTCCCAGAATCGTGGATGAGTGAGTAAATGGACTTCGCGGGTCCCCCATGGGTTGTGCTACCGGGACGTCGATTGTCACGACCCAACCCCGTAGGCCGCGACTAGTGCCCGAATTGGGCACCCGTACACACCCACTAATCAGAAATAGCGTACGAATAACTTATACAGTATACAAATGACATATACAAACAGAAAGGTGAAACGTCGCCCCAAAGTCGTCACAAATGTATATACGGATCATAATTACATCTTTCCACGGATGATATCACCCATAAGCCGGTAAGGCTATCATAGTGTGGGGGACGTCAATCACAAATCACACAGACCAATCGAACAGATCACCACACCCACACATATATGTCTACGGACCCTAAGAATCATAACAAAATCATATGACGTGACAGGGCCCCGCCGTACCCCTGAATAGACATATAGTATATACATATGCATCGGAAGAATCTGCACCAAAACATAGGCTCTAGAACAACTGAGCGCTCCAAAATAGCTGAATGGAAATCCTAAGCTGGTGGATCACCCAAACAAGTATCTGTACCTGCGCGGCATGAAACGCAGCCCCCGAAGAAAGTGGGGTCGCACGGAATATGTCCGAGTATGCAAATCATGAAATATAGTAAACAGGATCATAATCAAAACCAGAAGTACAGAAAGTAAATGCAATATCCGGAATATCAAAATGCTTACTCATAAAAAATAAACAAATCATGCATGGGGGCTCAAGAACTATGGTCGCCCGCCCGTCGTTATGCGCCATAACACGGCACTAAACACGAGAAGGTTTCATATCTCTCCGTATCCCCATCACACATCATAACACATCATAACGCCATAACATAGCATAACACCAAATATAAACGGAACCGGCCCTCACAACGAGGAGCTCGGTGAACCGTAACACAGCATCACACCGGAATATAACATAGTGCGCACGAAACATAACCGGCCCGGGACTCGGTGAAAGAGGTAACAACCATATGCACGAGCAGAGTCGTGAGCAACTATATGCAGTTTAAAACATTTTCAAAGACTCGATAGAATAATCAAAATGAACCATCATTTCGAAACCCCGAAGATAGTCAAATCAAGTTTCTTCGAATGTCGTTCGAGAACATATCGGATAGAACTTTAGGAATCATAGATACGTATCAACCATATGATATAGCTTGTGGAAATCGGGGGACATAATCGCCGTTACAGACTCGATAGAGAAGTAGGTAGTCGACGTCCGAAGTTTAAGACGATAGTTGCACTAAATCCTTTCAAAAGTCGTTAGTACTACACAAGGGAAAGTCTTGGGGCCCACGGCCGAGTATCAAACCAATCCGAGTCCATCTATGAAAGTTAGAGACCTTATTCATTATAGAATCTCCTACGAACGTTTCGAAGAGATCCGAGCTCGTCGATGAAAGTTACGGTTGTTCGTAGTTACAGAATCCTTTAAAAAGACATTCTTTATGCAACGTTTGAAATCCAACCATACAAAAGACGTAAGAACCATAATTTGACCATATTAAGAACGTTAACATCAAGAGTGAATAAGAATCGCATACGTGCTCGGATCTTAGGAATGGAGTTGCCCGAGACTCGTATCATAGCCTATTTACAACTAAGGCATGCCAAAGAAAGAAAAGATAAGTCACATACCTCGTCCGCTTCCTAAGTTAATCCGGACTTACGTCTAAACTGCTCAAAATCTACAATAACATCATTGGCACCAAACATTAGTCATAAGCGCTTAGGAATCCAATTCTAAGCTAGCACTTTATTTACGTAAATTTGGGCGAGATTTCCCCCGTAAAATCCAACAACCCCGAGAATTCAACTCGGCCAAATCTTAAACAACAATACCAACAATCATACCAACAACATCAACAACTAATTCAAAATGCATTCTAACGTCAATAACTCTTTTCTACATAATTCGATAACATTTCATTACATTCAAATCACCACATACAATTAAGCCAACGCCAATGCTCACACCTTCAAATGCCAATCCGAAACCATACAAACAAAACACAAGAACATTTCAAACAATCCATACAATATTCAAAGCCCAACCAATGTGCAATGCCACCCGAAACCTTCCAATTCCCATAGGGACAACAACAACACATTTCTTTCTTCCAAATTCATAAACTACACAACATTCTACACATTGACAACATTAACCTCAATAATACAAGGAACTATGATAAAATCACATTACCTTCTCCAACAACCTACAAACGATTACAACTTCAATTTCAATCATTAAACCATCATTTTCATCATAGAATCCATACAACAACAACAAAAAATACTAAATAAAATTTGTTCATCATGTCCTACCAAAATAGCCCCCGTTCGCCACAACACCAACATCTCAATTTCATGAATTTCATTCATTTCTACACACTACAACACATTCAAACCACCCATAACACATGAAAAGAAGATTAAAACTTACCTTTTCCACTTAGTTCTTCACTTGGCTAGAGTTGAGAATTGCAAGAACAAAGGATTTGCTTGCTCCAACAACTACTTCATGTTGATTAGGACCTTCCAATTAGTTGATTTGCTAGAAGAAACAATTTTTTTTTTGATGAAGATTTTTGGACCTCCATTTCCCTTCTCCATGGCCGAATGGCCTTCATTTTTTTTTCTCTCCAAGTTACTTGATTGTTCTAAGTGTAGAAGATGAAAAATACACTTGACTTGGTCATCTTTTATTAACATATACAAGCCATCCATGTGGCCATGGCCCACTCTCCATGTGGCCGGCCACCTAGACCCCCCTCAAGAAATATTTTTTTTCACTTCTAGTCCCTACAATTGTAAAGTAATCACATGCACCCTTCATAGCTTGAACTAGTCAAATTTGGCCAACCAAGGGTGGGTCCCACATACCCTACACGGCCACATGGCCATTTCATGAAATAATTTTTTCCAACTTTTAGCCCTTAGTTTCCCTTAATATTTCCATCCAATAAAATCATAAACAACTTGTACCTTAAAACAAAGTCGAAAAAATAGCCTTGTCATTAACTTTCCACAACTAGCTTAGAATGTCACGACGTACAAAATACGGGATATAACATCCTTCCCCCCTTTAGAACATTCGTCCTCGAATGTTAAACTAGTCTTACGGGTCTTATAAGCAACTCGGGGGGAGTCCCTTGTCACACCCCGACTTTACTAGGGTGTGATGGGCACCCGACCCCATATACGGAGCCGAGCGAACCCGCTAATTCCTATTACACATATGAACTAATGAGTTAGTAAGAAATGAATATATAGAATTTTTTTTTTTTTCCACAAGTACAATCGACATCATATAAGACTCGTAACACAAAGCGTAATAACATATCGGTACGTTGGAGCCGCTTACGGACCGACAACCCATTACCCACGACTCTGTACGCAAAGTCTCTAACTCGACCAAATCATCATGGCACATATACTCGACTCGGCGGCACTCCGGGACAAGTGGAGCCTACCAACCCCGCCTTGTTGGACATCTTCATACAGCTTGACTAAATCCGGGTTCACCCGCGCGCATGAAACGCGACCCCGAAGAAGGGGTCGATGCACGAGCTATGTACCGAGTATGTAAGGCATGAAAAGCAACTCGCATGGGGGATATAATCATGTGTAATAACGGTATGGAGGTGTGAACATATCATGTAGAAGGGAGTATCTGTACATATAAGACATATCATGTGTGGAGTAAGTTTGTACATATAGAACGGGTAACCACGTACATATATAGGACATATCATGTGTAAAGTCAGAACTTTGTACATGTGGAACATATCATGTAAGTTCGTATTTCGTACATATGGAACATATCATGTAAAGGCGTGACCGTGCATATGAGTGCCCACTGGGGCGGATGCCATGCATGCTTGTTTGGTCGTATGGTATCATAGCGCCCGAACAAGCCGGCTCGCCACCCACATAGCGCCGAAATACGTCGGCCGCCCGTATATCCGGCGTCCGGCATCCCGCGTCGGGATGATAAGCGGTGACCGGTGTGGCAATGAAACATGTCTCCTTCCCATTCCCCACATATACATGTATCCCATCCCCCAACCCATATACGGCATGGCATGCATGAGAGCCCAAAGAAAGTCATGTACTCGTCGGAGGGACGTAAGGTCGGAAACCTCCGATCGCATTATGGAGTAATTGTCACGACCCAACCCCGTAGGCCGTGACTGGTACCCGAGCTGGGCACCCGGCACGTGACTATTAACCATAATCAACATACAAACAGTTATACGTATACGAGTTCAATATCGGACTATAAGTGTCATAGTCGTATCTTATACTTACAAATAGTGACACATCGCCCCGTAGTCACAAATATATATACATATATATACATTCCGCGGTCACAATATCCGCGGAGAATATCATACGTGATCCAGAAAGACCAGCATCACACGGGGCGTACAGAATACAACTCACACGGACACAAGGAAACAGAAATTACCCATAACCCACGCGTATATGTCTACAGACCTCTAAGAGTCATAACAGAATCATATGACGGGACAGGGCCCCGCCGTACCCATGAACGAACATATGTACAGATAAGAGAAATGACAAGCCAAAATGTATAGGCTCCGGATCAAAGGAGCACTTCAAGAAGAACGGATGTCCCTGGGCGACGGACCTCGAGAAGCGTGTACACTCGCGTTCGCGCGGCATGGGGACGCGTTCCCCCAAAGAAAAAGGGGTCAGTACGAAAAATGTACTGAGTATACAAGGCATGAAGTAAAATATAGTAAACGGAGTTATAATCAAAATCCGAGGTGCGTAAAGTAAATGCAATATTCGAAATATCAAAATGCTTTCAAAATATTAAAATGCTTACTCATAAAACATAGATCATGCATAAGGCTCTTAGAACTGGTCGCCCGCCCGTCGTTGGCGCCACAACACATCATACTCCGTAAGGTTTTTATGTCTCCGTATCCCCGTCACACGAAAGTCACATATATACCACGGTACCCGGCCAATAGGGCGCGGCGTACCGGACACATCATAACTCCATTATCCACGGTTCCGGCCAAAGAGGCTCGGCGAACCGGACACATCATACTCCGAAATATAACATAATGCGCACGATGACATCCGGCCCGGGACTCGGTGAAAGAAGTGACCATAGTGCAAATAGAGTCGTGAGAGACCATATGCAATTTTTAAAACACTTTCCAAAAATATAATGGAAAAATCAAAACAAATTATCATTTAAGGATCAAGACTTAGTCATGTCAGATACCTTTCGGACGACTTCCGGAAACGTATCAAATATCTTAAACATATCACGGAATCGTAGGAACCACGTATAAAATCCTATTCATAACTCATCGAATAAGTAGTAAGTCCGTATGCGGAGATCGAAATGAAATAGTATAAATTTTTTCTCAAAAATCATTATGAATAGTACAAAAGAACCGCGGGCCCCACGGACGGGTGCCGACCCCCATCCGAGCCCGACTACGAGAGTTAGGGGAAAGTTATGTCTTATGAGTTTACCTATTATGTTTTGAGGCGTTCCGAGCTCGTATGCGAAAGTTACGGACGTTTGAAGTTCGGAACCTTTTGTAGCGAAATTCTTTATAAGGCTTCTAAAATCTAATCCTTTAGAAACATAAGAATCTTAGTTTAACTAAATGACTTGCGAACGTCAAGAAATGGACAAACTCATATGGTTGCTCGGATCACAGGAATGGAATTGCCTCGAGATTCGTAACATATCATAACTTAAGCGTATTTAAGACATGCCAAGAAAGGAAAAGGGTAAGCCTTGCATACCTTGCCTGCTTTCCAAGCTAATCCAAATTTACGTCGCGAACTCTCCAAGATCTACAATACGTCATTAAATATTCAACATTAGCCCAAAAGCATTTAAAAATCCGATTCCATACGTACACCAAATTCTACCGAAATTTCGGCAGCACTTCCCCTGTAAGTGCGCCCTCCCGAGAATATGGCTCGGCCCAATTCATCAACCATAATACCAACAAAACATTCTAATGACATCAACCATTGATTTCAAACGCATTCTAGCATCAACAACCTTCTTTCACATAATGCGACGATATTCACTTATATTCAATTCAACCGCATAAAATCAAACTAACATCAATATTCATACGTTCAATTACCAATCCGAGATCATTCAAACAACATTCAAGAACACTATAAACAATTCATACAATATTTCAAACAATCCAACCACACCACCACCTTACCCGAAATGCTCTCCAAACCCAAAAGCAATTCTAATATATTTTCTTCTTCTCAAAACTCATAAACTACATCAACAATCTATGCATTAACAATGTAATGATCCTAAATATAAAATTCACATAAGAATTACATTGGCTCCCAAATCAGCCCACAACCATCGCAACTTCAATTTCATTCATTAGACTTCATTTTATCACATAGAATTCATATCGACGACGATCAAAATACTAAATAACTTAACTTCATTTCTTGCATACAAGCAGCCCCTACCTTCGGCCACACCTCAACCTACAACATCCCATAAGTTTCATTCATTTTCTATACATTACAACAACACAAAAACATGCCAAATTCATTAATTCATCACCTTAACAATACACACACACATGCACGGCCAACCATACCCCCACACGGCCTCAACTCCAACTTCCCTATTTTTATAAATTTCATCCATCTCCACACTTAACAACATACATAAACCATGCATGACATATAAAAGAAGAGATTAGAACATACCTTCTTCTTCCTACTTTTCCACACGGCTAGAAGTATATTTTGCAAGAATAAGTGTTTTGTTTGTTCCAACAACTATCCCACGTCGAAGAGCACCTTTCAATTGGTAGGAAAACTAGGATGAATTATTTTTGGAATGAAGGTTTCTTGATCTTCTCCTCCTTCTAGCTATGGCCGAATATGGCCATGTTTTTCTCCTCCACTTCTTTCTTGAAATTTCTAGAGGTAAAGTGAGAAATCAAGATGACCAAGTCATCTTTTAATTGCAATTTTTAGCCAACCATGTGGCCATGGCCCACCTAAGGTGGCCGGCCACATGGCCTTCATTTTCTCCTTCTTTTTTTTTTTTGATTCATGAATTAAGTCCCTTTCCAAAATTAGAATATTTTCCAAAAATGAACTTTGGCCCCAAATGATTCTTTAACACTTCCATGCCAATAAAATCATACACAACTTATGTTTTTAAGACGACAAAAATCTCTACTTCGCATCTCGGGATGGTCTAGTCCCCAACTTATCGTAATTGACCCGAATTATCCCGACGTGCGAAATACGGGCTATAACAGTAATCATGGCCGCTTTGTCTCACCTTGAAGGATCGATAATCATAAGGCGAGACTACCAACAGAGAATAACATTAAGAGAACATGGAACATGTCATTTCGTACCATATTATATCATATCATGTCATATCATAGCATATCGTGTCCTGTCATAGTATATCATCTCATATCAAATCATGTCGTGTCATAGTCATTTTCTCATATTCGACAACATCATGATCATCATAGAATCATAGTCATTGTTTTAGTCATTAAAACTTTCAATATTGTAAAACTTGGTTTCTGAAGAAAAAGGAATATTTTGAAAAACACTTGTAAACTTTTAGTAGGGAAAATCATGCCTTGGGGTCGGGGGTTGGTTAATTTTGAATATTGTTTGGTAGTCGGAATGATAACCAAGAACTTCCATTAGCTATAGTATGGAGACAAACCAAACGGGACAATAGAAAGGAATTTGGGAATAGTGGGCCCACCTCGGTCGAATGAGGCGGCGTACACAATTTACGTGTGATACATTTCATAACATTACTTATGAGAGTTTTAGGGTAGTCGGGTCTTATTCATGCAGGTTCTAGGTGTTTAGACATTTCTTTCAACTATTCATGAACATTTACTTCAATCTTACTGAATGAATAGTAGTTAATTTCAATCTCGGATTTCTAGGAAAGGAATTGTCCCCGAGGCACGTATTCAAGCCTATTACGTCTAAGACATGCCAAAGAAGGAAAGTGAAGCCTTACATACCTCTTTCCGCTGTACCCATTCGCTACTCCAAATTCAAGTTGCAAATCCACCAAAATCTACAATTTGGTCATGTTTACCAAACATTGATTAGTGCATTTAAAATTAGATTCTTAAAATAACACTTGGCTACCGAAATTCTTAAAAAGATTTCCCCGTAAATGCGCCATCCCCGAGATTCTAACTCGGCCAATTTTAATCGACAACAATCCGGAATTCAACCCGGCCAAACCAACAATCATAACAACAATATCAATACTTAACTCACAACATGTCCAATACATTCCAACCCAAATCTTCCAAATGCCATAAGAACTTCAACAATACATTTTTTTTTTCAAACTCATAAACTATATCCACAATTCCATATATTTACAACATTATTTCCATGAATTCAAGAAAGCATATTCAAATCATATTACGTTCCAAATCAGCCCATAACCATCACAACTTCCATTTGAATCATCAAACTTCATTTTCGTTACATAGAATCCATCACAACAACAACTAGAATACTAACTAACATTAATTCATATTTTTCCTACACCATGGCAGCCCACTCACGGCCACACACACCACACACAACCTTTCATGATTTTTATCCATTTCCACACATTACAACAATACAAAACATACTAACTAAAATTGATTCATCACCCTAAACATACAACACACCTACACGGCTAAACATCAACATCCATGGCTCAACTTCAACATCCATATTTTCATGTTGTTCATTCATTTCCATGCATTATAACACGTCAAAGCATCCATAAAACATGCAAAAGAGGATAGAACCTTACCTTTTCCCACTTGTCTTCCTCTTGGCTAAAGTCATGAACTTGCAAGTATGAATGATTTTCTTGCTCCAAAAATTATACCATGTTAAAGAGGACCCTTGAATTGGTAGAGATACTAGGAGAAATAATTTTTCCTTGATCAATTTCCATGGCCTCAATTTTTTTTGTCATGGCCGAAACTACTATATTCTCTCTTCATCTTCTTTTTTTTTTCTTTCTTATTTCTTCAACTAAAAGATGACTCCAAATATATATATATATTGCATGCATGTGAGGGGCACATGCCCCCTCTCTAGATTTTTCTTCCTCTTTTTCCTCTTCTTTTTTTTTCTAGAATTTTCTTACTTTCTCTAGCAAAGATGACTTATTTTGTCATCTATATGTATTTTTTTTCCTCACATGTCCTTGTTGGAATATTCAAGAAGCTTGTGTGAAATTCCCGTTTTACCCCTCGACTTTTCTCAATATTACCATTTTGTTCCTAACCTCCCGCATTATTTCCACGGCCCATTTTGCGAATTTCTCTTTCGCCCTTAGTCTCTATATATATATTTCCATACTACCAATGTCCATAATTAATACTCATAACCTACTTATGCATTAAAATAATTTTAGAACATAGCCTCGTCCTTAACTTCTCACCATTATCTCGGACTATCCAAATGTGCAAAAATGCAGTGTAACACGGTGTCGCACACAACATCCCTCGATTTTTATGAGTGGTACGTATTTATCTCTTTATCACACACACACCATGGGAGACCAAATCCCGTCTTTTTGCATAATCGAAAAATTTGAAATAATTGTGATTTATGAGAAAGAAGGCTATGTTTGAAATTTTCTTAGTATGTGTATGTCGGTTATGGAAATTTGAACGTGAAAACACCGGAGAAGGCCTAAGGGCAAAATTGGAATTTGGAAAATTGGTTTCGGGAATTATAAAATATGATTTGTGAGGAATTGGGCCAAAAAAAAAAAATAAGAAAGCAAGGCCCAAATGAAAGGGGGTGGCCGGCCATGTTACATGGCCCAACCCATGGTTTAATTAATTTTGCATGTGTAAATTAATTATATAAGTGATCCTTAGCCTTGGAACATTCAAGAAATTAAAAGAAAAATCAAGAACAAGAGAGAGAGAGGAGAACGGCTAAGGAGAAAAAAGAGAGAGAAAGAAAGCAAAAAAAATTCTTGGAGCTCACTTCTTAAGTTTAAAAATTCATCTCTCTTGGAATTATTACTAAGCTCAAGCTCCTCTCCAACATGGTATAATTTTCAAGTCAAGGGAGTGCTTGTTTTGGCAAGAAGAATTTATTGGAAGAAGGTAAGAATCTCATGTTTTCTTTTATGTTATGGAAGATTTATGAATGCTAGAATAAGTGGAATGGTATGGAAATCATGGAATTGTGTTTGTGTGATGTGTGAGCCGTGTGTGTGTGTGTGTGTGTATATGTAGCCGTGTATGTGTATGGTTGTGCATGGAAGATGTGTTGCATTTTAAGTTGTATTCTAGTTGTGTTTATGGTGGAATTCATGTTGGAAATGAAAGTAGAATGAATTGATGGAAGTTGGAAATTATGGAATGTAGCCGTGTGGTGTTTGGTATGAAATGGAAGTTAATTAAATTATTTAGTATGTCAATTGTGTTGTTGAAGTCTTGTGATGAAGATGGAAGAATAATGGTTTAAGTTAACTTGAAGAATTGGTTGTTAAGTTGTTGTCGGAAAGTATGCGATTTTATTATAGATTATGTAATATTGGAAATGAAATTGTGAGATGCAAATTATGAAAGTTGTTAATGGAATTGAAAGTTAAAAGTATGCCATGGAAGTTTATGTTGGAAGTTTTGAGCGAAATATGATTTCGGTGGAATTTTTGCATAACTTGTGAAATAATGCGAAATGCTCCCGAATTGTATTTGAATGTTCTTGCATGAGTAAATGAGTATGAAAACGTTGATATTAGTTTGGAAATGTGAAGTTAGTTGGAAATTGTTGCTTTATGAAGAAAGAAGATTAACTATGTTAGTAAGCGTTTTAGTTCGGTTGTTGTTGTTATTGGTGTTGTTGTTGGGTTGTTGTTGATTATTTTGAGCCGAGTTGAATCTCGGGGATGTCATATTTATAGGGGAAGTGCTGCCGAAATTTCGGTAGCCAAGTATAACCCCAAAGTTGAATGTTGACTTGCATGAATAGTAACTGGTAAAGATGACCATTTGCAGTTTTTGGACGAAACGGGAATTGAGATTGGACGCGCGTAAGGCGTAATCCAGGTATGTAAAGCCTTGCCCTTTATTCTTTGGCATGTTCTGAGTCTAACAGGCTTGAAAGCGAGCCCCGAATGTACTTCTGCTTCTCGGAATCGAGATTGAAAATAGCGCCAAACCATTCAATAAGATTGAACCAATTTTGTCTAAACGACCTATAAGTATGCAACTTCCATAAATGGAGTCGAAACACTCTAAATGATTATGGACGACTCCCTAAGGTTCATTATCTATAATTTACGTACTTTATTATGATTGGGTCCGAGGTGGGCCCACAATACCCCGATACTCCGGTATGGTCCAAATCGATCCGTTTTCGTCCGTTTTTCATAGGTAACTCTTAATTATGTTCCGTCCGCTAACTAATAAGTATTATGATTGTCTTTCCGAATTGAATATTATTCGACATCCGGAACGATTCGGACGTTCGTTCGATATGATCCGCCTATTCGATTCGACTTATCTTTCGAACTATTTCGGTTTATTAAGTACGTATGTCGGTCCGTATGTATATGGTTTCTCATGGATACGTTCGTGGATGACTCAATGCTTCCTTCACCGCGCCGGGCCGGAGTTACGTGATTCGTGCACTTCCGCATTGTTCACCGCGTCCCTCGGATGTGCGGGCCGGGATCCGTCGTATCGATTCGGATCCGATTATGATTATGGTCGATTATGTGATATTATGGGGATGGCGGCCGTGATGGCATTTGATCCGACCCTCGTCGTCCACCGCGTCCCGTACTACGAGGGCGGGTTCGTTACCGCGTCCCTTATTAAAGGGCGGGATACGTACGTATGTGACCGGGATCCGATTTCGATATGTACGTACGTATATGATTATGACTCGCATGCATAATTCATACGTTACGATTACGTATGTCCGATTTGGAATATGACTCGTCGTCACACTCCGGAAATACGATTTGGACTCGATTCGTCCGTCACATTTCGTACGTCCGACCCGTATTCCGATTCTCGTACGTATACATTTGAGATTCGGTTCGTACGAGAACGTCCGTACGCTATAGTTTTTATGATTCCGTCCGTACACTCGTAAGTCCGACTCGCTACGAATCCGATTCTCGTCCGCTTTATTTTCGTATTTTCCGTCGTTACGATTTTACATATCCGACCTGGTTATTTTAATTATGTATGTTATGTTTCCGCTTTACATACTCGGTACATCTTCGTACTGACCCCCTTGCTTCTCGGGGGCTGTGTTACATGCCCACAGGTACAGACGCGCCGCGTGATACGCCGCCAGTTTAGGACGTCGGTCTGCTGTTTGGAGAGCTCCCTTTGATCCGGAGCTGATATTTTTGGTATATATCTTCTGTTGTACATACGTTCTGTATATGACTATTTGGGTACGGCGGGGCCCCGTCCCGTCTTCGATTCTCGTTCGTATGTTAGAGGTCCGCGCGACATGTACGTGGGTGTGGTTATGTTTGTATAGTTATATGCACGTATGGTATGTTCGTGCGGTTATTCACTTTGCGCCTTGTCGGCTCGCCTATATATATGTATATATGTATTATGCCCCGTGTGCTCGTGCGTTGGTATTTTCTTTGTGTGTGTAAATTTATGTTATGAAAAACGGAATTAGCCCAAATTTTCTAAATATCGAGTTATTATTTGTGGCTTTTGGTACGTACGGGTGCCCGGTTCGGGCACCTAGTCACGGCCTACGGGGTTGGGTCGTGACAAAAGTGGTATCGAGCGGTCGGTTCTCGGAATGTCCGAGGCCGTGTCTAGTAGAGTCTTGTTTATCGGTGTGTTGGGCCCCACATCTATAAACGGGAGGCTACGGGACATCTAGGATGTTATGTTACCCTTTCTTGGAATCTTAGATCGTGCGATAGAGCCGTGTTATTAATAGGATGGGTCCTCCAACGAATTGTCGTGTATATACGGCGAGGCTCCGAAAAGAGCACGCGTCGGTATTTTGGGAAATTATTTCTGACCCTCTCCTTGCAGGTGATTGTAGGATAAAGATGAAGAGGGCCGCTTCTGATGATGGAGATGGGGGTGCCAAGAAGGCCCCCAGGATGTCACCGGGGCCGAGTAGGCAGAGCCCCAGTTATTCGATTGAGACAGATCCTTCGGAGGATCCCCCGGAGGATAGTTATGATACCGATCCTTCGGAGGACCCAGCGACGATTCCTCCGGAGATGTTGACCCCCAGGGCAGAGGATTCCGCGGAGGGCGGCTACGATACAGACCCCTCGGAGGATCCTTCGGAGGATAGCTACGACACGGATCCGTCCGAGGACCCATCTATGATTCCTCCGCAGTCTCCGATTCCCGGGAGCGAGAGGATCCCGTGGAGGATGGTTATGACACAGATATTTCGGAGGATCAGGCGATGACCCCTCCGGAGCTTCTTACCTCCACGGAGGAAGATAGTTATGAGGCAGACCTATCGGAGCCTTCTTCTGGGACCACGGAGGAGAGGATTTCTTATGGTACGCCGCTATTGTTTCGATAGCGAGCACCGTGTCGGCCCGGCTACCTCGGAGAGTGCTCTGGCTTTCTCTTTGATTTGGTCACCAGTGAGCCGGGATTTGTCTGATCGTCCACTCGATACCCCCTCCGATTCAGATGCTGGTTATGGTGGAGGCCAGGTAGGTAGGGAGCAGACAGACGAGGATGATGGTGGACACACCTCTCACGGCGGCTCCCCGGGTCGAGATTCGAAATTGAGTATTTTATGAGTATATGAGTTTCCTAGAATTTCTTATGTGTGTATGTTTTTGTAAATATTATCCGTAACGGTAGGGACGGCAACCGAGATGTCCCCGCCATTAGTATGAATCTAGAAATCCCGAGTGGAGGATAAATTATGAGTGCAAGTGAAAGTAGATATGAGAAACCGGAAGGGCAATATGGTAATTGTGTGGTTTGGACCGGGGTGGGACCCGCTACGAAAATTTCTGAAAAATTTATTAAGGCGCTGAACTGCCCTAAATTACGTGGCAAAGATCGTGTGGGGCATTTGACGCAGTGATATTATCGATAACGCGCCAGAATGTATAAAAGTTTCGAAGTTAAGCGTGCTAGGACCAGAGCAATTCTGGGATGGGTGACCCCCCTGGGAAGTATGTCAAGAATTTTTCACAAATATGGATATGGAGACTAAAAGAGCATTTGGGGTCACTTAAGTGGAATTTGAGTATGTGGAGTGATTAGAGATTCTAAAAAGGCAGTTCGACTATGGTCGCGATTCCGTACGCCATATTTCTGCACCCCTGCTTTCGGTAAAGCTCTGTTTACTACACTCCTGTGCTTCTGAATCTGATTACGTTCCGGTTTAATATACCTCTGTACGTCCAACTCCGATCATAATTCTGTCCGATATGCTTCGGTATGTCTGGTTCCGATTTCAAATCTACCGATAAATTTACGTACATCCGACCCGATACGAATACGTCCGATATATTTACGTATGTCCGCCCCGGATCACGAACCGTCTCGACATACGTCTGTACGTCTGACCTCAGCTGTGAATCTGTCTGGTATATGTGTCTATACGTCTGACTCTGATTTCGAAATCTGTCCGATAAATCTCTATATGTCTGACCCTGATTATAGACCCGTCTGATATACTTCTATACGTCTGGCTCTGATTTTAAAACCGCTTAAGACAACGTCGGATTATGCTTCTGTCTGCCGCACTTTCGTACTTCTGACTCCGGATACGACTCCGTCTGACGCCTGTTTAATCTTCTGGTTCTGGTTAAGATTCTGTCCGCTGTATATTCGAGTTAAGACGGTACGAATAACTCTAATACGGCGATATCGAAGAAAGGTGGATGAAGTTGGAAAATGAAGGCCGTTACCAGTTCTTCGATCAAGTGTAAGTATGTAAATGGCAAGTAGACCTCCCCGACTGATTTTGATCTACCACGAGGTTAATTTAACATTCGAGGACGAATGTTTTAAAGGGGGGGAGGATGTTACATCCCGTCTTTTTGCATAATCGAAAAATTTGAAATAATTGTGATTTATGAGAAAGAAGGCTATGTTTGAAATTTTCTTAGTATGTGTATGTCGGTTATGGAAATTTGAACGTGAAAACACCGGAGAAGGCCTAAGGGCAAAATTGGAATTTGGAAAATTGGTTTCGGGAATTATAAAATATGATTTGTGAGGAATTGGGCCAAAAAAAAAAAATAAGAAAGCAAGGCCCAAATGAAAGGGGTGGCCGGCCATGTTACATGGCCCAACCCATGGTTTAATTAATTTTGCATGTGTAAATTAATTATATAAGTGATCCTTAGCCTTGGAACATTCAAGAAATTAAAAGAAAAATCAAGAACAAGAGAAGAGAGGAGAACGGCTAAGGAGAAAAAGAGAGGAGAAAGAAAGCAAAAAATTCTTGGAGCTCACTTCTTAAGTTTAAAAATTCATCTCTCTTGGAATTATTACTAAGCTCAAGCTCCTCTCCAACATGGTATAATTTTCAAGTCAAGGGAGTGCTTGTTTTGGCAAGAAGAATTTATTGGAAGAAGGTAAGAATCTCATGTTTTCTTTTATGTTATGGAAGATTTATGAATGCTAGAATAAGTGGAATGGTATGGAAATCATGGAATTGTGTTTGTGTGTGTGTGAGCCGTGTGTGTGTGTGTGTGTATATGTAGCCGTGTATGTGTATGGTTGTGCATGGAAGATGTGTTGCATTTTAAGTTGTATTCTAGTTGTGTTTATGGTGGAATTCATGTTGGAAATGAAAGTAGAATGAATTGATGGAAGTTGGAAATTATGGAATGTAGCCGTGTGGTGTTTGGTATGAAATGGAAGTTAATTAAATTATTTAGTATGTCAATTGTGTTGTTGAAGTCTTGTGATGAAGATGGAAGAATAATGGTTTAAGTTAACTTGAAGAATTGGTTGTTAAGTTGTTGTCGGAAAGTATGCGATTTTATTATAGATTATGTAATATTGGAAATGAAATTGTGAGATGCAAATTATGAAAGTTGTTAATGGAATTGAAAGTTAAAAGTATGCCATGGAAGTTTATGTTGGAAGTTTTGAGCGAAATATGATTTCGGTGGAATTTTTGCATAACTTGTGAAATAATGCGAAATGCTCCCGAATTGTATTTGAATGTTCTTGCATGAGTAAATGAGTATGAAAACGTTGATATTAGTTTGGAAATGTGAAGTTAGTTGGAAATTGTTGCTTTATGAAGAAAGAAGATTAACTATGTTAGTAAGCGTTTTAGTTCGGTTGTTGTTGTTATTGGTGTTGTTGTTGGGTTGTTGTTGATTATTTTGAGCCGAGTTGAATCTCGGGGATGTCATATTTATAGGGGAAGTGCTGCCGAAATTTCGGTAGCCAAGTATAACCCCAAAGTTGAATGTTGACTTGCATGAATAGTAACTGGTAAAGATGACCATTTGCAGTTTTTGGACGAAACGGGAATTGAGATTGGACGCGCGTAAGGCGTAATCCAGGTATGTAAAGCCTTGCCCTTTATTCTTTGGCATGTTCTGAGTCTAACAGGCTTGAAAGCGAGCCCTGAATGTACTTCTGCTTCTCGGAATCCAAGATTGAAAATAGCGCCAAATCATTCAGTAAGATTGAACCAATTTCCTCTAGTTTGACCTATAAGTATGCAACTTCCATAAATGGAGTCGAAACACTCTAAAATGATTATGGACGACTCCCTAAGGTTCATTATCTATAATTTACGTACTTTATTATGATTGGGTCCGAGGTGGGCCCACAATACCCTGATACTCCCGTATGGTCCAAATCGATCCGTTTCGTCCGTTTTTCAAAAGTAACTCTTAATTATGTTTCCGTCCGCTAACTAATGAATATTATGATTGTCTTTCCGAATCTTGATATTATTCCGACATCCGGAACGATTCCGGACGTCTCGTTCCGATATAATCCGATTATTCGATTTCCGATCCTTATCTTTCCGAACTATTTCGCTTTATTAAGTCTGTATGTTGGTCTGTCTGTATATGGTTTCTCATGGATCTGTTCGTGGATGACTCAATGCTTCCTTCACCGCGCCCGGAGTTCTCCGTGATTCGTGCACTTCACTGCATTGTTCACCGCGTCCCTCGGATGCGCGGGCCGGGATCTGTCCGTATCCGATTCGGATCCGATTATGATTATGGTCCGATTATGTGATATTATGGGGATGGCGGCCGGTGATGGCATTTGATCGATTCTCGTTCGTCCACCGCGTCCCGTACTACGAGGGCGGGTTTCGTTACCGCGTCCCTTATTAAAGGGCCGGGATCCGTCGTATGTGATCGGGATCCGATTTCGATATGTCGTCGTATATGATTATGACTCGTATATGATTATGATTCGTATGTCCGATTTGGAATATGTCCGTCACACTTCCGGATGTCCGATTTGGACTCGATTCTCCATTTACGTATATCCGAGATCCGTCACATTCGAGAGTCGGTCCGTACGACGCTCCGTAAGTCCGACATATTTATGATTCCGTCCGTACACTCGTTGAGATCCGATCCGTTCGCTTCTATTTTCGTATTTCCGTCCGTTATGATTTTATATATCCGACCCCGGTTATTTTAATTATGTATATTTTGTTTCCGCTTTACATACTCGGTACATCTTTCGTACCGACCCCCTTGCTTCTCGGGGGCCGTGTTACATGCCTAGTGCACGCGACGCGCGCGTGATACGCCGCCGCGATTTAGGACGTCGGTCCGTCGTTTTGAGAGCTCCTTTGATCCGAGCCGATACTTTTGGTATATATCTTACGTTGTACATTGTTCGTATATATGATCATTTGGGTACGGCGGGGCCCCGTCCCGTCTTCGATTCCGTTCGATCCTCGTATGTTAGAGGTCCGTGCACATGTCTGTGGGTGTGGTTATGTTTGTACAGTTATATGCACGTATGGTATGTTCGGGCGGTTTATTCACTTTATATATATGACGGCCTTGTCGGCTCGCCTATATATATATATGTATATGGCTAATATATTGGCCCGGGTAAATTTCGGTGTGGCCCCAAATTTTTCTGTTGAGTATTTTCTTTGTGCAGGTAAATTTTGGTTAGTAGGAAAAACGAGAGTTTTTCCAACATCGAATCAACAATCGGTGCCGCAAAGCCTTTTTCTAGAATGGTGGCTATTATTATAAGCAAACTCCATAAGTGGCTGATCATTGGTACGATATTAATAATATAGGCACCGCAATATGTCTTCTAGCGTTTGAGTAGTACACTTGCCCCGTCCGTCAATTTGAGGTGACATCGTGCTAAGACTCACTTGTGGTTCAATGGTCAACGTCATTAGTTCTTACATCCTTGTCACCATTTACCTTTACATCCCGAGTGCTCACCCAACACGGCTTTGTCGCTAGTGAGTAATGGTTGTGTCCCTTAAACTATTCCTCCTAGTTTCTTCCCAGGACTACTTCCATCGATCCAAAGTATGTATATATACGAAATGGTTCTGCACCCTTCGCTATCCTTCACAGTACAACTACACTTATGGCAATTCATAATTCGAGTTCAAACTAAATCCTTGGGCTCCTGCCCCAACTATTCCCTTAGCTTTCTGCCACAACTGTTTCTTTAACCTTTATCCCTCAAATCTTACAATAAAACCCCAAAAGCATAGGCTACGGGAATTTTTACTCCCTTATGATTCTCTCACAACTCAAATATACGTGCCTTCGACTTCCTTGTATTAGCGATCGTTTGAACTCTAACTCCAACTAATAAATTTTCTCTTCTGGAGCATAAGAACGTCATAATCTCTTTCAAGTCCCATATATTCTTCCCTTTTATTAAGGAGGTCTAATACACCAATAGTTTAAATATCCATCGTCTTCGGCACTTATCTTTCGAAGGTTAGAATCTCTTAGCATCGTTGTACCCGCCTAATCATTCTTTCCTTCACTTCTCATTCCTCATCGTGATCACTATCCTCTCGTCCCACTTGTCGAAGTCGTTCTTGACCCCGCACGTTCCTCTCGTTGTTCTATACTACCACACTTTATCCCTCTCACACGCCTACCCTTAAATTTTTATCCAAATAGTGCCGTGCTTTGCCCGTCATCTCTCTTGGAGGCTTATTCCCTCATGTTTCTTGTTATAGCCCGTATATTGCACGTTCGGAAATTCCAAAGTCGTCGTGGAAAGTTAAGGGAACCA
>NC_081342.1:40403440-40471901 GCF_029784015.1 Lycium ferocissimum | reverse complement strand
CCTTTGTTAAAATTTTCGCAAGTCTCTAAGAGTTAACATTCAAGGACGAATGTTCCTAAGGAGGGAAGGATGTAACATCCCGTACATTTACGTTAAGATGTGTCACGAGTTGATCAATATGGATTCAGGGATTAGAATCGTACATGAGGTTATAGATGTAAGACCTCATAAGTTTGACGAATTTCTAAACTATTATATATAGCCTTGATATTGTACTTTCTTTTAAACGAAACCCTTCTGTGAAAAATTGATAAATATGATTTTTATATAGTTATAATTGCTACTACTTTTTGGATATGCTTTAAATTATATACATGATATCAGGCATCTTACAAATGGGATTTTTTTTATTATAAAGGTAGAAATTATTTTCTCATAAGAAAAGAAAGTTATCTTTTTCCTTTTTGAGAATTAAAAGTACAAAAATTTGTACTCTTGATATAAATTGAAATGCTAGAATTTTAATAAAATATATTTTTGTTACAATGTATAATTTACCCATTACTAGATAAGTTGGATACGAATTATATTGACACATATCATTTTTTTTTAGCTAGGTTATAAAATTTTGTTGAATAGTTTATATTTATTATCTTATAAATGGATAAACTTTATGATTATATATTTTAATTAATATATGAAGATAAGATTTTTTTTAGTGACTGACATGTGTTTTCTTTCCAAAATGACAATTGATTCACATTTAATGCACCCACCGCCTCTTACATTAAAATAGTGTCAATACTATTTTAACTTTCTATTTTGGCAACTAGTTACCACATTACTTCACCTATTGGGATTCTTAAATATTCCTTATCAAATCACTATCTAGCATATTGAAGTCCCAATCCTCTAAACTCCCTCAAGTGGTTCTACATTGAGGTGAATCTTATATATAGGGACCCAAAATTTCTCTTTCTCTTCGTATATTCATTACATGTCTTATATTAATTAGATCTATAGTAATTTTATCTACATGCTCAACGGACTTATATGGGGGATCAATTGGTGTAGTAACTGATTACTAAAAGCATCTACATCAGATTGTTTGAGCTCGGATGCAAGGTACGTATTCGTTAAAAAGTCATGGGACGGTGATCGGAAGCTGTGAGTTCAAGTTGTGGTAGTTGTATAAACTGATTAGTTATTATTTTCTTGTGGTATGGAGATTGGTAGGGTTTGATAGCTCGTTTAGAGCTTGTTTGTTGCTCAAAGGAGGTCGGATGTGGAGTACACCATTGTATTATAGCCTCCGGAGCTTGTCGCCCCTTGATTGCTTGAAGATAATGTTGGTACAGATGTAGTATTGGGTTGTTCTTGTTGTTGTTGTTGTTGTTGATATATGAATTTGGAGCAAGTTAAGGTTATAGGGGAGATACTGCCCAAATTTATATAAACGAGTTGCTAGCGTGAAGATTCGACTAAGTCTCTGAATGGTAGTAACCATGTGCCTTGTTGTGCTTATGTAGATTAAACCCCATTGTGTGCTGTGTTGGGAAGTATTGTAGCTTGAGGAGATTGAGGTATGTTAAGGCTATCCCTTCTTTCTTTTGGCATGAATTACATAAACGAGCGAACGATGAACATATATGACTCCAATGAATTCTAGTTCTCAGCGGTACTTGACATAACAGTTGTCTTTGATTCTCAAGTGTCAGTTCATTCTAATTATTCTATTGAGACTCAGATGATGATTTAGTTTGTATATGGTTGCTCCTGATATTCTAATCGTGCATAACGTTATTACATCATTTCACCGAGTCCCGTGCCAGGTATGTATTCGTGCACAGTTTCATTGCATTGTTCACCGAGACCCTCACTAGAGGGCCGGGTACGGTATATATATTTATATTTCACCAAGTCCCTTACTAGAGGGCCGGGTACGGTATATATATGATTATTTCACCTGGTCCCTCACTAGAGGGCCGGGTACGGTATATATTTATATTTCACCGAGTCCCTTACTAAAGGGCCGGGTATGGTATATATTTACATTTCTAGTCATTGCCTTTGGGGCTACTTACATGATTATTCTCTGCCTTCGGGGCTATTCATATTACAGGTGGTTTCTCATACATTCATTATGTCTTATATCTCATTCTTTATGATTCTGGCCTTACATACTCGGTACATTGTTCGAAATGCGACGTCCCTTTGCACTCGAGACGCCGTGTTCATGCCACGCGGTCCCAAATTATTTTGCGGTAAAAAGTATTCAGCTAGGATGGTTGGCTATCAGCTAGGATTGGCAAACTCCATTTTCTTTCTGGAGCGATCTTGCCGAGTCATTATAGTTATCATGTGTGTGTTCGGGTATGTCGGGGCCCTGTCCCGATTCATATGATTCAAGTATTTACTCTTAGAGACTTTGCAGACAGTGTCCTGTGGTTAGTATGTTGAGATGTCATATGTTGAGTAAAGCGACCATGTAGGCCGATATGTCAGTTTGACTTACTCGGTTTTTGATTAATTGAGTATCGTTCGCAAATTTCTATGGTTTGACGGAAAGTACTTTATTATATTTCCGAATGTTTTTATATGTCCAGTTTCATTATGTGAATGCCAGAGGGTTCGCTCAGCTCTAAGTAAGAGTTGGGTGCCCATCATGCCCTGATGAGATTTGGGGTGTGACAGGCTCCTTCTCGAGGTGTCTCTGGCCTCCTTTCCATTGGTATGTAGTTCATCACCAACTCCCTCACTTCCTCGGAGACATTTTCCTCGTAGTACTATTCCTGTGATATCCTTTTCGATGGGTTACTGGCCAGATTCAGTAGCCTATCAACCTCTTTAATCTTCTTTCCTATTTCCTGAAGCTGCTCTTCCATTTGTTGAACCTTTAGTCTTAGGATCTCGGCGGTTTCTCCTAGGGTGAGCTTGTTCTGATCTCCTTGGTTTGTCATTTGTAAGTCAACCTTTTTGAGTGGAGATAAACTAGGGTAAGTCTTAAGTCAATTGATCTTTCTTTTAGGTATGTAATTTAAAACATTAGATCAGTCGTATTCCAGCTTTAATATTTGATAGCACATATAGCAAGTAGGCATGTGAAGCATGTAGCAAGCAGTCATGTAATTTGTAAATAGTTATACTACGTGTGTTCCTAAGGCTTTTTGAGCCAAGGTTCTCCTAATCGTTTGAAACATGCAAGTTCCATTCGTAAAGATGAACCATTGCCCCGAAAATCATCATTCATTAATAATATCTTCCCCGAAGGGATTACAAAAGATGACGAAGCCGACATGGGGCTATAATAATAAAAGCGATAAAATCAGCAAAGTCCTCTAGTGGTTGATTGTCACACCCCGACTTTACTAGGGTGTGATGGGCACCCGACCCCGTGTACGGAGCCGAGCGAACCCGCTAACTCTTATTACACCTATGAACTCTTTGGATTCTAAGACAAAATAAAGTAAAATACATAGTAAAATTTTTCAAAATCTTTTCGTGGTTTCTCAAAGTAAATACAGCCTGCACATATGAGGGCTCTGTAAAGTAGACACATCAATCAGTGGAGCTCTTTTAAAAACTGACACCTTAGACCCACGACTCTGTCTGCAAAGTCTCTAACTGTAATCATGGACCTTAGTACGTGTACGCTGACTTGCCACACTCCGCAGCAAACGGAGTTCGCCAACTTCGCTGAGACATCTTCTTTGCTAACTTCACATCATCTGGGTGTACCTGCGCGGCATGAAACGCAGCGCCCACAAGAAGGGGCGTCAGTACGAACAATGTACTGAGTATGTAAGGCATGGATAGTAACATAGCAAGAAGCATATATATGAACAATAATCGCATAGAAACGTAGAACATATTATGTCAAGCTGCAACTTGTACATAGGAATCATAGAACTGCATGGAAAACATAGAACATATCATAGGATAGCAGAGTAACCTGTGCATATGAGTGCCCCTGGGGGCGGATGCCATGCATGCTTACTTGGTCATATCGGTCATAGCACCGCACGAGGCGGCTCGCCCACATAGCGCCGAATACTCCCGCTCCGCCATAAATCCCCCGTCGGGGCATCCCGCGTCCGGATGATAAGCCACCGACCGGTGGCAATGAATCATAGTACCTTCCCCAATTCCCCGTGTTTCCATAGTTCCCATCCCCCAACCCATGGTCATATTTAGCATGCAAGAGAGCCCAAGAAAATCTTATACTTATCGGAGTGACGTAAGGTCGGAAACCTCCGATCGTATTATGGAGTAATCATGGTCGCTTTGTCTCACCTTGAAAGAAGGATAATCATAAGGCGAGACTAGAACATAGAACATGTCATAGCATTTCATAGAGTCATAGACATAGCATATCTTATCATAGTCATAGCATAGAATCATAGTCATCATAGAATCATGGCCATCATAGAATCATAGTTATCATAGAATCATAGTCGACATAGAATCATAGTATTCATAGGATTATAGTATTCATAGGAGCATAGTCGCCTTAGAATCATAGCATCTTAGGATCATAGGTATCATAGAATCATAGGCGTTGCCTTAGTAGGTTGAGATTTTCAATATTGTAAAACTTAGTTTTTAAAGGAATAAGAATATTTTGGAAAACTTAGTTTTTGAAGAAAAAGAATATTTTAGAAAACACTTGTAAACTTTTAGTAAGGAAAACTCATGCATTGGGGTTAAGGGTTTAGTAAAACAATTCTTATTTAGTAGTTGGAATAATATCTAAAAGTTTCCTTTAACAGTAATATTGAAATAAACCGAAAGGGAGCCATAGAGGAAATTAGGGGATAGTGGGCCCACCTCGAGTCAAATGAGGCGGCGTACATAGTTTACGTATAAAACGTTTCGTGACATGACTTGTGAGAGTTTTAGGGCATACGGATTCTATTCAAGCAAGTTCTAGGTATTTAGATCATTCTTACAACTATTCATGAGCTTTTGATTCAATTCTACCGAATGAATAGTAACCATTTTCAATCGTGGATTTCTAGGAACGGGATTGTCCCCGAGACACGTATTCAAGCCTATTACACCTAAGACATGCCATAGAAAGAGGGTGAAGCCTTACATACCTTTTTCCGCTTCTTACGCTCCTCCAAATTCACGTTCCAAATCCATCAAAATCTACAAATTGGTCATGTTGACCAAAACTTGATTAGTGCCTTTGAAAGTCTGAATTCTTCAAATAAGACTTGGCTACCGAAATTTCGGCAAGCATTTCCCCCGTAAATACATCGTCCCGAGAATATGGCTGGCCCATTTCAACAACAACAACCCGAGAATGGAACTCGGCCATAATATCGACAACAAAACCAACAATATCATCTCCAAACATGTTCATTTCAGTTCAATAACTTTTCATTCACTTTCAAATAAGCTACATATTTTCAAGCTCACATTATTGATCGTATGTTCAAGTATGGATCCGAGACCATTCAAACATGATTTAAGAACATTTCAAGCAATATATACAATTTTCAAGATACTCCATCCAACATACCATTTGACCCGAAATTCACAATTTTAGAACACAACGATATATTTCCTTCACCCAAATTCATACGTTATATCAACAATCTCATATGTTACAACATGATCTTCACATTTCTTGAAAGAACGTATCGAAATAATATTAACCTTCAAAACAGCCCGTACCATATTACAACTTCAACACAAGTTATTAAACCTCTCTTTTGTCACATAATTCACAACAAACAACAATCAAAACTCTACATAAAATTAGCTCATCATTTTCATCAAAACAGCCCACGTCATCTATCATTCCAACATGGATCATTAAGCTTCATTTTCCATCATAAAATTCACGTCACGACAACCAAAATACTAAACAATATTGGCTCAACATGGTTGCCCAAACCATCCATACGGCTAACCACAACATACATAAGTTCATGAATTTTATTCATTTATTCATCACATAGTCCATAACATAACAATCAAAATGCTAAGTAAACTTAACTCTTCACACCTATACCATATGCACACACGGCTAACACACTAACATACACCCTTCATGATTTTTCATCCATTTCCATGCATTACAACACTCATAGACCATCTATAACATAAGAAAAGAGGATTAGAACTCACCTTATTCCACTCCCTCCTTCATTCGGCTAGCTTGTACCTTGCATGAAAGGGTGTTTTTCTTGCTTCAACAATTATTCCATGGCGTAGAGGACCTCCTAATTAGTAGGAAAGCATGAAGGAAACAATTTTCCATGGTCAAATTTGAGGGGCCGATTTCAGCCATTCTCTCTCTCTCTATGTCCTTTTTTTCTCCTTCTTCATTTCTCTCCATCTCTCTTGAATTTTCTAGAGGAAAAATGATGAAGTCTTGCCACTTAATATATATATATATATTAATATGTCACATGTCCATGCACATGCTCCCTCTCTTGGCCGTTTTTTTTGCTTTCTTTTTCTTTTCAATTTTCTCCAAATTTCTAGATTTTTCTTCTTTCTTTCCCTCCAAGTTTCCTTGAATTTTCCTAGAATAAAATGGATGACTAATTAATTAATTAACTTGGTCATCCCTTGACTATACTTATTCCACAAATATATTATGTACACATATGTCACTCCTTGGCATGAAAATATTGGCCAACCATAAGGTGGGGCCCACGGCTACCTTTTTTTGGCCATTCCATGAAAATTATTTTTCCAACTTTCGGCTTCCAATACTTTCTTATTCCAAATTTATCCTTAACGCCCCATTCCAATGCAAGGGATGAATAAACAACTTACTCATTCTAAAAAAAAATTTGACCTTGTCCTTAACTTCCCGACATTAACTCGGAATATTCAACGTACCAAAATGCGAGGTGTAACATCCTTCCCCCCTTTAGAACATTCGTCCTCGAATGTTTAACTAGTCGTACGGGTTCTCATAAGCACCTCGGGGGAGCTCCCTTTTCATAGCCATGGTTGTCCTTCATACTATCTCCTAAGCTATCCAGTACCATTCTCTTTGTCATCCGCGTTTCTCTTTATATACGTCCATTTTCTGGCGTCGCACTACTCAAAGTTTGTGCGAACTTCCCATATTACCTTATACATCACCCGGACTTCTATCCACTGATTGTCGGTTTCCCCGACCTTACTAATTTACTTCAGTGAGAGGTCTCATTGTAACTCAAGCGTTTATATCAAACGCACTACCACATCAACTGTCTTTATCTCATCTTTACATTTCTCTCACCTGCTTCCCCCCCATTTTTGGGGCGTACCTATACCATTATCCATTTATACTTCATCTCATATCCTCATTCCCAATCTCAGTATATAGTGAAATCATAATAGCTTACGTTGCAACACTTGTACCATTTACTCTTGCTATCTCTCGAACTTCGGTACCCTTACTCGATTAATACCCTTTTGTACCGTAACTTCGGTCACTGGGATTCACATGTCCACCGATACAATCATATTTGGGACATCTCACACATTCATATAATTACTATCAACTAACCCACCAAATACTTCCAACGCTATTCAAGCCTATCCTAATATCCAAAGCTATAATGCACTTTCCGTCTCTTCACCGTTCTATTCTGCCTAGTCCTGGGCGTCCTCTTATGGTTTCCAGCCTTCCCATATGCTCTAGTTCTCCTTAGATTACTCTAACTGGTCATTTGTCTCTTATGTCCCGATTTATTGAATTTCTTGTAAACTTCCCAGGGAGGTCACCCATCCTCCCGCCTTAGCACGCTTAACTTCGAAACTTTGCTGAAATTCGATGCCTTAACGCTGATGCTTTCGCGTCAACTTTCTCGTATGACCCTTATTACCTGGTCTGGAGCGAATCAGAGCCTTACAGACTCCGGAACATTTTTGTAGCACGTTCCTTTTTGTATAATTACTCTTTTGCCTTTTTCAGTTCCAAATATTCACCTTCCACCTGTACGTTTGATTACTTCTTATCTTGGGCCTCCAGGTTTCTGAGGGTAATGGTCGCACCTTTATCATCATGCCAAATCCATAACCCTTCTTGGAATGTCGCATCTCGTTCATTGTCTGTTTGTCGTATTTCCTTTTCACACTTCTTTCTCTTAGACATGCCCATTCTGGTAGGGCCTTCCTTATTATCCTCACTATTCAAATCTGCGCACAGCAATTATTAGCAATACCTGGTAGGCTTACATATGCATACGACGTATCTTGGCCATACCGAGCCTCCAGCTTCGGGTAACAGAACAGAACATCGATACTTATCCCTGTAACTTTCCACATCGCTTTTCACTTTCTTTCGTCGTAGGTAAAGCCTGCATAGGAGATTCTATTTTTCCTAGGACTTGGCTCTATCGCACGATCATAGGACAGAAAGAAGGTCAACAATTCCTAAATGCCCCGCAGCCTCCTGTTTATAAATGTGGCCGGCTTCACATTATAAACAGGACTCGGACACGACTTTGCAGACAACCCTTGGACCGACCTGCTCTGATACCACTTTGTCACACCCCGACTTTACTAGGGTGTGATGGGCACCCGACCCCGTGTACGGAGCCGAGCGAACCCGCTAACTCTTATTACACCTATGAACTCTTTGGATTCTAAGACAAAATAAAGTAAAATACATAGTAAAATTTTTCAAAATCTTTTCGTGGTTTCTCAAAGTAAATACAGCCTGCACATATGAGGGCTCTGTAAAGTAGACACATCAATCGCGTGGAGCTCTTTTTAAAAACTGACACCTTAGACCCACGACTCTGTCTGCAAAGTCTCTAACTGTAATCATGGACCTTAGTACGTGTACGCTGACTCGGCTACACTCCAGAGCAAACGGAGTTCGCCAACTTCGCTGAGACATCTTCTTTGCTAACTTCACATCATCTGGGTGTACCTGCGCGGCATGAAACGCAGCGCCCACAAGAAGGGGCGTCAGTACGAACAATGTACTGAGTATGTAAGGCATGGATAGTAACATAGCAAGAAGCATATATATGAACAATAATCGCATAGTAAACGTAGAACATATTATGTCAAGCTGCAACTTGTACATAGGAATCATAGAACTGCATGGAAAACATAGAACATATCATAGGATAGCAGAGTAACCTGTGCATATGAGTGCCCCTGGGGCGGATGCCATGCATGCTTACTTGGTCATATCGAGTCATAGCACCGCACGCGGCGGCTCGCCCACATAGCGCCGAATACTCCGGCCCGCCATAAATCCCCGTCGGGGCATCCCGCGTCCGGATGATAAGCCGGTGACCAGGTGGCAATGAATCATAGTACCTTCCCAATTCCCCCGTGTTTCCATAGTTCCCATCCCCCCAACCCATGGTCATATTTAGCATGCAAGAGAGCCCAAGAAAATCTTATACTTATCGGAGTGACGTAAGGTCGGAAACCTCCGATCGTATTATGGAGTAATCATGGTCGCTTTGTCTCACCTTGAAAGAAGGATAATCATAAGGCGAGACTAGAACATAGAACATGTCATAGCATTTCAGGTCATAGACATAGCATATCTTATCATAGTCATAGCATAGAATCATAGTCATCATAGAATCATGGCCATCATAGAATCATAGTTATCATAGAATCATAGTCGACATAGAATCATAGTATTCATAGGATTATAGTATTCATAGGAGCATAGTCGCCTTAGAATCATAGTCGTCTTAGGATCATAGGTATCATAGAATCATAGGCGTTGCCTTAGTCGTTGAGATTTTCAATATTGTAAAACTTATTTTTAAAGGAAAAGAATATTTTGGAAAAAACTTAGTTTTTGAAGAAAAAAGAATATTTTAGAAAACACTTGTAAACTTTTAGTAAGGAAAACTCATGCATTGGGGTTAAGGGTTTAGTAAAACAATTCTTATTTAGTAGTTGGAATAATATCTAAAAGTTTCCTTTAACAAGAATATTGAAATAAACCGAAAGGGAGCCATAGGAGGAAATTAGGGGATAGTGGGCCCACCTCGAGTCAAATGAGGCGGCGTACATAGTTTACGTATAAAACGTTTCGTGACATGACTTGTGAGAGTTTTAGGGCATACGGATTCTATTCAAGCAAGTTCTAGGTATTTAGATCATTCTTACAACTATTCATGAGCTTTTGATCCAATTCTACTGAATGAATAGTAACCATTTTCAATCGTGGATTTCTAGGAACGGGATTGTCCCCGAGACACGTATTCAAGCCTATTACACCTAAGACATGCCATAGAAAGAGGGTGAAGCCTTACATACCTTTTTCTGCTTCTTACGCTCCTCCAAATTCACGTTCCAAATCCATCCAAATCTACAAATTGGTCATGTTGACCAAAACTTGATTAGTGCCTTCTGAAGTTGAATTCTCAAATAAGACTTGGCTACCGAAATTTCGGCAGCATTTCCCCTGTAAATACATCGTCCCGAGAATATGGCTCGGCCCAATTCAACAACAACAACCCGAGAATGGAACTCGGCCATAATATCGACAACAAAACCAACAATATCATCTCCAAACATGTTCATTTCAGTTCAATAACTTTTCATTCACTTTCAAATAAGCTACATATTTTCAAGCTCACATTATTGATCGTATGTTCAAGTATGGATCCGAGACCATTCAAATATGATTTAAGAGCGTTCCGAGCAATATATACAATTTTCAAGATACTCCATCCAACATACCATTTGACCCGAAATTCACAATTTCCATAGGAACGACAACGATATATTTCCTTCACCCAAATTCATACGTTATATCAACAATCTCATATGTTACAACATGATCTTCACAATTCTTGAAAGAACGTATCGAAATAATATTAACCTTCAAAACAGCCCGTACCATATTACAACTTCAACACAAGTTATTAAACCTCTCTTTGTCACATAATTCACAACAAACAACAATCAAAACTCTACATAAAATTAGCTCATCATTTTTCATCAAAACAGCCCACGTCATCTATCATTCCAACATGGATCATTAAGCTTCATTTTCCATCATAAAATTCACGTCGACGACAACCAAAATACTAAACAATATTGGCTCAACATGGCTGCCCAAACCAGCCCTTACACGGCTAACCACAACATACATAAGTTCATGAATTTTATTCATTTATTCATCACATAGTCCATAACATAACAATCAAAATGCTAAGTAAACTTAACTCTTCACTCCTATACCATATAGCATACACACGGCTAACACACTAACATACACCCTTCATGATTTTTCATCCATTTCCATGCATTACAACACTCATAGACCATCTATAACACAAGAAAAGAGGATTAGAACTCACCTTATTCCACTCCCTCCTTCATTCGGCTAGCTTGTACCTTGCATGAAAGGGTGTTTTTCTTGCTTCAACAATTATTCCATGGCGTAGAGGACCTCCTAATTAGTAGGAAAGCATGAAGGAAACAATTTTCCATGGTCAAATTTGAGGGGCCTGATTTATTGCCCCTCTCTCTCTCTATGTCCGTTTTTTTCTCCTTCTTCATTTCTCTCCACCTCTCTTGAATTTTCTAGAGGAAAAATGATGAAGTCTTGCCTACTTAATCATCCCTCCATATATATATATTAATATGTCACATGTCCATGCACATGCTCCCTCTCTTGGCCGTTTTTTTTGCTTTCTTTTTCTTTTCAATTTTCTCCAAATTTCTAGATTTTTCTTCTTTCTTTCCCTCCAAGTTTCCTTGAATTTTCCTAGAATAAAATGGATGACTAATTAATTAATTAACTTGGTCATCCCTTGACTATACTTATTCCACAAATATATTATGTACACATATGTCACTCCTTGGCATGAAAATATTGGCCAACCATAAGGTGGGGCCCACAAGCTACCTTGGCCTTTTGGCCATTCCATGAAAATTATTTTTCCAACTTTCGGCTTCCAATACTTTCTTATTCCAAATTTATCCTTAACGCCCCATTCCAATGCAAGGGATGAATAAACAACTTACTCATTCTAAAAAAAATTTGACCTTGTCCTTAACTTCCCGACATTAACTCGGAATATTCAACGTACCAAAATGCGAGGTGTAACATTGATGTCGAGGCTTGACCTGTTTTGGCCTTTTTGGCCCCGAATGTGAAGACATGTCCGATATAGCTTCATTCCGGATCCAACTCTTCTAGAATCTTAGACAAATGCTCATCCATACTTTCCCAATATTCTTCAAGTGATATAATTCTCAGACATCATGATGAAGTGTGGGCCCTAGGATAGGTGTACGGGCCAAATGATTGGCAAACATTCATTTCACATCCCGCTTCGGCCTGCCCCGGGGCTAAGGTGTTTGGTCCCTCATTCTATTACTTGAGAATTAAGTCTTGATGAACCCCTCGCTTGGGGTATTAATTGCCTTCTTCCAAATTGCCTCAAAACTCTAGTGGCACAAACGTGCAATTCTTTCCCCCGAAGATATATGGGCTCAAATTAGCAAAGAAGTTTGTCCAACCAGTCTTGGTGTAATGACCCGTTTGGTCGATATAGCTCTTTTGGTACTTTCGCCACTTCCAAGCATTATTGACTCACTTTTGACCCGAGATTGACTTTTGAAGGAAGTTTCGTCAACTGGAGGTCCGTATGATTGTTTAGAACCGTATGTATGATTGGTTCGTTTCTCAATGCATTTTGGTGCATTTCTGGATGGGAAATGAGAAGAGGGCACCGGTGGTTGACTCCGTTGGAAATTTGAGACCACGAGCGCATTCATTGTATTTTTAGATTTTTGTGAGCAAATGGCCTTGGGAATAACCCGAATTTTTTATTAAAACTTAGAAATTTGTGGGGAATCCTTAGAAATGGAATTTGCGGTGGTTTTGGGTCATGAGTTATTTTTTCGGTGTCCTGTGCAAGGATATTTCATTTAATGTGACTTAAATAAGTCTTAGACTCTCATTATATCATATCTCGATTGGAGCTTGGGAAAGTCGTTTCTTGGAGACAAATTGAGGAGATTCTTGGAGGTAAAACTTTGTCCAATCATTTACTCTTCCTTAATCACAATCATCTTAGGATTCCCCCTTCCCTTTTACAATCCCTTAGAGTTGGAATTTGAAGAAGGGTTTTGGGAGATTTTCCCTTAGGGTCCTATATGATAAATTGATGATGTTGATGATAAAACTTGATGAATCTAAGCTTAGTAATCATATATCTTTAACTTTTAACGTTGAATTTCGGATTTGGAGAATTAGGGTTCATACCCAATTTGGGGATTTTTACTAGAAGTCAGATTTAGACTAATTCTTGAGCTAAATCAACAATTAATGATTGGGTTATGATTACCTAGGATACAATTTGGTATTTTACCGGCGAAATTCTCATTTTGCCCTTGTGGGCCCGTTTTCCCAATTTCTAGGGTTAAAATGGACATAATTGAAGTAATAGAAATATTAGTATCACTGTCCATGATTTCTAATTTAGAATTCGATTATGCTTAGACTACTTTGGTTCTGAGCTTCAGAGGAAGGGCAAGGCGATAGAGTGACTTGTTGGTGTTGCGGTTCGGCAGTCCAAGTAGGTTATGGTTTACCTTTGGTGAGACTTAGTATAGTGAATCACATATTTAGATTATGATGTCGGAGACAACATGTGAACCTTCGGGTGTGAAGTTGGGATGGATATTGCCTTAGGTTGGGTCCTGATGTGTGTTGGGACTAGCCACCCCGTTATATGTGTTTGATTGTTTAATTGTGTTGGCTTGATGCCATGTGTAGTTGGTAAATAGTGAATGTCACTTTGTTGTCCGATTTGGATAGGATGACATACCCGTTGTTGGTATTTGTACTTTGATACATTATTGGCATACCCATTTCGTTGGTACTTGAGTTATATATATATATATATATATATATATATATATATATATATATATATATATATATATATATTGGCGTACCCACTATTGTTACATGAGTTATTGATATATGTTAGCATACCTACATTGTTGGTATTGTGATATGATACATTGTGGCGTACCTATTAAGGTACTTGTGATATTGAGCTTGCTTGTTGATGATTGACATATGCATTGCACGCATTCTCTCATAATTATCATGCATGGCCGATATCCGATGATGATCCGGTATCGTTGATTGAGCGAAACTGATATTTAATAAACTCTTTTACTTGAGTGATTGTGAAAAAAAAAATGATGTCTGAAGATCCATTCCGGAATCGTTGTTTATATGAAACTGATATTTGATAACTCTTTTACTTGAGTGATTGTGAGGAGGCCGATGTCCGAGGTTCAATTCTGCAATCGTTCATTTATGAAACTGATATTTAACAACTCTTTTAAGTGATTGTGAGTAGGCCGATGTCCAATGGTTATATTCGAGCATCGTTGTTGCATAGTCGATTCCGATGTTATTCCGAAATCGATTGTAGTGCATGGGCTCCGCGGTCCCCCAGAGTGGTGCCGGTGAGACTCCCCCTGTAAGCAATTAGCCAGGGTCCCATCTGTCTGTTTGGCAAAGATCCAAGACGGGTGGCACTTAGACTTCGCGATTCACACTGGGTTGTGCTACCGAGACGTCGATATTTCCATCCAGAGTGCATATGTACACCTCATTTGCATAGCATGGCATGGCATCACATTCATACCATTATTGCACTACATTGCATTATGACTTGAGTGAGATGTCTTGATGACTCCATTGTGATGGTTGTGTTGTTGATGTGACCGGTGATGATTCTATCGTGGTGATTGTTCCGTGATTAGATATACTCGTACTTATTATATTGGGGTTAGATACTTACATAGGTGTTGATGGATACTTGGTTACGATTATATTGTTTCATGCGTGATTGGTTTACTTGTTATCTGTGTTATTTTCTAAATTATGTTAACTATGCTTAGTCGGCCTATGACGTCAACCGCATCGTTGTTTGTACCCTTCGCACTTGTCGCATTCTTTTATGAATGCGAGTATCGATCTCTTCTCGACTCGTGGTTGATCGAATCTACTTCTCTGACTCGTGGCGTCCGCTGACCTCGAAGACTCTTTTATTGCTTATGTCTTACTTTTCTTTCAAGACATGATTTGAGACATTTATGTATTATTATTCAGACTTTAGTATTCGGATTTAGATGCTCTTGTATGACCAGACCAGATACTGAAATGGATTTCATTTACTTCCGCACTTATCTATATTATATTATATTGTGAGACTTACGTCATTTCACTTCTCCCGCTATTATTTTTATTGATTGTGAACGTTGAGTTAAGGGTTCGCCTATCGAGGTGGGACGGGTAGGTCCCCGCATGACCTAGGCTAAAATCGATCTTGACAAGTTGGTATCAGAGCCCTAGGTTACCCGATCTTTAATGAAAGAGCGCGTCTAGTAGAGACTTGTGGATCGGTACGATAAGCTCCGTACTTATCTGCGGGAGGCTATTGGATGTTTAGGAAATCTCACTTTCTTCCTTTCCATCGTGCTACTTTATTCAAATTGGTATCTGGAAAGATCAAATTGGTATCTGACTCTTATCTCTTCTCTCACAGATGGTGAGGACTCGAGCTACTATTGCCCCCAGTCGCGTGTCGAAGCCCCAGCCTACGGGCCGGGCACCCGAGGGGCGGGCTACGGGGGCCGAGGACACGGGCTTCCCCGGGGGGTGAGCCCCGACGGTCGCAAGGCTGCTGACAGGAGAGGCCTCCATCTCCCGAGCCCAAGTATCAGCAGGCTAGAGACCAGACCGTAGGGGATGGCGTGACCCCGCACATTCGGACACGGCCCCCGGTTACATCCGACCGAGCCGCACATGACACTATGGCCAGGATCCTACTTCATCTTCGACGCCAACAGCGGCCGGCCGTATACTACTCCCGTGGAGGTTCGCTGCATCAGTGGTTGGGTGCACGGACCGAGTAGGGACCTACGAGGGTAGCACATCCCGCCGCAGCTATGGCTCCCCATATTGATGCTATACCCGCTCATGGGGAGGATATTGGGGCCGGATGACGGCGCTCGTTATGACCGCCGCCGATCGTGATCAGTGGGGAGGTTCGGGGAGTTGTAGCCGCCGAGGTTCTCTCCGGTACTTCGTCCGAGGATGCCTGCGAGTTTATTCTTGATATGCATGAGTTGATGTACCGTATGGGGATAGTGGAGACCCACGACATTGATTATGTGTCCTACCTGTTTCGTGGCGACGCGAAGACGTGGTGGAGGTATTTTGTGGCGTGCAGACCTGAGGGTTCTCCTCCGTTGACTTGACTCCCCCCACCGGACTTCCTTGAAAAGTATGTGTGCCCCGTCTTTGAGAGAGGCTCCTAGGGAGCGATTTCTACACCTGGAGAGCAGGAGCATGCCCTGGAGTCTTATGTGACCCGTTTCTCTATTTGGCCCGATACTCTACTCCGTTGATTCCTACCGAGGGGCCGATAGACGAGGCACTGTCGTGGAGGACTGCCGGGCTCTCTACATATTTCTTGCCTTCAGATAGAGTCTATGGCGGCTTCTTTCCAGTCCATTATTGAGCATACTTCGATGGTTGAGGGCGCCAAGGCCCGTGCTTTTAGTGGTGGTGACAAAAGGCCACGTCAGACTGGTAGTTTTGAGGGTTCTGGTACCCGGGGCACTAGTTAGTTTTTAAGGCCACCTCAGCCCTATTCCGATCATCCGGTGCATTCAGTATTACTGGCTTCCTCTAGTGAGCCACCTAGACAGAGAGCTCCTGAGAGCTCATTCTCCAGAATAGTGGACAGGACCGCTTCATTCGGGTCTTGAATTTTCGTGTTTCAGCATTCGACCTCTTACCCGTTTCTCTTGTGGGAGGTTGGGCATATTGCTAAGACGTCCCCCGACCTAGGCGAGATTATCACCGTCGAGGACTCCTCGTATCATCCGTGGTCGAGGAGGGGACTTCTCGAGAGGCGGTGCTCGGTCGAGCCGCGGAACTTCCCTAGTTCTAGAGGCGGGTCCCGCCGACCAGAAGTGGTACTCGAGTTCGAGAGGGGGATCCCAGACTGGGCGTGGTGGAGCCCATTGTTACTTATTTCCTGGTAGGATCGAGGCAGAGGCCTTAGACGCTGTGATCTCAGGTACCATTTTTGTCCGTCATAGAGCAGCATCTGTGTTATTTGATCCTGGATCCACTTATTCGTTTGTATCTGCATTTCATGCTGTTGGTTAGGATTTATGTCACGCCCCAATTTCCGAGGGACGTGATGGGCACCCGACCCTGATTTAAGGCCGAGCGAACCCACAGACCTTAATCACACACGTAAATTTTTTTTTTCTAAATCATACCAGAATATAATACAGACCAAATCGGACAAAATCTGAAATCAGATAAAACTTATACATAACATAGTACAACGCGTCGGCTGATGAAGCCGCTACACACACCGACACACTATACCCACACCGCCGTTCCGCAAGTCTCTAGTACCATCCGAATGCATGACGCACACACACGGACTCAACAAAGTGCTCCGTAAGGAATGGAGCTCACCAATCATGCCGGGGCATCTTCAACTCATCCGTGGGTACCGCGCGCATGAAACGCGGCCCGGAGAATGCGGGGTACGATTTGGAAAATGTACCGAGTATGTAAAGCGTAAAACCGCATAAAATCATAATCAAATTAAAGTACAGAATAGGACCGATAGAACCGTAATCGACTCAAGAATACGCATCGTACGGTAGCGTAATCTTAGTCATAACGTAGGGGCGGAAGCATAACGGTCAGATTCATAGACCGAATCGGAGATACAGAAAGCATACCAGACATACCAGACAGACCCGTGGTCGGAGCAGCCGTACAGAGTACATCAGACGGATCATAACCAGAATCGGGATACAGAGTGAGCATAATGTCAGACGCAGATCATATGTGCTGATACAAATCATGCAGAACGTACAGAATGCCGAGGCGGCTCATACGTGCGTACGATTGTACGGAACATACGGTGCGGGAGCGCGCATCGTACACTCGATACAAATCATACGGACGTACGGAATACCGTTCAAATCGGACTCATATGCGAACGTAACATACGGATTATTGCGAGATCATGCTCATATGCGGATAACGAGATCCGCCCTTTAAGGGACGCGGTAGCATAGTCAGAATCATATATCAGATGTGCATACAATCATAACGCCGTAGCGTACATATATCAGAACCCGGCCCTCTAGTACGGGACGCGGTGAACAGATAGATCAAATCAGATGCCATCCTGGCCACCACCCCATACATCAAATCATAATATCATATCATAAAACAGAGCCCGCCCGCCTACGAGGGACGCGGTGAACAATGCATAGAGGTGCACGATAACGAACCCGGCCCGGACGCGGTGAGCGGACATAACGTACGTGCGAGCAATGCGCACGATAACATATCGAACCCGGCCCGGACGCGAGGAAAGATACATTGAGCCTTGCACGAGCGAGTAGTGCGTAAACATATGCATATAAATCCGACTCGACAAACGAATATTCTTACCGATATCCGAGGCTCGGAAGCGCATTTCGAATCGTCTCTACCAAACGTTGGGATTATCGTATCGAACGCCGCAGCGTATCACATCGGGTGGTCGAAGCATATTATATCGAACGGACATTCCGACGTAATTCCGAATCATTCGCGAAGTCCGGAACATTTAGCTTACGTAGCTTTCGGAGAACGAGGTGACGGACATACCCATTTACCATACGGACGGACACGTCCGGTTACCATACAAACAGACATATCCAGATATCATACAGACAGACATATCCGAATACCATACAGACAGACATACATAAGGGGAATATCGGGAATTGTGGGCCCACTTCGCACAAAATCGAGACAACATACAGAAGTTGGAACTATTCTTACTTACAGAACTTCTTTTAATCACAAAACCTTCTCATACTTATTCATTTATCAGACATACACAACTTAGTGATACTAACAGACTTACACCTGACATAATCATAATCATAACAGACTCGGAATTCAAGAGCGAGTTACCCCAAATACACATTATATCACAACTTATTAGCTCTAGGACATGCCATAAAAGAAAAGGTAAGCCTTACATACCTGTGCCGCCTTGCTAGCTATACTTGTTCGCCCCAACTTGCTTATCTACATTCAAAAGGATCCATATGATCATTAGATTCATCGACTTGTTTTCGCCTTAATTTTTCATACAAGTTCACTTATAGGCCACCGAAATTTCGGCAAAGATTTCCTCTGTGAATACGGCACCCCCGAGATTCACACTCGGCTAAATTTCAACCAACAACAATCCGGGAATTCAACCCGGCCAAACTATCAATAATCAAACCAACAATCATAAGAACGATATCAATATTCAACTCACAACATATTCAAAATATTCCAACCCAAATCTTCCAAATGCCACAAGAATTCCAACATTACATTTATTTCTTTCAAACTCATAAACTATACCAACAATTCCATATGTTTACAATATTATTTCCATAAATTCAAGGAAGCATATTCAAATCATATCACACTCCAATTCAGCCCGCACGGATGCAACTTCAACACGGGATCATTAACTTTCATTTTACGTCATAGAATTCATATCGACGACAACCAAAATGCAAGATAACATTAATTCATTTCATGAACACTAGGCAGCCCCCATTCGGCCACTCCACCTCATACAACATTCCTTGCGTTTCATTCATTTTTCCATGCATTACAATAACACAAAAACATGCTAAATACCATAAATTCGCCACCCCTTCAATACCACACACCACACGGCCAACTACACATCCACATGGTTACCATACCAACATGCACGGCTACAACAGCACATCAATATTTCCATGAAATTCACTAGTTTCTACGCGTTATAACAACAACCAAAACACGACACAATCACACACACATGTTCGGCCACACATAGCAACACCATAACTTCATGAACTTCATTTATTCCACACTTCATAACATCCACAAATCATGCATAACACATATAAAATAAGATTGGACCATACCTTTTCCTCCTTCTTCACCCCACGGCTAGACTCTCTTTTTGCAAAACGGGTAGTTTGCTCGTTCCAACAACTTCTTCACGACGACGAGGGCCTTCCAATTAGTATAGTAGCATGAAGAAAACATTTTTCAGGATCACCTTTAGGGGCTGGTTCGGCCGACCCCTCAAAACCGTGCCCCTCTTCTTTTTTCTTTTTTTTTCCTTCAAATTCTCCAATTCTCTAGAAATCCAAATGGTGAATTGTCTTATTTTTTTTCAAGACTTATGTATATATATATATGTAGTCAAGTAGCATGTGAGGGGCACATGCCCCTCTCTAGAAAAATCTTCATTTTTTTTTCCTTCTTTTCCTTTTTCTAGAATTTTCTTGATTTCCCATTTCAAGACTTTCTCTAGAATTAATGCGAAATTACTATTTTGTCCCTCGTCTTTCCACAAAATTACCAAAATGCCATTTTGCAAATTTTCCATTTTTGCCCCTCGACTTTTCTCAATATTCCGATTTTGCCCCTAACCTTCCACATTATTTCCATTGGCCATTTTACAAATTTCTCTTTTACCCTTAACCTTTCTAAATATTTCCATACTAATAATCGTCAAAACAATTTTATAACGACTTACACATGCAAATAATTTTTGGAAGTCGTCTCGCCCTTAACTTTCCGCGACGACTGTAGAATTTCCAAACGTACCAGATGTGGGCTATAACATTCTCCCCCCCTTTAGAACATTCGTCCTCGAATGTTCAACTGACCTTATAGGGTCTTATAGCGCTTCGGGAGGGGGTTTCTTTCGCACCACGGTTCTTCCTTCCGATTCCGCGTACAACATAGTAAAATTCCTTATCATAAATTTTCCTTCCTTTTCGGTCGATACCCTCACATACGAAATATCATACACATCCATATACCCATGCACATATCATCAGTGTCAACTAACCCACAAAATACTTCCAGACACTGTTCAAGCCTATCCAAATTTTCAGAAACGTAACGTACTTCCTGTTCCCTTTTCAGCCTTGCTTATGGCATTCCATATGACCTGTTATGGTTCCCAATCGTTCCGTACATATTTAATTTCCTTTAGGCCGCCCTGGATTTTCTTTTGCCTCTTATACTCAAATTCATGAAATTTCTTCATACTTCCCAAAGGGGGTCACCCAACATGAGATTGCTCTTGCTTGAGCACGCTTAACTTTGAAACTTTGGTAAGTTCGGTGCCTTAGGGCCGATATAATCGCATAAATTTTCTCGTACGACCTTTATTGCATGACTCGGGGCGGTGAAAGTCTTACATACTCCGAACACGTCCGTAACACGTCCTTTCCGCAAAATTACTATTTTACCCTTTTCCGTCCTTACTATTCCGAATACGCCCGCAGCAATTTCCAACAACATCTCGCGAGATCATACCACCCCATATCAGACCATATTATGTCGTATAATAACATGTCATGTCAAATCATAGCCGCACAGGGCTTCCGATTTCTGATAACAGAACAAATATGTCAAAACTCACCTTCGTAACTTTCCATATCCTCATTCGTCTCCTCTCGCCGTATGTAAGGCTTACATATGGGATACGGTTTCCCTATAACCGGCTCTATCGCACGATCTTATGACAGAAAGAAGGTCAACAATCCCTAAATGCCCCGTAGTCTCCTGTTTATAAATGTGGCCGGCTTCACACTATAAACAAGACCCTACCGGACACGACTTTGCAGACAGCCCTCAGACCGACCTCGCTCTGATACCACTCTGTCACGCCCCAATTTCCGAGGGACGTGATGGGCACCCGACCTTGATTTAAGGCCGAGCGAACCCACAGACCTTAATCACACACGTAAATTTTTTCTTTCTAAATCATACCAGAATATAATACAGACCAAATCGGACAAAATCTGAAATCAGATAAAACTTATACATAACATAGTACAACGCGTCTACCGATGAAGCCGCTTACACAACCGACACACTATACCCACACCGTCGCTCGCAAGTCTCTAGTACCATCCGAGAATGCATAACGTACACACACGGACTCAACGGTGCTCCGAAGGAAGGTGGAGCTCACCAATCATCTTCGGGGCATCTTCAACTCATCCGTGGGTACACGCGCGGCATGAAACCCCCCGGAGAACAGGGGGTCAGTACGGAAAATGTACTGAGTATGTAAAGCCAGAAAACTGCAGATAAAATCATAATCAAATTAAAGTACAGGAATAGGACTGATAGAACCGTAATCAGACTCAGCAACACAGACTGTAACAGACAGAATCTTAGTCATAACGTAGGGGCGGAAGCATAACAGACAGATTCGTAGACCGAATCGGAGATACAGAAAGCATACCAGACATACCGAACGGACCGTGGTCGAGCGGCCCGTACGAGTACATCGGACGGATCATAACGAGAATCGGGATACGAGTGAGCATAATGTCGGACGCGGATCATATGTCTTTGATACAAATCATGCGAACGTACGGAATGCCGGCGGCTCATACGTGCGGTACGGTTGTACGAACATACGAATGCGGGAGCGATGATCGTACACATGCGATACGGATCATACGGACGTACGGAATCGTTCCAAATCCGACTCATATGCGAAATGAACATGTCAAAGTCATGGATCATGCTCGTATACGGATAACGTGATCCGGCCCTCTTTAGGGAGGGACGCGGTAAGCATAGTCGGAATCATATATCGGATGTGCGTACAATCATAACGCGTCCCGTACATATATCAGAACCCGGCCCTCCAGTGAGGGGCGCGGTAACAGAACCCGGCCCTCTAGTACGGGACGCGGTGAACAGACAGATCAAATCAGATGCCATCCTGGCCACCACCCCATACATCAAATCATAATATCATATCATAAAACAGAGCCCGGCCCGCCTATGAGGGACGCGGTGAACAATGCATAGAGGTGCACGATAACAGAACCTGGCCCGGGACGCAGTGAGCAGACATAACAGACAGTGCAGAGCAATGCGCACGATAACATATCAGAACCTGGCCCGGGACGCAGTGAAAGATACATTGAGCCTTGCACGAGCGAGTAGTGCGAGAAACATATGCATATAAATCCGGACTCGACAAACGAATATTCTTACCGATATCCGAGGCTCGAAGCGATTTCGATCGCGTCTCTACCAAACGTTGGGATTATCGTATCAGAACGCCAGAGCGTATCACATCGGGTGGTCGAAGCATATTATATCAGAACGGACATTCCGACGTAATTCCGAATCATTCGCAGAAGTCTGGAACATTTAGCTTACAGAGCTTTCAGAGAACAGAGGTGACAGACATACCCATTTACCATACAGACAGACACGTCCAGTTACCATACAAACAGACATATCCAGATATCATACAGACAGACATATCCGAATACCATACAGACAGACATACATAAGGGGAATATCGGGAATTGTGGGCCCACTTCGCACAAAATCGAGACAACATACAGAAGTTGGAACTATTCTTACTTACAGAACTTCTTTTAATCACAAAACCTTCTCATACTTATTCATTTATCAGACATACACAACTTAGTGATACTAACAGACTTACACCTGACATAATCATAATCATAACAGACTCGGAATTCAAGAGCAGAGTTACCCCAAATACACATTATATCACAACTTATTAGCTCTAGGACATGCCATAAAAGAAAAGGTAAGCCTTACATACCTGTGCCGCCTTGCTAGCTATACTTGTTCGCCCCAACTTGCTTATCTACATTCAAAAGGATCCATATGATCATTAGATTCATCGACTTGTTTTCGCCTTAATTTTTCATACAAGTTCACTTATAGGCCACCGAAATTTCGGCACAGCATTTCCTCTCGTGAATACGGCACCCCGAGATTCACACTCGGCTAAATTTCAACCAACAACAATCCGGGAATTCAACCCGGCCAAACTATCAATAATCAAACCAACAATCATAAGAACGATATCAATATTCAACTCACAACATATTCAAAATATTCCAACCCAAATCTTCCAAATGCCACAAGAATTCCAACATTACATTTATTTCTTTCAAACTCATAAACTATACCAACAATTCCATATGTTTACAATATTATTTCCATAAATTCAAGGAAGCATATTCAAATCATATCACACTCCAATTCAGCCCGCACGGATGCAACTTCAACACGGGATCATTAACTTTCATTTTACGTCATAGAATTCATATCGACGACAACCAAAATGCAAGATAACATTAATTCATTTCATGAACACTAGGCAGCCCCCATTCGGCCACTCCACCTCATACAACATTCCTTGCGTTTCATTCATTTTTCCATGCATTACAATAACACAAAAACATGCTAAATACCATAAATTCGCCACCCCTTCAATACCACACACCACACGGCCAACTACACATCCACATGGTTACCATACCAACATGCACGGCTACAACGAAGACATCAATATTTCCATGAAATTCACTAGTTTCTACGCGTTATAACAACAACCAAAACACGACACAATCACACACACATGTTCGGCCACACATAGCAACACCATAACTTCATGAACTTCATTTATTCCACACTTCATAACATCCACAAATCATGCATAACACATATAAAATAAGATTGGACCATACCTTTTCCTCCTTCTTCACCCCACGGCTAGACTCTCTTTTTGCAAAACGGGTAGTTTGCTCGTTCCAACAACTTCTTCACGACGACGAGGGCCTTCCAATTAGTATAGTAGCATGAAGAAAACATTTTTCAGGATCACCTTTAGGGGGCTGGTTCGGCCAGCCCCTCAAAACCGTGCCCTCTTCTCTTTTTTTTTTTTCCTTCAAATTCTCCAATTCTCTAGAAATCCAAATGGTGAATTGTCTTATTTTTTTCAAGACTTATGTATATATATATATATGTAGTCAAGTAGCATGTGAGGGGCACATGCCCCTCTCTAGAAAAATCTTCATTTTTTTCCTTCTTTTCCTTTTTCTAGAATTTTCTTGATTTCCCATTTCAAGACTTTCTCTAGAATTAATGCGAAATTACTATTTTGTCCCTCGTCTTTCCACAAAATTACCAAAATGCCATTTTGCAAATTTTCCATTTTTGCCCTCGACTTTTCTCAATATTCCGATTTTGCCCCTAACCTTCCACATTATTTCCATTGGCCATTTTACAAATTTCTCTTTTACCCTTAACCTTTCTAAATATTTCCATACTAATAATCGTCAAAACAATTTTATAACGACTTACACATGCAAATAATTTTTGGAAGTCGTCTCGCTTTTATGGGGTATGACACCTTAACTTTCCGCGACGACCGTAGGCTTGAGTGGAGGCTCTCTTATTGATCTTCACGGACTTAAAAAGATTGCGGTCGGTTTGATAATGATCGAGTGACATTGCTTCTTTCCCGAACCGAGGAATCCCTTAGATATGATGCAAAAGGGCTCTTGTTCTATCCTTGATCAGAGATTTCTCTATGAAAAATATGAATCGGAGTTTGAAGAAGGGGAGGGAGAAGGAGCCCTAATAATTCCCTATGTATAGAATATAGAAATATCAGTATTTGATTGATCTAAGTTCATGCAATTTCAATTTGTTAATAATTAATAAAAATGAATAAAAAAATTATTCATTTTTATTATTTATTTATTATTAATATTTTGGGCAATCGTTGAATAAAATCAACCGAAAGGGAAATCATTTCGCCCTTTTTGTTACCTTTTTGTTATTGAATTTTATTTAATTACACGTCGTAAACCTATACAACAAGAATTATTGACAAAAATTCTTATATTCAAATTGTTTTAACAATGAATTAATAATGAGATGGACTGAGCAATCTAAAGTGAATATTCATTGAGACGAAGTATGATATTAAGTGAAGGAAAGGGTAATTTTAGGAAAAAGATCTTTTACCGAGGTGGGAAGGGTAGGTGTCCGCATGACCTAGGCTAAAATAGGTCATGACACTTGGACCAAAACCCGAGATTTGGGCAGTAATCCACGAGGAGATCTATCCTGTTCTGTCGATTCCATCCCTGAACTTCTTTGGATATGTTGATGTGTTTGATAATCCACCATTACAGCAACAAATTGCACCCGTCAAAGTATCGGAAATGACTCCGGCATTTTTCTAAAGCCCGAAACATGTCTACCAGAATGATGGGTGCCAGGTTGAAATACTTAGTTTCCTGATCCCTGGTTATGCCGTAGAAGATAGCATAGGCCTAGTAGATCCACTACAATAAATTAGACATTTAGCAGCGACATATAGTGGCGATCTTAGTGATTGCAACAAAAGATATACATTTAGCGGCGACTATACAGGTCCCTATAGAAAGTAATTTATTAGCAGCGACTTTTATTTGGTCGCTGTTGATTTGTGCAGCTAAGATGAAATTTTGCCTCCATAGTTTCCGTGGCGACTATTTAAAAGTCGCAACTAAAGGCGTATTGAAGCGATTTGGGTCGCTGCTAACTTATTATTTTATTTTAAAATAATAAAAATATATCCCTAATTGAATTAAAACATCAGCAGTCATAGAACATACAGGTTTCTCTTCTCTACAGATAAGTTCCTTTACTCTATTGAAGTGGATTTCTTCATTATTAGTCATTTTTCATCCTTATACAAGCTACCCATATGGGTGAAAAATGTCACGACCCAACAAGAGGGCCATGACAGGTACCCGGTACTAGCTATCGAGCACCCCTTATCATACTATCTATCACTCAACCAGTGCAATCATAGTTCCCAACAGACTTGCAGTGAAACGATCACTAAATATCTTCACAGAACATGCATATATCTTTGTTACACCCCGTAAGAGTCCGTGCTACTTGAATTAAGACAAGAATGAATGAGTTAAGAAAGTTCAAGGAAAGTTAATCGAGTTAGTAAGAATATCGTTATATATATGGTTGCCTTAGTATCCTGAGGTGACATGGTAACCTAAAGGATTTGAAATCGTGTTATGACTACGTATATGAGGTAATGTGACTGCCCTTTTAAAGTATTTGAGATTATTAGTAATGATATAGAAGATGGACAAAAGATATGAATATACTTTTGTGATTGGAGTTTCGTCGAAGCTTCGTAAGTTCTCTAGTTATGTTTAAGGTTATTGTGATTCTCCGGACCATTCAAGACACGTGTATGGATTGTTATGTATGTATATAATTATGGATTTGTATGTATAAGAGGTTACATGAGGGTTGGAAGAGGATTAGAAGTTAAACGAATCTAAACGAAATGAATCGGAACAACTTCAGTAAAATCTCGGACCAGATTTTTAGCCCATATTGTTGGAGGCATATCTCCTAGTATATGAGGAGTTTTAAGGTGTTTTAAAAGCCTAAAATGAAGTTTATCAAGTCTAGTTTCCAACTCAATAAAGCACTCATCCAAATGATATCGCGATAAGGAGATATGGACAATGCAAGTTGGGCTGGCGGGACAGCAAGTTGAGACCCGATCCAAGCATTTACATTCGGCCCATGAGTATATTTCGGCCCATGAGGCCCATTAACGTTAATATATATGGAAAATTCATTAGAGGGCTGGTCATTTGCATCTAGGAGCGTCCAAAACATTAGAGAGAGAGGGAGAGAACTTCTAGGCTAAGAAAGCCATTTTGATCAAAATCCGAGCCCCGAATCTCGAAGCTCATGAAGAGAGAAGCGTTGTGCGTCGCGTTGCCTTCAGTTTGAGCTAAAAATTAGCCAAAAAGAGGAGTGTTAATGTGGTTTATGCAATACTTAAGGTAATATTAAGGTCTCTTTTTCATTGTTAATAAGTTTATTTAGAGTTTTAACGGATCAGAACGGAGAAAATAGCATTATAAACTCGTTTGTTGTTTTGTTGAGATTTATGGATCGGGGGCTGTTTTAGTTGGATTAAATGGATGGAATCAGCTGAGTTATGATGTATAATAATGGTTGGTACTGTTGTTGATGTTGTTGATGATATTTTGGGGCTGTTTTGTATGATTTTCGTGTCGTTTTGTGATGATATTTTGGGGAAATTTTGTTTGGTATGATTTTTGTGGCTATTTTGTGATGATATTTTGGGGTTGTTTGGTATGATTTTCGTGGTTTGTGTGTGTTTTTGATATTGTTGTGATTATTTTGGGTTGTTGGTGAGTTGGGACGAGTAAGAAAAATAAGGAAAATGTTGCCGGATTTTCGTTAGATTGTTTGTTAGCTTACAATGAGTAGTAAAGAATGACTTTCATCTAATTGTGGCGTACTTATTGCCTTGTTATAGATTACAAACTTGGACAGTAGATTTTAGACGAATAGACGCGCTTCAAGGTATGTAAAGCTATCCCTTCCTTCTTTTTGGCATGAATTACATAAACGAGCGAATGATGAACATACATAATTCCAAAGAATTCTAGTTCTCAGTGGTACTTGACATGATAGTTGTCTTTGATTCTCCAGTGTTGGTTCATTCTAATTATTCTATTGAGTCTCAGATGATGATTTAATTTGTATATGGTTGCTCATGATATTCTACTCGTGCATGCTTTGTTAATATATCATTCACCGAATCCGGGCCGGGTATGTAATCGTGCACGAGTTCATTGCATTGTTCACCGAGTCCCTTCACTGGGGCCGGGTACGGTATATATATATGATTATTTCACCGAGACCCTCACTAGAGGGCCGGGTATGGTATATATGTATATGATTTCATTCATCGAGTCCCATAATGGGCCGGGTACGGTATATTATATAGATATGCATAACTCTCATCACATAAGGCACAGGTGCATTGGTATCTTTGATTATCATACTTGCCTCCTGCCATCTTTTTATTCGGTCATGATCTTCTTTATTGTATTTCATGCTTTATATACTCGGTACATTTATTGTACCGACCCCCTTTCTTCGGGGTGCGTTTCATGCCCGCGAAGTACATACACTCGGTTTGGTGATCCTCCACTAAGACTTTCGAATCACTTGTTTGGAGAGCTCCATTGTTCGAGCCTAAGTCATTTTGTACGTAAGATCCTTTGATATAGACTTATGCATATCCAGGGGTACGGCGGGGCCCTGTCCCGTCATATTTCACTATTATACTCTTAGAGGTCTGTAGACATGTGTGGGTTGTATATAGGTTTTGGTCAGCTATATCGATGTGGTTCGTTTTGAATATTCCCGTATATAGTGGCAGCCTTGTTGTCTTGCATATTATGTTATGTTTTGGTTAGCTGTGACTCCTCAGGAGACAGGTTCATTATGATATGTGACGTTATGAGTCTATAGCTTGCTTTTAAAAAATTCCATATTGTCCTCAGTTTCAGTCTGACTATATCTAACAGGTTCGTATACGAGTGTCTAGCTCGGGCACTAGTCATGGCTCATTGGGTTGGGTCGTGACATATACGTAAGCTCTCGAGGTGTCAAAAGTGATATACACAAATATACACTAAGGTGATCGTGGGATACCTATTACCCACACATATGTATCTACGAGCCTCTAACTAGAATACTGAATCTTAGGACGGGATAGGACACCGCCATGCCCCAAAATATGTACACAAAAGGATGTACCGACATGCGGCAACTCCGGAGTAGTGGAGTGCTTCTGCAAAGCTGCTGACAAGGCTCCTAAGGATCTATACCGTCACCCCGTCTACCTGTAGGCATGAACACAGTGTCCGCAAGAAAGGACGTCAATACGAGTAATGTACCGAGTATCTAAGGCATGAACAGTAATGTAATAAGACATATGGAATATAACATGAGTGTTATGTCCCGTATCGTTACATTGGGACATTATAAAGCTAAGTGCGGCAAGTTAAAGACAAAGCTGTTTTAAGGTTCCCGGTAAGGGTTTTCGCCTCCCGATTTCGTTTCTATGCACAAGTTGCTTATGGATTTCGTTTGGTATAAGAACATTATTGGAAAATAAGGATTAATTGGCCAAGATTGGATGACTAAGTGAGATTAAGGACTAAATTGCATCATTAGGGAGCTTAAGAGGCCGTGTGGGCCCCACCTTTGAAATGGCCAACTATTATTGGCTAAAAACTTGGGTGGGACACATGTCCACCTTGTGGACTGCATATATAAAGAGGGTTGCTGATTCATAATTCAATTAGAAGCTCATTTCAACATTACAAGTTAGAGAAATTAAGAGATAGAGAGGGAAGCTCTCGGCTACAAGCTGGCCGAGAGTGAGGTGCTCCATTTTGATCCAAAAAAAATTAGTTTTCCAAGAAAATTTACTCCTCATCAAGTGCATATGAACGTGTGGTAGTTGTTAGAAAGAAGCAAGGAGGTGTAGCATGTCAAAAACATTGAGGTTCGGCCAAGATTGAAGAACAAGATTGAAGGTAAGAATGATCATTATTCTTGTGTTGTATGATGATTTGAATGTATAATTTGTGGATGTTGTTGTTGGATTGTTATTGGATTGTTGTTGTGGTCGAAGTTGAGGTGATCCATGAGCTTAGGTGAAGCCATGTTTGGTCTTATTTTGCATGTATTGTGGGTGGATTGGACTTGCGATAATACATGTATATGAATGAGAATTTTAGAGTTTTGTATGTGGTTGTGTTGAAACCGTGTAGGGGACTGTTTTAGGAGAAGTTATGGACATTGTGTTATATTGTATGCATGTTGAAAATGTGAATTGAGGTGTTGAAGAAATGAATTATGTTGAAGGGTGTAGGCAGTCCAAAACCGTGGATTTGTTTTGGTACTAGAATGTAAATGTGTGTGTTGAATGTTGATTCTTGTTGCAAACGTTTAGTGAAAGTAAAGTGCAATGATTCAAGCTAAAACTGAAATGAATTGTGGGCTGTTGTAAAATGAAGATGATGTTGAAACAGTCCCAAGAACCATGAAAGCATTGTCATCAAACGTATTGTTGTTATTGTAAGTCGAAAGTTCGGAAAATTGCTTAGCGAGAATGAAAACGTTATGTGTGTTGTTTAGCCGTGTGTATGGCCCCTTTTTTGAAGGGTGTGTGGACTGTCCAAATTCCCTAAGTCATGTTAAACAAGTTTGGAATGATATAAGAAAAGAATGACTAGCAATGTGAGCTTGTAGCACTAGTTGGGTTGAATGCGAACGAAACATCGTCTAAATGTTTGAAAGGGATTGTGAGCGTTAGAGTGCGTATTAAAATCCTTTGTAGACTAACTGTAGCTTTTGATATCTTGATATAGGATAAGTGTTGTTGGGCAGCAAGTACAAGTTATTATACGACTAAACGCTAAAGGTACGTAAAGCCTACTCCTTCTTTCTTTTGGCATGTCCTAGACGTAGGTATGAAATGATATGAACCTTGGGTAAACTCTACTCTCTAGTTCCAAGCATAATTTGTGATTCTTTTATTCTCCGTAATGTTATTGTCACGAGCCTACTACATGATTGACTAATGAATGATGTATAGAAGTTCCTACTCTTAAAGAATTGCACGACTAGAGGCATACTTGACTTTCAAAAGCTACACTATGTTAAATGGATACGTGTACATGAAATACGAAATGTTTACGGTTGTAGATGGTTATGAGATTTAAAAGAATTGGACATGATTATTGTCCCGATGTCCGAGAGCCGATTTAGTTTACTATTCATTGAGTCTTAAAGATGTTTTACTTTTATGTGGTTGCTTATTACTCGCTCGTGCTACCGCAATATCCTTCACCGAGTCCGGGCCGGTGGTACGTTCTCGTGCTTATCTATTATATTATTCACCGAGTCCCTCACTAGAGGGCCGGGACACGTTATATATATATGATGATATGATGATATGATGATATGATGATATGGGGAGGCGGCCAGGATGGCATATGATTCCTTATTACCGAGTCCCTTATTAAAGGGCCAGGACACGTATATGTTTATGTTTATGAGAATATGATTTTAACTACCGAGTCCCTTTCTAAAGGGCCGGGACACGTTATATATATATATATATATGACTATGATATGATTTTTCTTACCGAGTCCCTTACTAAAGGGCCGGGACACGTTATATATGTTACATACAGAATGATTATGCAGCTTTGATTACAAAACACTATATTGACATTGATATGAGAACGACACAGATGAAATATGTTCAAAGGCAAGTTTTATGAAACTTTGTTTATTGCATCGAGTCCTATACACCTTGTCTCAGATATGACTCTAGTTACTAAGTTTCATGCTTTGCATACTCAGTACATATTCCGTACTGACCCCCTTTCTTCGGGGGGGGGGCCGCGTTTCATGCCCGCGGTACACACACGCTTCGGAGATCCGCCGGCCTAGGGTATCTACCCGGCTATTTCGAGTGCTCCTTTGTTCCGGAGCATAGTTTCGTGGTATAACCTTTTGATATGTACATATGTTATCGTTCAGGGTACGACGGGGCCCTGTCCCGTCATATGATGTCGTTGTCACTCTTAGAGGTCTGTGGTCACAAGTGTGGGTCTATGTATGGTTGTTTTGTTATATGGTTATGACGTGTGTCTGGGGCGCACCCATTTGTAGTGGGCGCCTTGTCGCTTGCGTAGCTATATATGTTTATCATGCGTTTGTGTATGAAGGTAGCCTTCTCGGCTTATGTTTTGTTGGGACGTTCCCTATATATATATATATGCCCTTGCCGGCTTTGGTGCGATATTGACTGTTATAGGCTGTAACTCTTCAGGAGATAGGCAGCTTCGACTTGCATATGTTTTGCCCTTATACTTATATCAGTTCGTTCATGCTAGCGATGTAGGATTATAGGTAACATGTGTATACGGATGCCAGGCTTGGGCATTAGTCACGGCCTATGGCGTTGGGTCGTGACAATGAGATAGGGGAATAACCTATACATCTGGATGCCTCTTAGGGAGGATACCATGCATGCTTAGCTTTCTTTGAAAAATGTTTCTTTTACATGTATACATAAAATAGAACATATGATAGTGCCGAGGAGCGTCGGCCCAATTCATATAACCATATACCCCGCGTTCGGGCATCCCGCGTTCGGGATGATGTCATATTACACTAACTGATCAGGTGGCCATGCGTCTATAGCGCCTCATCCTTTTTCCCATATCCCCCATATACATATACATATGTCATATACATATATCATATAAGCAGCATACAGGAGAGCCCAAAGAAAGTCATGTATCTATCGGAGTGACGTAAGGTCGGTAACCTCGGATTATATTATGGAATAATCATCATCGCTTTGTCTTACCTTGAAGGAGAAATTATTATAAGGTGAGACTATCGAAGAAGAATAACATCAGGAAAAAAAACATAGAATAAGGTCATAAATCTCATAAGGCGTCAATTCATATACTTGGAATCTTTAAAAATAGTCATCATCCATGAATAAAATTGAGAAATCAATAAATATCTCAACATTCTCATATTCACATTGAAACCATAAGCTTGGAACCTTTAAACATGAAATCGTTCTCATTATAGTCATCGTAGAAATATTCTCATCCTTGACATCATCGTTGTCATTACAAAAACATGTCCGTCGTTGTAGTCATAAAAGCTTACAAAATCATAAACCTCTGTTTTGGAAAATACATACATTTTGGAAAACATTTACGGGTTATCGGGAAATAAATCATGCCTTGGAATCATAGACTTTTAACTTTTGAAAACAAGGAAGATATGGAAACATTTATGAAGTCATAACATAGGAATCATGCCTTTGAAAGAAAGGGACGAGCCTTAACATACCTGCTCGACCTCCTATTGGCTACGTTTACCCGCCCGAGCTCGTAAATCTACATTCAATTCACACTAATGTTAGTCTCCTTATCACACATTTATCCTAAGTTTCAATTTAAACTATTTTATATTCTGTTGAAAATCGGGCAAAGATCTCCCCGTTTATGTGCCTAGCCCGAATTCTTAGTTCAACAACCAACAACAACAACAACAATAATACCAACATCAATAATATCATTTCCCATATCAAAGTGTTCCATAAAAACGACCACACGCTATTTTTCTAACTTCCATAACTAATTAACTCGCTATACAATCATTAAACCACTCTATCTTCGTAAATCAGCCGGTATTAACATAAATAGGAAGAGATCCATACCTTGTTCTTACTAAAACAGCAATATCTTCGGTGTTCTCCTAGAATCCAAACCAAAATCCGCCGCAAAACGACACTACAATCACAGTTGCGCGCTATCCGAACCTAAACTACACTCTGCCTCTTAAAATTCCATCAATTTTATGCTATCCTCACTCCTCAACTGTTTTCTAGAATTTTCTTGAGCAAATCTGATGAAAAAAAAAGGGGTTTTACCCTTTATATAAGGTTCAAATTCGGGTCGGGTCACTGTAGCAGTTTATTGTAGCAGTACTGTTACTGTAGCAGTACTATAGCACGCGTCTTTGCTTTATCAGCTGAACTTGTAACATCCATAATTCTCTACTCCGATGTCCTATAGATGAGCGGTTTATTACATTGGAAACTAGACTCGACGAACTTCATTTTAGGCTTTAGAAACACCTAAAAACTCCTAATATACTAGTAGATATACCCCTCCAAAGTTGACTAAAAATCTGCCCAAAATTTCCGCCAACTTTTTTTTTTTTCCAAATTTTTTCGACGAATTTATTTTCTTCGATTTGCTTGGTCCCGAAACCTTTGGGAACTTGCTTGACACTTGTTAAGAGTATTCATTAACCTTATAAGGGTTCCATGACCTCTCCGAGCTTACTTTAGTTTACTTACAACGCAAACGACGCGAAATTTTTTTCGAGGTGTAACATTCCTCCCCCCTTAGGAACATTCGTCCTCGAATGTTAAGTTCTTAGGGATTTCTACGAAAATTTCGCCAGAGTTTCCCCTATAATTGTACCACTATCATCCTGTCACAACAACCCAAAACATATAATCGCCTCACTGGGCTACAACATCAATATCCATACTGGCCACACACGACTAAGAAATCACTTTAGAGAAGCATTACATACCTGAAAGTGCTGATGGCCCTGTCTGCACGTCTTCTGGGGGTGGGAATAAATGCGGGTATCTAGATTTCATTCCTTCCTCGGCTTCCCAAGTCATTTCTTCTTTGTTATTATTCCTCCATGGGACTTTGACTGAAGCTACGTCCTTGGTTCTCATTCTTCAAACTTGTCTGTCTAGAATGGCAATGGGTACTTTTTTGTCACGACCCGTCTTGAGGGCCGCGACGAGCACCCGGTGCTAGCCCACCCGGGCACCCCTTATTCATACTTATACTTCACTTTCTAGGTGAGCCACATCATTACATCATACTTTTCGTTCGTCATCATTCTAAGATCATCGGGCAATAACATATTTATATCATCGCCAACATCTATGCTCATGCCCGTATACGGTACGCGCCGACAAGGCGAACAAAATAACATCCCAAATATGGCCGACAAGGCCGAACATATCTAACCATATACACAATGTCTACGAGCCTCTAAGAAGGGTACATCATATCATGTCATATGGGCGGGACGGGACCCGCCGTGCCCATGAATATATACACAAAAGAATATATATACCAAAAGTAACGACTCTCCGAATGAAATGGAGCTCGCTATGTAGTCCCGAGATAGTACGGCTATGGATCAAATCGTCTCCCCGGCCACTGCGGGCATGACGCGGCGTCCACAAACAAAAGGACGTCGGTACGAAGAATGTCGAGTATGTAAAGCATGATCGATATCAATATGGAAGCATAAAGGATAACATCCGAAATAATACGGGGAGATAATAGCATCATCATCATGGCACTTACACCTTTCCATAGGAACGTTCCATTTCTATTTCACACTCGTGTGCATACATTTGTATTCTTGCTCATTTACCTTTCTGTATCTACTTTCATGTTCGTATTCATTTCTCCTTTCATATTCATGCTCATATCATCTACATTGCGTATTTATAGCCCTTACTTGGCACTTACATAATCTTAACATAGTCGTACTCATAAAGATGTAATATACATAGCATAATCGTACTCATATAGATGTCATACATATAGTATTTATATAGCCTACCCGACCACGAAGGTTCGAGGTTTTACGTACCCGGCCCTACCAAGGCTCAGTGCACGGCCCTACCAAGGCTCGGGGTTATTATTGTTATTCGTACCCAAGCTGCCGGCGCGCGCGCGTCGTTATATAAGGATATACATGTTTACTATATTCTACCCGCCGTATAAGCTCGGGGTTCACAATAGCCTCTCGTGGGCATACATACATATACATATACATACTTATCATATTCTACCCGGCCATGTAAGCTCGGGGTTCACAATAGCCTCTCATAGGCACACATACATACTAGTTCATATCTATCTCTTACCCTCTTTACTATCGTCATTTATACATTCTATCCTTAGAGCATTACTCGTCGTATAAGAAACTTAGTACAATCGTATCACCGGGCATCATTGGCTTAATAGCTTCTCGAGCTAAGATCATTAGAAAGTATCATGAACTCATAAGAGATGAACAATTGGCCCAAGAACCATGCCTTATGAAAGAAGGGTTAGCCTTACATACCTCGTCGTGTAGCTATTCTATCGCTTGAGCGATCTTCTTCAAAGCTCACGTTCTACCTTCATTGAAGCGCATACTCGTATTAGATGATAGATAGCATTAGCATTCATGACTAATTCTAGAGAAAATCGGACAAAGCATCTCCTTTATTTATACGACTTTCCTCGTATTACATATCAACTCCCAACATCCATAATAACATTCATTTTATCATCATAATAGCTTCTAGTCATCTACATTACTCTTACTTCACAATTCTTTTCACTTTATCCATATCCATAGCCATAACTCGTCAATACGTTCATTCATATACAATGTCGTTTTCCATACTCCCAATATCATTTATAACATGATTATATTCATGAAGCATCAAGAATCATAACTCGTTCCAAACGTTTACTCAAAAGTGCTACTATTCACACATTCATGACCCATTACTTATTTTCTTTCGTAATTCGAGTGTTTCATCTTCCCAACACTTTATATAACATGGAAACATCATAAAACTTACCTTAGATGGTGTAGGATTGAACCTTGGTTGCATGAACCTCACTTGAGCCAAACCCTAGATTTTCCTTCACTTGGATTTCTTGCTTTTGATGAACTTTAATGGTTTTCCTTACTTTGATTCACTTGGTTTGATGATTAAGACCTTTGATCCCCTTTGTGTTCTTGTTCTTGGAACAAATATGGAACCCTAGAGCCTTTAGAGAGAAGTAGAGAGAGGTTGGAAATGAAATAATGAAGTTGGGAACTCATTTAAACACTTAAAACATTTCAGCCCGTCGGGTGTTCCACGGACGTTCCACGGTCCGTGGAACCAAGTTTTGTCCGTGGAGCTGGTCGTGGTTCATGACCAGCCAGCTGCTCTCTCTCGCTGGCAGTTCCACGGACCCATCCACGGTCCGTGGAATGCAATGCTGGCCGTGGATGTGGCCGTGGAACTCACAGTTCCACCAAGTTTGATCCCGTCGTCTCGTTTGATCTCCAATCCTTATGGAACCTTCTTAGCACTTGTTTATCACTTCCTTAGCAACCTAAGGGGCGTCATAACTCTTCCCCAACACATCATTAAGTTGTCATCGACTTACTACTCATAAAGCTTTTTCCGAACTTATCGCTTACATAGCCTTTTCTTGGCAACTTTCTTATCTAACATCGAATGTCTTTCGAATCTCATTTAGAATCATCAATTGCTATGTCTTACTTATTGAAACATCGTATACTTCATATTTCTCTTTAGCCTACTCACTCTCTGTGCATCAACGGAAAATTTTTCCGAGGTGTAACATTCTCTCCCCCTTAGGAACATTCGTCCTCGAATGTTAAGCACTCGGGGATTTTATAAAAATTTCGCCAGAGTTCCCCCTATAATATGGCACTACCGCCCGTCACAACAACCCATAATATCAATGCCACACAGGGCCATAACATAATAGCAATATAATTTGGCCACACACGACCCGAATACATAGAAGGAAAGCGTACATACCTTGTGATATTGACGTCTCATCTTGGCCCTCTTCTGGGGGCTGGAATAGGTGCGGATATTTGGATTTCATGCTCTCTTCCGCTTCCCATGTCATTTCTTCTCGATTATTATTTCTCCACAAAACTTTAACTGAGGCCACCTTTTTGTTTCTAAGCCTCCGTACTTGCCTATCTAGTATGGCAATGGGTTTTTCATCATAAGCTAACTTTTCTGTTACTTGAACATCATTTAATGGGACGATCCTAGTAGGATCTCCAATACATTTACGCAAACATCGAGACATGGAACACTGGATGAACTGACTCCAAATCAGGAGGTAAATCTAATTCGTAAGCTACTTGGCCTACTTTGCGCACAATTTCATAAGGCCCAATATACCGGGGACTAAGCTTCCCCTTTTTGCCAAATCTCATAACGCCTTTCATCGGCGACACTTTCAAGAACACCCAATCTTTGACTTGGAACTCTAGGTCCCTCCGACGATTATCCGCATAGGATTTTTGACGACTTTGGGCTGCTAACAGTCGATCTCGTATAAGCTTGACTTTCTCTATGGCTTGTTGGACCAAATTCGGCCCTATCAATTTAGCCTCTCCTGTCTCAAACCACCCAATCGGGGATCTACACTTTCGCCCATATAAGGCTTCATACGGTGCCATTTGAATGCTAGAATGATAGCTATTATTATAAGCAAATTCAATGAGCGGCAAATGATCATCCCAATTTCCTCCAAAATCTATCATACATGCTCGCAACATATCCTCGAGAGTACGGATAGTACGTTCAGCTTGTCCATCAGTCTGTGGATGAAATGCCGTGCTAAGGCTTACTTGAGTCCCTAAGCCCTCTTGGAAGGACTTCCAGAAATTTGCCGAAAATTGAGTACCTCTATCGGAGATAATAGATCGGAACACCATGAAGTCGCACTATCTCTTTAACATAGAGCTTTGCATAATCCTCTGCTACATACGTCGTTCTGACTGGCAAGAAATGAGCTGATTTGGTGAGTCTATCCACAATCACCCATGTGGAATCATACTTACGCCGAGAACGGGGTAAACCTGTGATAAAGTCCATGTTAATCACTTCCCATTTCCAAGTTGGAATTTCTATAGCCTGTAACAATCCGCCGGCTTTTGGTGCTCTATTTTCACTTGTTGACAATTGGGACATTGAGCTACAAATTCTGCTATATCTTTCTTCATCCCATTCCACCAATACATGGATTTAAGATCATTATACATCTTTGTCGCTCCGGGGTGGATAGAATAACGGGAACAATGAGCTTCTCTCAATATTTGGTGGCGCAATCCTGCCACATTCGGAACACATAACCTGCCTCGACATCGGAGAACTCCGTCTCCTGTAATCTCAAATGATGACTCCTCTTTCTGAGGGAGTGTATCTCTGTACCGCACTAACATGGGATCTTCGTATTGTCGCTCCTTCACTTCTACTACTAGCGACGAGACTGCTAAATTCTGAAGGGTAGTTCCCCTGCTACACCGAGTCCACTACTCGGACTCTAGGCTAGCTAGGCTTTGGAGCTCACAAGTCATTTCTCGTTTCTCTGATTTCACATCACATAAGCTTCCCATAGATCTGCGGCTAAGGGCGTCAGCCACCACATTTGCCTTTCCGGGGTGATATAGAATATCAACATCATAATCTTTTAACAATTCTAACCATCGTCGCTGTCGCAAATTCAACTCTTTTTGCTTGAAAATATACTGAAGGCTTTTGTGATGCGTGTAAATATCTACATGAACACCATATAAATAATGCCTCCATATCTTTAATGCATGGATCACGCACCAACTCAAGATCATGGGTGGGATAATTCTTTTCATGCTTTCTCAATTGCCTCGAGGCGTAAGCAATTACCTTGCCATCTTTGCATTAACACACAGCCTAACCCAACGCCTGAAGCATCACAATAAACTACATACCCTTCCAATCCCTCTGGAAGTGTTAGGCCGGCGCGAGAAGTCAATCTATCTTTTAGCTCTTGGAAACTACGTTCACAAGCATCCGTCCATTGAAACTTTCTTTGATTTACGAGTCAACTTGGTAAGTGGAGCAGAAATAGAAGAAAAACTTTCAACAAATCTCTGGTAATAACCTGCTACGCCCAGAAAGCTACGTACCTCCGTAGGAGTTGTAGGCCTTGGCCAAGTCTTTACGGCCTCAATCTTTTGGTTATCTACCCGAATTCCATCACCGACACAATGTGCCCAAGAAATGCCACCGAGTTCAACCGAACTCGCACTTAGAAAATTTCGCAAATAACTCTTGAGTACGAAGAACTCGAGGACGAAGACGCAAATGATCCGCATGTTCGCCTCGGATCTAGAATACACCAAAATGTCATCGATGAACACAATCACGAACAAATCTAGAAAGGGCACGAACACATCATTCATCAAATCCATAAACACGCCGGTGCATTAGTTAGCCCAAATGACATTACCGGAACTCGAAATGGCCATATCTTGTTCTGAAAGCTGTTTTGGGGATATCTTTCTCCCTAACTCTCACTTGATGATATCCGGATCTCAAATCTATCTTAGAAAACCATTGGGCACCTTGTAATTGATCAAATAAGTCATCAATCCTCGGAAGAGGATATTTATTCTTAATCGTCACCTTATTCAATTGCCGATAGTCAATGCACATCCTTAAAGAGCCATCTTTCTTTCGAACAAATAATACAGGTGCTCCCCACGGGGATGAGCTAGGCCTAATAAAGCCTTTATCGAGCAAATCTTTTCAATTGCTCTTTCAACTCTTTCGATTCTGCGGGAGCCATTCTATAGGGAGGGATAGATATAGGCTTAGTGTACGGCAACACATCAATAGCAAAGTCAATCTCCCGCTCGGGAGGAAGGCACTCCGGAAGCTCTTCCGGAATACATCCGGAAATTCATTCACTACGGGAGGCGAAAGGTCGGCGGTTCGGCTTCTACATCGTGAACTCGCACTAGATGATAAATGCAACCTTTTGTAATCATTTTCCTTGCCTTTAGATAGGAAATAAACCTACCCTTTGGTGACGCCGTATTTCCTTTCCATTCTAAAGCGGTTCTCCCGGAAATTGAAGCGAACTATTTTCATTCTACAATCGACATTGGCGTAGCAAGAAGCCAACCAATCCATGCCCATAATAACATCAAAGTCCACCATTTTTAATTCATGCAAGTCAATCATAGTACGGCGATCACAAATCACAATTACACAATTTCTATATACTCGGCTAGCTATTACCGATTCACCAACGGGTGTGGACACCTCAAAAGGCTTAATCGACTCGGTTTGATTCTAAACCGACCCGCAATATATGGAGTAACATATGACAATGTGGAGCGGGATCTATCAAAGCATATACATCATGAGAAAATACCGATAATATACCGTAACCACGTCGGGAGAAGACTCAAGATCTTGGCGTCCGACCAAAGCATAGATACGGTCGAGGACCGCTAGAACCGGGGGCTCTCCCCGCCTCTACCACGGCCGACCGGCGCGTGTGAACGGCCCCGCCGGCGTATAGATGTCGAAGATCCGGCCACCGACCCCGAAGGCCGGGTCCTACCTCGCCACTAACCGAGGGGCAATCTCGCATAATATGGCACGGTCGACCACATGAATAACAACCCTCTCGAACCCAATCGCACCGGCCCCAATGTAACTTCCCACCCGGGAGCATCGTGGTACGGGTGGCCTCGCCTGACCCGAATCACCTCTAAACTGAGATCCCGAAAAGCTCTGACTCGGCCCAGGATGAGTAGATCTATCGAATCTCTGGCCTGAATACCGTGGAGGCGCACTAGTCATAGAATAGCCCGAATGTCTAGAAGACTGCTGTCTGTGCCCACCTCTAGACTCGTTCATTGGACCCGAGGATCTGGCCCTCTTGTTATGCCCTCTATCATACTCGCTTCTTTGTTGTTGCAAGCTTTCTTCTAAATTTTGAGCGTGGGCTTGGATGCGTGCAATATCCATATTGTCTGGAAGGACGCGATCGACATCTATCCATCAAGTGTGGCCCTAGGCCTTTCACAAACCCGTATACTCGATCTCCCATATCCGCTACCATGGCCGAAGCATACCTAGCCAAGGAGTTAAAAGCGGAGGCTATACTCTAGAGCACTCATGCTCCCTTGTCTCAAATTTAGAAACTTATCGGCCCTAGCTCGCCGAACCTCCGGGGGCAAATAGTGTCGGAGAAACGCATCTACAAACTCTTGCCATACCGGGGGAGGTGCATTGGCCCCCCGTGAAGCCGTCCAAACCGTGTACCAACATATCGCAACATCCCTCAATCTATAGGACGCTAGCTCCACCGACTCGGTGTTTGAAGCATGCATCAACCGAAGCGTCCTCAACATACCATCAATGAAGTTCGAGGGTCCTCATCCGCTTTGATCCAAAGAATTCGGAGGGTTCAACCGATAAAATCACGGGCTCTTGCACTAACGCCCCTATCACCCCGACCGAACTTGACCCCTTAGTCCGGGCCGCAACCAACCGAGTCGCAAATTAATGGCCGCTTTTACATCTTGGCCGAAGCATCCGGTGGGGGAGCGGAGGTGCCGGAGCCGGGGCCGAGGCCCCCTCACGCTCCTCTAATGCAGCCCCGAATGGGAAGATTGAGATTGAGCCGCACTTTGGGACTCACTTTCTTCTACTACCGGTGGCGGTGCTCTTTCGACCCCGCTTTTCTCGTTTGTCTTGCCCTTTTGGGCTGCTGAAGCCTTTCTCTTTACAGGCATTTCTGAAATACACAACATATCGTTAAGAAACAAGAAGTTCTTACATCAAAGCTCTATCGCACGATTTCTTATGAAGAAAGAAGGTCATTCATTCCTAAAATGTCCGCAACTTCTTGTTTATAAGTGTGGCGCGCAACACACCCATAACCAAGACTCGCTAGACACGGCTCGTAGACACATCCTAGGACCGAACTCGCTCGATACCACTTCGTCACGACCCGACTTGAGGGCCGCGACGAGCACCGTGCTAGCCCACCCGGGCACCCCTTTTTCATACTTATACTTCACATTCTAGGTGAGCCACATCATTACATCATACTTTTCGTTCGTCATCATTCTAAGATCATCGGGCAATAACATATTTATATCATCAGCAACATCTATGCTCATATACAGGTACATGCGCCGACAAGGCGAACAAAATAACATCCCAAAATATAGGCGACAAGGCCGAACATATCTAACCATATACACAATGTCTACGAGCCTCTAAGAAGGGTACATCATATCATGTCATATGGGCGGGACAGACCCCGCCGTGCCCATGAATATATACACAAAAGAATATATATATACCAAAGGCTAACGACTCGAATGAAATGGAGCTCGCTATGTAGTCCCCGAGATAGTACGGCTATGGATCAAATCTGTCTCCCCGGCCACGCGCGGGCATGACGCGGCGTCCACAAACAAAAGGACGTCAGTACGAAGAATGTACTGAGTATGTAAAGCATGATCAATATCAATATGGAAGCATAAAGGATAACATCTGAAATAATACAGCTGGGAGATAATAGCATCATCATCATGGCACTTACCTGCTTTCCATAGGGACGTTCCATTTCTATTTCACACTCGTGTGCATACATTTGTATTCTTGCTCATTTACCTTTCTGTATCTACTTTCATGTTCGTATTCATTTCTCCTTTCATATTCATGCTCATATCATATACATTGCGTATTTATAGCCCTTACTTGGCACTTACATAATCTTAACATAGTCGTACTCATAAAGATGTAATATACATAGCATAATCGTACTCATATAGATGTCATACATATAGTATTTATATAGCCTACCCGACCACGAAGGTTCGAGGTTTTACGTACCCGGCCCTACCAAGGCTCAGTGTCTGGCCCTACCAAGGCTCAGGGTTATTATTGTTATTCGTACCCAACTGCAGTGGTGCGCGCGCGTCGTTATATAAGGATATACATGTTTACTATATTCTACCCGGCCCTATAAGCTCGGGGTTCACAATAGCCTCTCATGGGCATACATACATATACATATACATACTTATCATATTCTACCCGGCCATATAAGCTCGGGGTTCACAATAGCCTCTCATAGGCACACATACATACTAGTTCATATCTATCTCTTACCCTCTTTACTATCGTCATTTATACATTCTATCCTTAGAGCATTACTCGTCGTATAAGAAACTTAGTACAATCGTATCACTTGGGCATCATTGGCTTAATAGCTTCTCGAGCTAAGATCATTAGAAAGTATCATGAACTCATAAGAGATGAACAATTGGCCCAAGAACCATGCCTTATGAAAGAAGGGTTAGCCTTACATACCTCGTCGTGTAACTATTCTATCGCTTGAGCGATCTTCTTCAAAGCTCACGTTCTACCTTCATTGAAGTGCATACTCGTATTAGATGATAGATAGCATTAGCATTCATGACTAATTCTAGAGAAAATCGGACAGCATCTCCTTTATTTATACGACTTTCCTCGTATTACATATCAACTCCCAAACATCCATAATAACATTCATTTTATCATCATAATAGCTTCTAGTCATCTACATTACTCTTACTTCACAATTCTTTTCACTTTATCCATATCCATAGCCATAACTCGTCAATACGTTCATTCATATACAATGTCGTTTTCCATACTCCCAATATCATTTATAACATGATTATATTCATGAAGCATCAAGAATCATAACTCGTTCCAAACGTTTACTCAAAAGTGCTACTATTCACACATTCATGACCCATTACTTATTTTCTTTCGTAATTCGAGTGTTTCATCTTCCCAACACTTTATATAACATGGAAACATCATAAAACTTACCTTAGATGGTGTAGGATTGAACCTTGGTTGCATGAACCTCACTTGAGCCAAACCCTAGATTTTCCTTCACTTGGATTTCTTGCTTTTGATGAACTTTAATGGTTTTCCTTACTTTGATTCACTTGGTTTGATGATTAAGACCTTTGATCCCCTTTGTGTTCTTGTTCTTGGAACAAATATGGAACCCTAGAGCCTTTAGAGAGAAGTAGAGAGAGGTTGGAAATGAAATAATGAAGTTGGGAACTCATTTAAACACTTAAAACATTTCGGCCGTCGGGTGTTCCACGATTTGTTCCACGGTCCGTGGAACCAGAGTGCTGTCCGTGGAGCTGGTCGTGGTTCACGACCAGCCAGCGCTCTCTCTCTGGCAGTTCCACGGACCCATCCACGGTCCGTGGAATGCAATGCCGGCCGTGGATACGGTCGTGGAACTCACAGTTCCACCAAGTTTGATCCCGTCGTCTCGTTTGATCTCCAATCCTTATGGAACCTTCTTAGCACTTGTTTATCACTTCCTTAGCAACCTAAGGGGCGTCATAACTCTTCCCCAACACATCATTAAGTTGTCATCGACTTACTACTCATAAAGCTTTTCCGAACTTATCGCTTACATAGCCTTTTCTTGGCAACTTTCTTATCTAACATCGAATGTCTTTCGAATCTCATTTAGAATCATCAATTGCTATGTCTTACTTATTGAAACATCGTATACTTCATATTTCTTTAGCCCACTCGAGCCTACCTTCCTTACCAACTCTCATCACACCTTCCATTGGCGACCCTACCAGAATACCCAACTGTTAACTTTGAATTTTCAAATTCCAAACAATCTGATAATCCCCTATTCTTGTAAAACATTCATCCGAGCCATATGGACATTGGAGTGATTACTGGTACCATATGTAATTTCAATCCATATTAACTGATTACCCAAATTTTCTTCTTGGTTCTAACATACATGCTCATGATATATCTTGAACGTCAGAAAGGTGTGTTCTACTCACCCATTTATCTCAAGGCAGAAAGGTCCTCAAAGCAGGAAGGAATACTGGAGTAGTCTATATTCTTTAGGTTCCTCTGTGCATACATGCTACGCCGGAAATGTTTCATATCACCATCACACATATTTATGTCATCACTTTATCGTGTTCCTTTGAATACTTCGTTTTCATTTCAGTCCCTCTCATACGGTAACTCTACTTCCTTCTATCGACAAGATGTTACTAGGTTCTAGATTGAATACTTTTGCCTTTAAGGCTTCCTTGTACCGTTGTTTTCTAATTATTTTGTGATGCTGAGACTTCGTATCCACACAACTAGCTCACGGTGGCTCCTTCACCCAACTTTCCCCTTAGTCTAATCTACTTCGAATACCATCACGCTCAATCCTTCTTTGCTTCTTTATTTCTGGACTCCTCATTACACTCTTATCTTGAGTTTACACGTAATTTCTCCCTGGGTGCTCTTTTCAATCTCTACTTGTCATGCACAAACGATCGGTCATGCTTATTGTCAATCGTCCTTTCATTTAATCGACCTATTAGTGTAATGCCCCTTTTGAGGTGGTTTCTAGTTCTTTTCACCATATTCCCATCTCTTGACAAGGCCTACTTCTGATCCCATACTTGCTTATCTCTACCTTCCCCCTTAAGGTGTTGGTCCATCATCCTATATTTAGCGTCCCATTAGTTCCTCTTTTTTTTTTTTTCAAATGCATACTTTTAGCGAGTCCATAACTAGTCTTAGTTGTAACTATTCGCCGTCGGAATTTATCTGGGTGGTTGCACACATTTGTGATGAGTCACCTATTCTCGTAGACGTACAAATCCTGGATAGGCCTAAACTCTCATCAAATGGATCTTCATAGTTTCTTTACTATATATGTATATATTTTTCTCCAAGATCACCTTTCTCTATCATTCGCTTTGCTACACAAACACTCGGTCTTAGGCACAAGTCTTCCGAATTTACAATTTTATCCCTTCCATTCCTTTATTTCAACAAGAAGTTACAACTCCCATCTAATCGGATCGACACCTTGTTTTTTCCTTTCATTGTACCCTCATCCTTTTATCAAATGACTCCGTTCACGGGACAATAATCTAAACATATTTCGGTATCACCATTGGCCTCTTTTTTCTTTTCTTCTCTTTTCCCTCAAAACACCATCTTTTGATAAAGCGCAACTTAAGGTTCAACATCAATCCCTCTACACTCTTTTCATGATCCGTCACACCGCCATAGGAGTATTATACTCGCTATCCCAACGTACTAATAACGGGGGTAACACATAGTCCTTTTAAAAGTCTTTATATGGATGTCGTGTAAACTCGCTCCTTACACATAAGATACCTTACTTAACAAATGGTCCCATAATTCTCGTCATAAATCAATGGCCCACACCATTCGTACAGCATGATTCAAAACTTGAACTTCTTCGTAACTCCTTGTTACATCCTCCCTTAGCGTTAGAATATCCACAGGGTTTAATTCTCTTCCTCCCCGCCTTGTCGAGGTTCCGCTCTAGTAGACCTTCCTCCTACTTGGCTCGCTTCTACCCTTCCTTCTTTGTTTCCAATACTTCCTTCTCTCTTCTCTCTCTGCTTTCCGCTACACACGTCACTTATACCGAGCATTAACAACTCCTGTTGTATAATCGTTCGAGTAAATTTCTGGAGATATATATATATATATATATATACACATCTTAAACTATACCACAGAGCACAATTACGGTTACAAGATTAACCAGTTTTCAGGCAAAGAGCTTCTGTAAACACATCTCTCTTGATCCCTTTCCTCGAGGTATCACCGAGGTCAATAAGTCTAGCTCATAGGGGCAAAGCCTAGCCTAATAATCTGATTTGGTGTTACGTGCATCGGTCTATACATATATATATATATATCAAGTTCATTCCATAATTCGATCTTCCAAAACATAAAAGGGCTAACAAAATTCTTCTAACTTGCAACTTTTCCTCGATGCTTATCTCTTTAATTCGCCTTGGTAAAAGATTCTTCCTACCCCCAAAAACATCATTCTCCCTTCTCATGTTCCTTATTTCATCCTAACCTACTCATCATTCCCTTAACTTAATACATACTTGCTACATTTATCCCGCATTTAACTACTAGCTCCGTCCTTAATCACTCATTGCCGTCCTTTTCTTTCTCTTCGCCACAATCCTACCCACAGTTCCCACAATTTCCCTTAGACTCCCGGAGGAATTTTGGCCGAATTTCCTTTATAAACATAACAATCCCAAACCTGCATGCTCTTTCTAGGATTCCATTATTTTTTTTTTTCTACACATTACGTCAATCAGCTCCCTTAGTAAAGGTGTACTTACTCATAAATCATGATTCTGGCTATCACTAGGTCGCCAACAGGCATAGACATCTCAAATCGTTTGGTTTGGCGCAGGTTTCAACCCAATACGTTCAGCAATATAAGGAGCGATATATGACGACATAGAACCTGAATCAATCGATGCATATACATTATAAAGAGAATACCGATAATATACTCCGGGACAATATCGGACGATGTCGCTCGACTAGCACATAGGTATGATGCCGGGTCCACTCGAACGGGGTGTTCCTTCTCGGTCTCTATCACAACCTGCTGATATCTAAGGCCTTTACATCGGAGGGCGTACCAATGATGAAGAGCCAATTGCTATTCCCGTGGGCTGAACCCTACCTCTACCACGTCAAAATGGGCAGTCGCGCAGAAAATGACCCAAGCCGAGCACAGTATACAACAAACCTCTAAGCCCACGCGCACGACCCCGTACGTAGTCTACTTTCGCACCGAGGGCATCGTGGTACGTATGGTCTTATCCGACCGAATTCACCTCTATACAGTGGAACCCAAAACCCGCAGACCCGACCCGATCCGAGATAAGCGGGTCAGGAAACCTGCAGGTACACTGTTGTCGAACGAGCCGGGTACTTACCGAACCGCCGCTTCGAGGCACTTCCGAACCCACGGTCAAACCTTCGAAGACCTGGTCCTCCTCCCGTGACCCCCTATCACCAGACCCACACCCCCGAGCTTAAGCGCGCCACACGAGCCGCAAAAGGACGGCCTCGTCTCATCTCCCCGGCTTCGAAGCATCGTGCAGGGAACCGGGGTGCCGGAGCCGGGAGGGAGACCCCTCGCTCCCTAACATAAAGCGGAGCGTGAGCAAGACGAGAGGGAGCCCTCATTACGGGATTCACCCTCTTCAATATTTATCGGTGACTCTCGGTCACCGCCTTTCTCATCGCCATTTTGCCTTCTCGGGCGCTCGTTGCTTTCCTCTTCTCAGGCATCGCTGAAAACGTAACACTCGATTAGGAAGAAGGAAATCCTCTTATTATAGCTCTACCGCACGATCTATAAGGAAGAAAGATGGTCATGGTTCCTAAATGCCCCGCAGCCTCTTGTGTATAAGTGTGGCGCGCTTCATACCCATAAACAAGATCCTACTGGACACGGCTCGTAGACACACCCTAGGACAGAACAACTCTGATACTACTTTTGTCACGACCCAACAAGAGGGCCATGACAGGTACCCGGTACTAGCTACCAAGCACCCCTTATCATACTATCTATCACTCAACCGGTGCAATCATAGTTCCCAACCGTTCGTTGAAATGGTCACTAAATATCTTCACAGAACATGCATATATACATAAGCTCTCGGCGTGTCAAAAGTGATATACAAAAATATACACTAAGGTGATCAGCGGGATACCTATTACCCACACATATGTATCTACGAGCCTCTAATTGGAATACGAATATTAGGACGGGACAGACCCCGACATGCCCCAAAATATGTACACAAAAGGATGTACCGACACGCGCGGTAACTCCGGAGTAAGGAGTGCTTCGCAAAGCCGCCGACAAGGCTCCTAATGATCCGTACCGTCACTCCCGTCTACCCGTAGGTGATTTAACACGCGTCCGTAAAAAGGACGTCGCACGAGTAATGTACCGAGTATGTAAGGCATGAAAGAATGTAATAAGACATATGGAATATAACATGAGATAGAGAATAACCCGTACATCCGGATGCCTCTTGTGCGTATACCATGCATGCTTAGCTTTCTTTGAAAAACGTTTCTTTTACATGTATACATAAAATAGAACATATGATAGTGCCGAGGAACGTCGGCCCGATTCATGTAACCATATACCTCGCGTCCGGGATGATGTCATATTACACCAACTGATCAGGTGGCCATGCGTCTATAGCGCCTCGCCCTTTTTCCCATATTTCCCATATACGTATACATATGTCATATACATATATCATATAAGGAAGACGGCAGAGAGCCCAAAGAAAGTCATGTATCTATCGTAGTGACGTAAGGTCGGTAACCTCCGATTATATTATGGAATAATCATCATCGCTTTGTCTCACCTTGAAGGAGCAATTATTATAAGGTGAGACTATCGATGAAGAATAACATCAGGAAAAAAAAACATAGAATAAGGTCATAAATCTCATAAGGCGTCAATTCATATACTTGGAATCTTTAAAAATAGTCATCATCCATGAATAAAATTAAGAAATCAATAAATAGCTCAACATTCTCATATTCACATTGAAACCATAAGCTTGGAAACTTTAAACATGAAATCGTTCTCATCATAGTCATCGTAGAAATATTCTCATCCTTGACATCATCGTTGTCATTACAAAAACATGTCCGTCGTTGTAGTCATAAAAGCTTACAAAATCATAAACCTCTGTTTTGGAAAATACATACATTTTGGAAAACATTTACGGGTTATCGGGAAATAAATCATGCCTTGAATCATAGACTTTTAACTTTTGAAAACAAGGAAGATATGGAAACATTTATGAAGTCATAACATAGGAATCATGCCTTTGAAAGAAAGGGACGAGCCTTAACATACCTGCTCGACCTCCTATTGGCTACGTTTACCCGCCCGAGCTCGTAAATCTACATTCGAGAGAATTCACACTAATGTTAGTCTCCTTATCACACACTTATCCTAAGTTTCAATTTAAACTATTTTATATTCTGTCGAAATCGGGCAGCATCTCCCCTGTTTATGTGCCTAGCCCGAATTCTTAGTTCAACAACCAACAACAACAACAACAATAATACCAACATCAATAATATCATTTCCCATATCAAAGTGTTCCATAAAACAGCCCACATGCTATTTTTCTAACTTCCATAACTAATTAACTCGCTATAGAATCATTAAACCACTCTATCTTCGTAAATCAGCCGGTATTAACATAAATAGAAAGAGATCCATACCTTGTTCTTACTAAAACAGCAATATCTTCGGTGTTCTCCTAGAATCCAAATCAAAATCCGCCGCAAAACGACACTACAATCACAGTTGCGCGCTATCCGAACCTAAACTACACTTCGCCTCTTAAAATTCCCTCAATTTTATGCTATCCTCACCCCTCAACTGTTTTCCGTAATTTTCTTGAGCAAATCGATGAAAAAAGGGTTTTTACCCTTTATATAAGGTTCAAATTCGGGGGATCACCGTAGCAATCTTTTAGAAAGGTCGGCTCGATCAGTAAAGCTATCAGAAGACGCGTTTCTCTTTGTGTTACCGAACTTGTAACATCCATAATTCTCTACTCCGATGTCCTATTGATGAGCGGTTTATTGCGTTGGAAACTAGACTCGACGAACTTAATTTTAGGCTTTTGAAACACCTAAAAACTCTAAATATACTAGGAGATATATCTTTCCAAAGTTGACTAAAAATCTGCCCAAAATTCTGTCAACTTTTTTTTTTCAAATTTTTCGACGAATTTATTTTGTTCGATTTCTTTGGTCTCGTAACCTCAAGCACTGCTTGACACTTGTTAAGAGTATTAATTAACCTTATAAGGGTTTCATGACCTCTCCAAGCTTACATTAGTTTACTTACGACGCAAACGACGCGAAATTTTTTTGGAGCTGTAACAAAAAAGATTGGAAGGTCCTGAAAATCCCAAATCTAAGAATTAAAACTCTATCTCTCTATTTATGTTGCTCCCTTTCTCAGCTAGATCAGATTTTTCTCAAAATACCTCAAATCACAAGAATTAACTCTCAGTTTCTCAATTCTTAATTAATGGAACAACTTTGCTGCTCTGTTTCTTTGCTTCCAGTTAGTGACCCAAAAGCTCAAATCAGGTATATGTTCAAATCCCCAATCCTTTCCTTTTTCTCGTGGGTTATATGAAAGAAAGTTTGAGATTTCTTGTGATTTTCCAAACACAACAAGTATTATAGTAAAAAATTAATTTGGGTATTGTTTGTAACGATTCATAAAGAATTTTTTTCAACATGCAATTAGCCATAATTAATTTTCAGAGAATTTTCACAGTTGTATTCTGATAGATTCTGATATTTCATCTCTAATTTCTCTGAACCATTTGAGAACCTATAGGACTACAAAGAATTTCGCATAGAAGAGTCATCCAGAGCTTATTTGGTGTTGTTATTGTGGATTCGATCTTGACAGAACTCTCTGTTATTTCTTTTTTTGGGTAAGTTCAAGTTTCTTCTTGAAGACCTTTCTGGTGTTATTGTGATTGCATGTCGATAGTCCATTATTTTTATTTTTTGTTCGTATGTGGTTATACTATTGAAGTTAACTGTGTATTAAAGTATAGACATTCATTTGGGTTGCCAACAGGAACAAGCCTGTCCATCATAAAAAAAAAAGTACCTTTTTCATCGACAAAATTGGGAATTTGGTAGTTAAAAAAATACATGGATATTTACTCTGGTCATCTAATGTTACTGTCGAAACCAGAATATCTACAACTTGTATCCTTGACAATGACAATCTTGTCATCCGTAACAATGATAGGGAAGCCGTAAGGTTAAATTTTGCCTTGTGTGAGAGCTTCTTGCATCTAACAGATACCTTTTTGCCTAGAATGAGAGATTTCACGAAAAGACAAGTGAAAGAGCGTAAAGTTTCTGGTGTTGAAAAAATGAGAGTGACCTTTACCTCAAAAGTTGTAGAATTAAAAAGATAGTTGTTTTTTATTACAACAGTTTAGTGTATTCAACTTTGTGGCATCAGTTTGGCTTATTGGTAGAGATTAGAGAGTTGGCTTATGGATAGGTAAAGTATGCAGACAAATTTAACTAAAAAACTCCTCCAAAATCCTTAATCCAGTTCAGTAGCTTTCTGTAGGACGCTAGTCTTTAGAATTTTTTTAATTGTTAGTTACTACTAGTTTATTTTTAAACAAGTTCCGTACAACCTTCAAGTACAAAGTGAAATTTTAATACAAGGCAATGAGATGCATATTCTTTCTCTCAGTCTCAACTATTTCATTTTGTTGAGATGTGCAAAGACATGACATCTCATTAGTGATCTTATGAGAATTTGTAAATTGCAGTGTGAAGAATATAATATTCTGGTGCATTTTTAGTTTATCACTATAGAATGTGCAAAGACATCACTATTCTGGTGCATATTCTGGTGTATTTTTAGCTTATCTCCATATTTGCCTGCCTTTGATTATAATTCTAAAAAAAGTATGTCTACCTGGTTTCCATCCTTTAATCACTTCTCTTATTGGTGTTACCGATCTTCTTAAGTTTAATATCACTTCACCTACAAGATTCCACATATGTATTTTACTATTTAAATTGAATCAACCAACTGCAATATTTAATTGAATCAACCGACTGTAATTATAAGCTACAGACCTTGAATGCATATACAGATTTTTCCTCTAATGCCTCTTACACCTTATGTTAGAGACCCTTAAGCAGATTTTGATTTTTTTTTTTAACTAGATATACATTAGACATTCCTATGTAAGAGCCAAACAAGAATCTAGCTTAATTAAAAAGTAGTTATAGATTTTATTTATAACCTTTTGAGAAGGAACGGTAGATCACCTTTGTACACTTTAAGGGTACCTCATGCTTCTACTTTAAAGGTTGTAATGTATGATTTTTAGTATACTGGAAAAAAACCAAATAATGAATGTCTTACAAAATCTTTGCTGGCAGATTTTGAGAATGTCATTCCAGATGAACATTTGTTATGCTTGGATTGAATTATTAAACAAAGAATAAGATTCATGACTCTGTGCATTCAGTTAAGTAAGAGATGTTCAATATATTACATTAAATTATTTGTATTATGTAGAACTGTACAAAAATTTATTAATGAAACTATTTAATTTCCTTTGGTAACCAAAAGTAGTGTAAGATGAAAAAGTTGTTGCTACAATGCTAATTTCATTTAAAGTATAGATATTTATTTGGGTTGCCAATAGGAACAAGCCTGTCCATCATAAAAAAAATACCTTTTTCATTGATAAATTGGGAATTTGGAAGTTAAAAATGTACATGAATATTTACTCTGGTCATCTAATATTTCCTTCGAAACCAGAAAATCAACAACTTGTATCCTTGACGATGGCAATCTTGTCATCCGTAACAATGACAGGGATGCTGCAAGGTTAAATTCTGCCTTGTGTGAGAGCTTCTTGCATCCAACAGATACTTTTTTGCCTAGAATGAGAGTTTTCATGGAAAGACAAGTCAAAGAGCGTAAGGTTTTCTGGTGTTGGAAAAATGACAGTGACCCTTCACCTCGAAAGTTATAGAATTCAAAAAGATAGTGATTTTTAATTACAACAGCTTAGTGGATTCAACTTTGTGGCATCAGTTTGGCTTATTGGTAAAGATTAGAGAGTTGGCTTATGGTTAGGTAAAGTATGCAGACAAATTGAACTAAAAAGATCCTCCAAAATCCTTAATCCAGTTCAGTAGCTTTCTTTAGGATGCTAGGCTTGAGAAGTGTTTTAATTGTTAGTTACTACTAGTTTATTTTTCAACAAGTTTCGTACAACCTTTAAGCACAAAGTGAAATTTTAATACAAGGCAATGAGATGCATATTCTTTCTCTCAGTCCCAACTATTTCATTTTGTTGAGATGTGCAAAGAGATGACATCTCAGTAGTGGTCTTATGAGAATTTATAAATTGCAGTGTGAAGAATATAATATTCTGATGCATTTTTAGTTTATCACTATAGAATGTGCAAAGACATCACCATTCATGTGCATATTCTGGTGTATTTTTAGCTTATCTCCATATTTGTTTGCCTTTGATTATAATTCTGAAAAAAAAAAGAATGTCTACCTGGTTTCCATCCTTTAATCACTTCTCTTATTAGTGTTACCCATCTTCTTAAGTTTAATATCACTTCACCTACAAGATTCCACATATGTATTTTACTATTTAAATTGAATCAACCAACTGTAATATTTAATTGAATCAACCAACTGTAATTATAAGCTACAGACCTTGAATGCATATAAAGATTTTTCCTCTAATGCCTCTTACACCTTATGTTAGAGAGCCTTAAGCAGATTTTGATTTTTTTAACCAGATATACATTAGACATTCCTATGTAAGAGCCAAACAAGAATCTAGCTTATTTAAAAAGTAGTTATATATTTTGGTTATAACCTTTTGAGAAGCAACGGTAGATCCCTTCGTACACTTTAAGGGTACCTCATGCTTCTACCTTAAAGGTTACAATGTATGATTTCTAGCATACTGGGAAAAACCTAATAATGAATGTCTTACAAAATCCTTGCTGGCAGATTTTGAGAATGTCGTTTCAGTTGAACATTTGTTATGCTTGGATTGAATTATCAAACAAAGAATAAGATTCATCACTCTTTGCTTTCAGTTAAGTAAGAGATGTTCAATGTATTACATTAAATTATTTGCAAAAATATATTGATGAAACTATTTAATTTCCTTTGGTAACCAAAAGGAGTGTAAGATGAAAAAGTTGTTGCTACAATGCTAATTTTGTTTAGAGGTTATTTGATTTGTTCATCTTTCACTGGTCATTTTCTTGTTGTTATCTTTGTCCTTTCGCGTATAATTAACTAATTGATAGCTTCTTTTTTTTTCTTAAAACAGGAATTGATAAAAGTTAGTTGAATATTAGCAATAGAGGTGACAAAAGGTATAGAGTTGGAGTTGACAGCTTTCTTAATTGGGCATTCATTCAACCAAGGGTGAGCACTATAATTCGATGTCCTTGTAAAGGGCGTAGGAATACCATGTTCAAGCTATGGACTGATGTAAGAGGTGACTTATTGCATAAGGGTTTCTAAGATTCTTATAAAGTGTGGGACTTGCATGGAGAACTTTTAGTTAGTGATGAAGTAGAGGAGGATAGCGATGCAAAGGAATATTGAACAGGAGTTGCAAAGGAAGTTGGAAGATGAGTGTGAACACGTTAATGTAGAAGTGGACAAGAGGATCTAGAACAGTTTGATGCTTTCTTTCAGGTACTCCTAATATTTTTGTAGATTTTTTTTACAATTCTCCATCCGCCTTTTTTGGCGATTCTTCTTCCTCCCTTCTTCTTTTCATCTTCTCCTTTCATGTTAGAGTTGATGGTTGACTCTAAAAGTATAGGTTAGGTATTCTCAAATGGCACCCGCACCACCAGCCGGCCAAGCATAGTCGTTATTAATAATAAATAATTACCATGTATATATTATAACTCTAAGATCAGCAAAAAATATAAGAACATAAAAATGTTTTTCACTATTGGAATATTTTAAAATTATCATTTTTTATTCTTGGCATTGACATCTTTTTCATCATCAAATCGTCTCGTGTTTGGCCTTGATTTTAGTTGAGTTCCGACATGGATTGGAACAAGAAAAGTGACATTCGATATTCTTTTTCTTGACATTCGTTTAATAGGTTAATAATGGAGGGTGATTATTAGACAAAACAAAATCAAAGCGGCATAACTGAACCTTTTTAAAAATTAATTTGACACATCCACTATGTTGATTTTTTTTTTTTTGGGGGGGGGGGGGGGGGGCAGTGGTTCAAAGCTCAGCTATTCAGGTTGGAGCTCCATTAGGATCAGACACATAAAAGAGGATAAGGGTATCAATCACCGGAGAATATGAGAATTGTAAAATATATTCAATAGTAGAGGAGTAAATTTGATTGTTCTCTGACCTCTTTTTAGACTTGTATGGGATTGTAGTATCTTTGTTTGATTAAAGGAAACTAATGGCTTTGATTTGCCTGTCCCTGAATCATACTTTTGAAATGTTGATGTATATGTTCGTTTCTTGTGTAAAGTGTGACTAGTGGTAGTTTTCTTTCGTTTTTTGTGTAAAGTGGGACTAGTGGTAGTTTTCTTTCTTTTATTTGTCCCTGTCAAATTCAATTGCTGAGTGGGAAAAAAGAATTTAGCTACTGCCAATTTTCATAGATTTGAGACTATGGACTGATTCACAGAGGGAATCCATATCTACATTACTGATTTTAAAATGATGAAAAGTTCAGAATGAATTCACAAAAGAGTAATTCCTGGAAACAGCTTGTTAGAGTCAAATATGTAGAAACTTGAACAAGATATATGTTTTTCCGAGCAGTTCACGCTGCCTACACAATTTTATAGATCAAGCTGTTGAAGGGTTTTGGGGTTTATCATTCATTCTTGTTCTGAAAAAGGTATTGTGGAATCTTGATTTATCATAATTGAATTGTGTAGAAATTTGTGGGTTTATTAATTGAATTGTGTATAAAGGGGGATTCTTTTTGGTTTTTTAGTTGCTACATCAAGAAAGAATTGTAGTTTGTGCAAAAAGTTGGAATCTTTTGGTGTTGTGGTTACTGTATCAAGAATATTATTAATATTTGATAGTAGCCCTTTTTCTGAAGTTGTAGTTTGTGCAAAAGTTGGAATCTTTTTTTTGAAATTTTCTTGCATGGATTGGGTTGTTTTGACTTTTTGGGGTTCCATTATTGTGGTTGTTCTACAAAATGTTTTGGTTCTCTGGCTTGCAAAATCGAGGCTTTTGTGGTGTTGTTTATTAAAGCCATTTTACATGTCCTGGTTCTATTAATTGTAGATGTTTTTAAATTACTAGACCTTATGTCCCTTTTGGCAGAGGGTGGTTTCACTTAATACATGACATTCCTTCTTGATGAGGAACATGTCTTTAAGATTCTGTGATCTCTTTATTCTGTTCCTTTTAGTGCATTATGCTAGATTCATTACATTATTGTGTGTTGCACTCAGATGTTTCTTTTAAATTGAGTTGATAAATATTCAGGAACCATATCTTTGGTCTTTTAGATATATCGGAATTGTGAGATGTTTGTCATGTTGTATAACTTTTCCCAACTATGTCAATTTTTTCAATACAAATAGGAAAATCTATGCCTAGGTGATGGTTGATGGCAAACATTTGGTCTTTGCACTTATTTATAACGTTACTCTATTCCATCGGTTGAATATCAGGCTTAAGATTCATCCCATTTGAGCAACACTATATTTATTTGGCAGAATTATCACACTTTTGAGTTTCACATGAATTGGAATAACTTGGTAGAATTACTGCACATAAAACAATGTACAATATGCTTACTTCTAATTAGAGTTGATCTTTCACTTAGAATACCTTGTTAACATTGATTAGTGTCACTAAACTATGAGTTAATCTTTCATTTTGATCTTGGGATGATTGTCTCCCCTTTTACAATTTGCATTAAATTATGAGAATTGTCAAAGTGATCCTGTGTTTTTTTCCTTTAATTGCAGGGACAAGGTTCTTAAACAATTCCATACATCGAAGAGGAGTTTGAAGGCACTTAATGTTTGTTGTTTTTGGCCATATGTATGCGCATAGAATGACAATGAACAATGAAGAATTGTGTAATTGATATGTAATTGACTGTTTAGCAATGAAAATGTGTACGATACTTTGCTTGGAAAATGCTTTTAGTGTTTGTTGAAAATCACTGGATGCTATTAATTAATACCTTTTGCAATTGAATGTACTTCTATATTAATTTTAAAGAATTAGATTGCCACTAGAAATCTATTATAATTTTTATTTATAATTGTTGAATAATATGTTTTAGTGGCAACATAATCTTGCCACAAAAAGAATAAGTATTTGTTGCGTGATATAAGTGTTGCCACTAAAGGTTTAACGGTATTTGTAGCGACTATAATCGCCACTAAAATTATTTTTCCATTATGAATTAATAGTTTTTGTGGCGAGTTTAGTTGCTACTAGAAGGCTCTCTAGTGGCGACATGGAAGTTGCTACAGATGGATAAATTCTTTTTGTGGCGACTAGGTCGCCACTAAAATCCATTCTTTTGCAGCGACTTCTCGAAAACCTCTTTTGTGCAAGTTCTGTTTGTGGCCTTTTTTTTTTTTTTTTTTTTTTTTAACCTTTAGTGCTGAGTATAGTCTCCACTAATGATAGTGTTTAGTAGCGACTGTCAAAAGTCACCACAAAAAACATTCAGCAACAGAGGTTCTTGCAGCAAGGTAATGGTCGCCACTCAAAATATTTTGTAGAAACTTTTGGGGATTTTGTAGCTACTTTGGTAGCCAAAAAAAGCCAGATTTCTTGTGGTGATCACTCGGGTGTCTATGGCGCTGACTCATCCTTCGGGAATACCATAAAGCCTAGTAGGGCTATGGCAAACGCCAAAGGTCTAACAACTTCCCATTCTTCTCTACTCTTCAACTCCCTCTGATACAAAGTATACCCGGAAACATCCCCCAAACCTTCGGTACAAGTCTCTAAAAGCTACAATGGGCTAATATGCCCAAGGCGCCTCAGTCAAAGCAAGAAATTTTATAATCGGGCCAACAGTCAGCCTTTGACGAAACAGAAAATTATGGTCCGGCTTGTGTCGCCTTCTTAGACAGGTTCCATTACTGTCTATGGCATCCCTAATCTCTTCTAGAGTTGGATTCAACTCAATATTCCCGAAACGGAACAACATTTTCTTATCGTCCCAAAACCCGGCTAATACCTCCATTAGCTCCAAGCGATCCTTCATTGTCATGATGGAGGGTAGATGACCTAGAGTGCAGCTAATTATCCTTCGATGAGCATCATCTAACCATTCCCACCAAGCTCTCAATAAGTTTGGAGCCTTGGTAACTATGTTGAAATGGATTCTACGCTCCATCTACAAAACAAAACACAGTTAAGATTTCCCCCGTCCCCATAGGATCAATGGTTCATCACAGGCACAAACATGCTTCCACATAGCACATAAATGAAATGCGGTGTTTTTCGGATCATAGACTGTCCGAACACAAGATAGTCTTTCTTAATGAGCCTTAGGTAGGTCTGAGATACCCAAGGCTCGGCTAAGTATACATGCTCTAGTTCAAAGGGGGATTTGGCTTAGCTCTATCCTAGTTTTCACGAGAATGGGCTTTTCACAAAAGACGGGGAACCCGAGCGGACGACTAGGGCTAAACCGTTAGGGCTGTTGGACGACCGCGAACCAACCCTGCCTCATAACGGTTCCAAAAGAAATATTTTAGTTTTATACTAATGGAATGACCGCGTGCTCCGCGAAGTCGCCTTTGGAACAAAAGTGTAAAATAAATGCTAGGAGTGGTGGAGTTGTGATATGCATGCAATGACAGTTAATAGTTACGGGAAAGTAAACACATAAACAGTTAGAGTAAATATACTTATATTATATTGGAATCCTTATGGTTAGAACCTTTAGCTCTCTAGCGAAGTCGCTATCTGTTACAGTTTGTATGTCTCGGGCGGGGTTAGCGCTCGGAAAGCTACAACGAACTTGTTGGTGCTCTTTCGGACTTTGTTTTAAAAGAGTCGCCACCTAATTTTTAGAAAATTAGAAAAACCAGTTTTGAAGGGTTTATTCATATACAGTGAAAAAACTTTCATAATCCAAAGTTCTAGGTAAGGGTTCTGGTGATCCCCTAGGGAAGGTGTTAGGCCCCTGGTATTAAGGATCCCTATACGGCTGACCTTCGAATTCCAATGTATGAGTATTTGTATGAACTGTTTATTTAGTGTTTATTCCCGCATTTATAAAATCTGTCATTTGCATATCATTTAATTTTTTCGAAAACAAATTGAATATATTCCCTTTATATATAGGGTACTCAGATTCGGAATTATAATATCCGAATATAAATAGCTTCCTTTAATGTATAAGGATAGTATATATTATTTGAAAAAAAGTATAGAATTGTTATATTTAAGTGATGAATATATGTAATTTTGTTCATGTTTAAATCATACTCGGCTCAGGTCCGTCCATTTAATACGTGTAGAACGCCTTATAAAAACTTTGTATTTTACGAATGTCTTGTTATTTACAAACGCTTGTAATTGTAAACTAGTATCATTTATTATCTTATTCATGGACCAAATGGATTTATTTAAACTTTTCCAAGAGTAATACAACTAAAAGATTTCTGTTTTCCTTGGCTTAGCCCAATTTCTGCTTGTTGTTTCAAAATTCAGCTGGGCTTGGCCCGTTTCCTTCTTAACTGTTAAAAGCACGGTCAGTAGTACTCCTAAGTTTCCTTTGTCACTTAGGGCTTGGCCCAAATGATTTTCCTTTTCATTTCTTTTTTAGAATCCAATACTTAGTTTTAATTTTCTTTACAATGGATCCGCTTTTATTTACAAAAATCTGATCTTGAAATGTTAAAGTGTTCAAGATTTGGGAATTCTATTTTTTATCCGTCCATTTTAACTCGTGTGAAAAAAACAGCTTTTCATCTTGAGAATCTATTTATACTAAGCAGGTTTTGAAAATTTGTTTGGGGGACCTAAAGTCAACTAAACGCCATAAGTACCATTGTCCTAAGACGGCTAATTCAAACCATAAATTCTAATATATATCTGAGTTTTTACAAGTTTTACAAATACAAAAAACAACAAGATTACACTTAAAAAGAAAAGCATAAATAAATAAATAAGAAGAAAGGGAAGGCTAGGGGTGTACCAAGCCCCTAGTTGGCCATTTTCACCCATGGCTAGGTCTTCTATGCGTTTATATACTAGCTTCCATAGCCCTTCATCAGACTCGATAATTTTTGAAAGAATTTGCCTGTGGTTGGCTGGACTCGGCCCAAGTGGCCATGTAGTAGAGGAGAGGAAAAAGAAAAGGGACCCGGTTAGTTTTCATTCTTCTGAACTTATCACATTCATAGATATACATAGTGTACATATATACGTATACAATTTATACACACATTTACATACTACTGGGCCTTAGCGGCCCAAGACTAAATGCGGATATAGTAAAATACTCAAATCCCTCTCTTTTTACCTTAGATTTCTAAAGATTGGGTTGTTCCTTAATAATCCTGAATTGGGCCAGGCCCATCTGCCTTCCAAATAGGAACACAATTAAGAATTAAGACTAAGTGAGACCCTCCTCCCCTCTTACTTTCTTAATGTATACATCTATTGTATACTCAACATCTCTCACACAGTCTACTAAGAACATATATATATAATTTGTATGTCAGGTGTGTATCAGATGTATATCAGGTATATACCCTCCTTTTCCTAAGGCCCTAAAGTATATCTCTTGTATATGTAGCCTTAAAACATTTTTTGGAACTCACACTTCCATTAATCCTTGGTCTATTGATAAGAGTAAGAACCAGAGAGGTACTCATAGCAAACATATATCCCATAGACCATTAAGGCATGCCATGGCGCCTTTTATTTGAGGGAAAGGTACTATGAACCAAGATTTCCTTGGTTCTTCCCAATCCCTACTCTAAGGTGCCTTTAAAAAGCTTCCATTGGCCATGTGACGTAGAGTTCACACTACACACACTCTAATTCTATTCCCTTATCAATCAACCAAGTTAAGCATCAACAGCAAATCCAATTGCCATCTCAAACTAAATCCATCCTAGAAGACATAGTTAAACTATGATCTTTTTACTGTTTCTAATAGGACACCAGCTAATCTAAGTGTTTCACTCCCTAAGGTTGATTTCAACTTTGAACTGAACCAGATTGATCTCTACGCAGAAGATAAAACTTCCTAGGCATGATAGACACAACATGCTTTTCTTATTCAATCAGTTTATACATATTAACCTACCACTAATCATATTTATTATCAAATTGGCAAGTCACTACACATCATGGATTTAATCAACCAGTAAAGAGAAGAAGCAAACTACAGAAGATGTCATACATTTCACTATACAACACTTAGAATCAGCTCATGGGAATACATTAAGAGCAGACAAAGCATTTCACAAAAAAATCTTATATGCACAGTTAAGTTGATTCCAAGCAATGAGGCCAGAAGTTGGATTATCACATTGTCCTGATCTAGGTAAGTAGATGCGCAATTAAACCTGCTCTAGGTTCTATTAGGCCTCTTCATTTTCATTTCATAACACAAACAGGACTAAGGTAGGGTTGCTTTACTTCTTACGAGAGGGTTAGAATGCATTTTTTTTCTATGATTACTACTCACCTAATCTTCAAATACCATTTTCTTTCAAGTAAATCTTAGCCAAGCTAGAACAAAGATCCAAATAGGCTCAAACTACCTCTACCTCCTTCCTGAACCTTTCAGTCAATCCTATTTAGACAGGATAACTAAGTGAGGTTGATCTACTACATTTGATAAGTCTAAACAAAGTAAAATTTCATTTTTTGACCTAATTTAGCCCAAGGATTTATTGGCTAATTAGAGGCAGGTTCCTATCATAAATGAGCATAAACTAACTTGATTAGGATTAAGGGATCAATCTTAAGCTAACACATCTACATTAATTACTATAACAAATTGTTAACTGAACAAGGAAGTTTACATAAATATGATCAAAGGAAACAATCTTCAAATTAACACTGTTTTAAATCTACGACAACTAATAATTAGGCTAAATAGAAAAAGGCCTAAAGAGAACATATTAAGTCAAACTAATTGAGCAGAACAACAAATCACGAATTAAACTTACATAAAATAGAAAATCAAAGTAATAAAAGAACTAATAAGATAAAATGTAACCTTTTGTTTGCGCAGCCTTTGTCAAGAACGAATTTGGGACCCCTTGCTTCCAATTCTCAAACTCAGCCACACAAACACAAAAGAACAAAGTAAATAAAAATCTTTAAACTAAGAGACACTCGAACCCTTTTTAGGCTAAAGTCTAAAATTATACTAATAGCTCAGATTTCAAGTTTTTAACTCGAAACTAGAGCTTTTTCCAGGGTGTGAAAACTCATCAAATTGTGAGGGTTGGGGTTCTATTTATAGTGTTACACCCCGTAGTTTCGTATGTTGAGATTCGAGCTACCTTTCAGGAGGTACGTGAGCTTATATGTGTTTAACTTATGGTTATAAGGATTTAAGTGCAAATAGTAAGCTATGGAAGGATTGAAGGGCAAGTGAATTAAGGAAATTAAATTTGTTGGAACTTGGAAGAGAATATGAGGGGCAATTTTGGCCCAAATTGGAGAAAGAATATCTTTTAGTAGATGAGGAGCTTTGAAGCAAAGTAAAAGCCTAAAATAAAATTCGTCGTGTCTAGTTTCTAGCGCAACAAACCGCTCGTCGATACGGCATCGAAGTGGAGAATTATGGACATTACCAGTTAGGCTGACAGAGCAGAAAACGCTGTTTGCTACGATCAAAGAATCGCTACGCACCGACTTGCTACGGTCCCGCCCCCCCCCCCCCCGACCCGAATTTGACCCACTATTTAAGGATCAAATCTGATCCTAAACCTCATTTTTCAGCCAAGAAATGCTCCAAATATTTCCCAAACCTTCTAGAAAATTCTCCCAACTTTCGTCCACTAGATTTTTAAGTGAAATCCCCGAATCTAAGTTCGGACAACACATAGTTGCGATTATAATATCGAATTGCGATGAAACTTGGCTTGGATTCAAGGTGGTAATCAAACATATTGCAATTCTAGCGGGTGAAAGGTATGAATATTTCCTTATTAGTATTGATTTAAGCTTATCTACGGAGGAAAAGTTACTACATGAGCGTATAATGAATTTATGGGTCGAGAAATTGGATCAAACATCGTGTGTGGTGTTTATGGAACATGTTGGTGTTGATAATACTGTTGTTGATATTGGTATTGTTGTTTTTGTTGTTGGTTGCTGAATTGAGATGTTGGGCTAGGCATATAAACAGAGGAGATGCTGCCGAAATTTCGATAGATTCTAGAAAGATTTAATTAGAGGCTTAGAATAAGTATATAATGACAAGCCTAATAATAGTATGAATAGTTTTATATGTAGATTACGAGACTATGAATGATCTTACATAGACTGCAAGACAAGAAGTAAGTTGGAAAGTGAAATGTAAGCCTCCAGGTATGTAAGGCAAACCTTTCTTTTTTGGCATGATCCTTGTTGTTATTCATTCTATATGTACCCTATATGATTCCATTCTTAGAAAAGTAAGGTATAAATGCTTCTTGTGAGGGCTTATTGGTATTGTACTCCTATTCTGTTCCGAAGAGAACACCCATAAAGTGCCAAATTGAGTTGTGTATATGGTTCTACTAACGATTTCGAGAAAATGAGTTTTATACTAAAGGAAACATAAAGTTTGATTTTCAAAACCACTCCGAAGGGGGGGGGGTGCGAGATTTTACTACTTCATTTCATTTATGATTTATGTTTACATTCCCTAGTATCATCCCTTTGTATTTATATGATCATTTATTCTTTGGGTAAGGCAATAAGATGAAAATGAGTAGAATATAGGTAGTAAGAATTTCATAACAATTCTACCCTCAAACCTGGAAGTATGTCCTCCTGAGTCTAGTGAGAAACAATTTGATAACTTTTATGAAAGACTAAGGCTAATAACTGGATTGTGATGAATGGATTAGTGACTTATGATATGATAGAAATTGATATTTATGGATTGAGTTTGTGTTGACATGATTGTAATATTAAGCCAGAAGCGGCTGCCCGAAGGGGCCATCATTGTTAAGCTGGAAGCGGCTACCCGAATGGGCCATCATTGTTAAGCCGGAAGCGGCTGCCCGAAGGGGCCATCATTATTAAGCCGGAAGTGGCTGCCCGAAGGGGCCATCATTGTTAAGCCGGAAGCGGCTGCCCGAAGGGGCCATCATTGTTAAGCCGGAAGCGGCTGCCTGAAGGGGCCATCATTATTATGCCGGAAGCGGCCGTCCGAAGGGACTATTGTGATACTAGCCGGAAGCAGCTATCCAAAGGGACCACTCTGTTAACATGTCAGAAGCGGCATGTGCGTTGGATTGCATTATTTACTTAGGGATTGTGTTGAAACTTCGTGTGCATATTTATGTTTCTTCCAGCGAAGGCTGCATGTTACACCTCAGAAATTTCCCGTTAGCGTACAGTGAATAGACTATCAAAGGGAATAACGTATACTATGTTTTAATAAGCAAGAAATAGCATTTGACGACCCTAATCGAGATTTCAAAGACATTTAAGGTAAGGGAAGAAAGTTGTAATGAAAGCAAGTTATATATTGTGTGTCGGGCAAGATTTACGAGTATCGAGTTAATGACGTTTTAATGATGCTTGGGAGAAGGGTCATAACATCCCTTAGATTGTTAATGAAGTGCTAAACAAGTGTCAAGAAGGTTCCATAAGGATTGGAGATCAAACGAATGACGGAGATCATTTCAGGAAAAAGGAGTTATACGACCGACTTATACGGTCCGTATAAGGGTTCGTATAACACCCAGCAGAGATGATGACTGCCTAGTGGTGAACCACTACCACTTATACGGGCCGTGTAATGTTTCACGGACCGTATAAGTGTCCGTGGAAGTCCCGACGGACAGATTAAGTTGCAAACATAAATACATGTTCCCACTTCATTAATTTCATTTCCCACATTTCTTCATCTCTCTCAAGACCTCTAGAAGGTTCCACATACTTCATATACAAGGAAACAAAGGAAATCAAAGATCAATATCAAGAATTTAAGTGAACCAAGTGTATGAAACACATTAAAGTTCATCTAAGTCAAGAAATCCCATTGGACGTGAATTAGGGTTTTGGTGCAAGAAGAGTATTGCCACTCAAGGCTTGTTCCTACACTATCTAAGGTAAGTTTCATGATCTTTTCATGTTGTTTGAAGTATTGAAAATTTGAAACACTTGGATTGTAGAAGGAAATAGGAAATGGGTCATAAATATGGCAATAGTGTCATTTTTGAATAGAAGCTTGGATTGAATTGTGGATATTGATATGTTGTGATTATGAATATGTTATGAATGACATTTAGAACATGAAATGAGTATTATATGTGAAAGAACGCGATAGTGAACTATGACCATGATTATGGAGAATTTGAAGTGAAATTATGAAATGTGGATAATGCAAATGAATGATGATTGTTGTTTATGATATTGTGATTGTTGTTATGAATGCTTGGGAGTTGATATGGAATATGGAGGAAGTCGTATAAACAAAGGAAATGCTGCCCAATTTCCTCTAGCTTTAGTAAGCACGTTCTTATAATTGTTTAGCTAATGTTAATACGAATTCTCTTGAAGGTAGAATGTGAGCATTAAAGAAGAACGAGTAAGCGATAGAATAGTTAAACGGAAAAGGTATGTGAGGCTTCTAAGGCATGAATCCTATAACATGATTTTCCTCCTTCTTCTAAAATTTCCTACATTCCGGATAACTAAGAGTCTATAATTATGAATAGTTATATGAGATAAGAGATACATTATGAGTATGATAATGATGATGATGGACTTAAGTCTAAAGATCCTAGAATTCATGATATGATGTGTCTATAAAGATAATGATGTTGTTTATTGTATATACACTCACCTTACATGCTAGTTCCTTTAAGGTGAGGCAGAATGTTTATAAATGCTCCATAATGAAATTTGGGGTTTACGACCTTACGTCACCCCGATAAATTATAACTGTCTTTGAGTTTCTATGCATGCATTATGATGAGTACATTATGATAAGTATATGATGATGATATTACACCGCGCTTATATGGCTGGGGAGATACCGCTAAGGCAGGCGGCGTATACACCATGGCCAGATGGCATGGGCAGACACCACTAGTGGGCGGCATGAGTGTTATATCTCGCATTTTGTACGTCGGAATATTTTAAGACAATTGCGGGAAGTTATGGACAGGGCTACTTTTTGACTTTGAATTAAGTGTAAGTGGCATATTCATCTTTTATTAGTATGAAGTACGAAGGGTACATTTGGAATAAGGAAAGTTGGAAGTTAAGAGTTGGAGGAAATATTTCATGAAATAGCCAAGAGTGGCCAAGTGGCCGTGGGTCCCACCCATGGTTGGCCAATTGTCTTAAGCCATGAAGAGGTACATGTGGTCACCTTGTATTTGTAGGGACTAAATGTGCGTGAAAACAAAGATGACAAGGCAAGCAAGACAACTCTTCATCTTTTGTGACTTAAGGAAAAATCTAGAAAAATGGAGAAACTTGGAGGGAAAGAAAAAGAAAAAAAAAAGAGAAAAGAAGAGCACATGATCAGCCATGTGCATATACTTATATATATATATATATGAGCAAGTCATGAGAAGGGAAGCACAACACTTCATTATTTACTTCTCTAGAAAATTCAAGAAAGAAGGAAAAAAAGAGAAGGAGAAAAACGGCCAAAGGGCCGGGACAACCAGCCCCATGAGTTTGATCAAGAAAATTTTGTTCTTCATGCTTTCCTACCAATTGGAAGGTCCTCGTCAACGTGGAGAAGTTGTTGGAACAAGAGGAGCATTCGTTGTTGTTATAGATACTCCTAGCCGTGTGGAGGAATTGTATGGAAAAGGCAAGGCTTAATTTTCTT
>NC_081342.1:40299500-40403340 GCF_029784015.1 Lycium ferocissimum | reverse complement strand
AGCGTACCGCAGGATCGATTCCGGGCGACGAAGGTCACCGAGGTTCTCGATGCTTGCTGGCGCTCGCGCTGTGTTGGGTATACGATGTGAGATTATCCATAGACGAGTGGTAGAGTTGGGGTCTGCACCCCCCCACGTTCGCCGGCTGGTTCTTCTTCCATACGCCCGATCAGGCAGACTCCCCAAATTCCAGCAGGTCGAGGTAGAGGTAGAGGGGGAGCGTCCAAAGTGTACCACCCCGTATTTATGCTCTACAGACGACAGACCTGAGTCCTCCCCGGATGTGGTTACAGGTATATTATCTATATTCTTTCATGAGGCCTATGCATTGATAGATCCGGGTTCTACGTTATCTTATATTACACCCTATACTGCTGGTCGTATTGGGGTGATACTCGAGCCAATTAAACCTTTTGAGGTATCTACTCCGGTTAGTGATCTCGTAATAGCTAGACAAGTATTTAAGAATTGCGTAATTTTGGTGTGTGATCGCCAGACTAAAGTTGATTTAGTTGAGCTAGAAATGTTAGATTTTGATGTGATTATGGGAATGGATTGGTTGGCCTCATGTTATGGCAATATCGATTGCCGAATGAAAGTGGTTCGATTTCAATTTTCGCGAGAACCCGTGCTCGAATGGAAAGGTAACACAGCGTCTCCTAGAGGTAGGTTTATTTCCTACCTTAAGGCAAAGAAGATGATAGCAAAATGCTATATTTATCACCTAGTTCGAGTTCATGACACTGAAGCAAAGTCACCGACTTTTCAATCCATCTCGGTAGTGAATGAGTTTCCGGATGTATTTTCAGATGAACTTCCAGGTCTTCCGCCGAAAAGAGAGTTTGATTTTGCTATTGAAGTATTACCGGATACTAAGCCTATTTTTATTCCTCCTTACCGAATGGCTCCTGCAAAATTAAAAGAGCTAAAGGTACAACTGAAGGATTTGCTTGAGAAGGGATTTATTAGGCCCAGTTCATCACCGTGGGGAGCACCTGTCCTATTTGTAAGAAAGAAATATGGTTCCCTATGGATGTGTATTGATTATAGACAACTGAATAAGGTGACGATAAAGAATAAATATCCTCTCCGGAGGATCGATGATTTGTTTGACCAATTACAAGGTGCCAAGTGTTTTTTCAAGATAGATCTGAGGTCAGGTTATCATCAAGTGAGAGTTAAAGAGGAAGATATTCCTAAAACAGCTTTTCGAACGAGATATGACCATTATGAATTTCGAGTGATGTCATTTGGGTTAACTAATGCTCCGACAGTGTTTATGAATGTAACGAATAATGTATTCAGGCCTCTTTTAGATCTGTTCGCGATCGTGTTTATTGATGATATTCTAGTATACTCTCGGATAGAATTAGAGCATGCAGACCATTTACGTTGTTATATCCCGCATTTCTGTACATTGGGACATTCCGAGCAAGTTGCGGAAAGTTAAGGGCAAGGCCATTTTTCAGTTTTGTTTGAATGCGCAAGTCGCTTATAAATATTGTTGTCATGGAATATTAAGGGCAAACTTGGAAATTGGAAATTAATATTAGTTCATGACTTCTTTGAAGAAGCACAGGCTGGGCCCCATTTACATTTTGGTCAATTGTAGCAAGCCATGTAATGGAACATGTGTTCATCTTATATTTTGTAAGGGCCAAATATATATATGGACAAAGATGACAAGGCAAGCAAGACAATTGGTCATCTTTGATGATTTAAAGAAAATTCTAGAAAATTGGAGAAAAAGAAAAAAAAAAAAAAAAAAAGGAGAAAAGAGGGGGCATAACCGGCCACATCTATATATATATATATATATATATATATATATATATATATATATATATATGTGGACATGTGATGAAAAAAAAAACAAGACAAGTATTCATCTTTTATTACTCTAGAAACATGAAGAAAGATGGAGAAAAAAAAAGAAGAAGAGCAAACGGCTAAGAGGGGCTGGCTCATAAAGTTGATCATGAAAATTGTTTTCTTCAAGCTTTCATACCAATTGGAAGGTCCTCGTCAACGTGGAAGGGTTGTTGGAGCAAGAATAACATCGGTTTGTGCAATTGGCAAGCCTAGCCGAGAGGAAAGTTGAAGAGAAAAGGTGAGGTTTAATCTTCTTTATGTGTTTATGGATGATTGGTACATGTTGTGATATGTAGAAATGAAGGAAACCATGAAATTATATTTGTTGAAGTTGTAGCCGTGTGGTGTGTGTTTTGGCCGTGTGTATGTAGAGTTGTGTTGGAGTGATGAATTAATTGTATTCAACATGTTTGTGTGTTGTTGTAATGTGTAGAAAATGAATGAAACTCATGGAATGATGTAAGTTGAGGAATGGCCGTGTAGGGCTGTTTGGTATGTAAGAAATGAATTAATGTTATCTAGTATTTTGGTTGTCGTCGTTATGCATTTTATGATGTAGAATGAAGGTTAATGATCCAAGTTGAAGTTAAAAACCGTGTGGGCTGATTTGGAGTTAATGTGATTTTAATATAGTTTCTTGGATTTGTGAGGATAATGTTGTCAATGTATGAGTTGTTGGTGTAGTTGATGAATTTGGAAGGAAGAAATGTATTGTTGATTGTTTTCTGCATTTGGAGGGGTTCGGGTGGCATGGTGGAATGGATGGGCTGATTTGAATACTTTGTGGATAGCTTGAAATGTCCTTGAATCTTGATTGAATGACCTCGGATTATTACTTGAATATGTGAGCATTGGTATTGGCTTGATCGTATGTAGTTTATTTGAATATAAATGAAATGTTGTCGAATTGTATAGAAAGGAACTATTAATGTTAGAATGCGTTTTGAATCATTTGTGGATGTTGTTAGAATGGTGATTGGTATGGTTGTTGTCGATTTAGCCGAGTTGAATTCTCGGGGTTGTTGGATTTATAAGGGAGGTGCTGCCCAAATTTCTGTAGACCAAGTGATGGCTTGGAATTGGGTTCTTCAATGCTTATGGCTAATGTGGGGTGTCCAATGACATTATTGTAGATCGTGAGAAGTCGAGACGTAAGTTTGGATTAGCTTAGAGGGCGGCCAAGGTATGTAAAGCTCACCTTTCTTTCTTGGCATGTCTTAGTTAAATTAAGCTATGATATGATCCCCGAGGTAATTCTACTCCTACGATCCGAGCATGTCTATGATTCTTATTTGCTTCTTGATATCTGTATTCGTAACGTAGTTAAATTATGGTTCCTATGCCTTTTGTATGGTTAAACATGAATGTGTATAAAAGACTATGTTCGTAAAAGAGTCTGTAACTATGAACGTCTGTAACTTCCATAGGAAGGCTCGGATCGCTTCGATATGTCCGTAGAAGGTTCTGTAGCGTATGATGATCTTAACCTCCACGGGCGGGCCCGGATTGGCTGGGTACTTGTCCGTGGGCCCGCAAGACGTTCCTTTGTATAATTCTAGCAACTTGTTAAAAGAACTTAATATGGTTAACAACGCGACTTCCGAATATGATTACTCACTTATCTGTTAAGTCTGAAATGAGAAATCGTATGTATATAATGTCGATCCGTAACTATGATGGCAAGGTTCTATTTGACAAGTTCCGAGTACCGCTCGAAAGAAACTGGATTTGACTATGACCATTGGCTCGGTTTTTAAATGATAGTCTGTTTTGATTGATTCTATGGAATCGGTGTAAATGTATGAAATAAGAATTCGTATGCATATGATTTTAATAGGTAACTATGATTTCCGAAGCTCTATTTGACATGTTCCCGAGTAACATTCGGAAGGAACTTAATGTGACTATGATTCTGTGACACGAGCGTTGATCTGTTACTTATTTGTTGAGCTTCAAAGATGAATTGTGTGTATGTGGCTCTTATTACTCTGCTCGTGCCTACTATGACATCATTCACCGAGTCCCGGGCCGGGTACGTATTAGTGCACATTTGATATGATATTCACCGAGTCCCGAAAGGGCCGGGTACGGTATACATATGATGACTCCACCGCGTCCCGAAAGGGCCGGGTACAACCGAGTCCCTCACTAGATGGCCGGGTACGGTATGTGTATTTATATGATGATGTGATATGATGACATGATAATATGATACGATGATTATATTACCTTATTCACCGAGTCCCTCACTAGAGGGCCGGGTACGGTATATTTGTTCGACGATACGATGATATGATAATGATATGATTTTACCCACCGAGTCCCTCGCTAGAGGGCTGGGACATGCTTTATGTATATGTATATATACGAGATATGTTTTAATGTCAAGTCTATGATTTCTGATGGTTATGTCTGTTCTGTACTTCTTAGTCCGGATATGATTCTGTTTAATGTATTCCATGCTTTACATACTCAGTACATTTTCCGTACTGACCCCCTTTCTTCGGGGGCTGCGTTTCATGCCGCGCAGGTACACCCAGGTGAGCTGAAGATATTAGTAGAAGATGTTCCAGCGGGATTGGCGAGCTCCATTTTCTCCGGAGTGCTGCCTAGTCGGATTGTTATGTTATGGTTTCATGTTCTGTGTTAGAGACTTTGCAGACAGTGTCGTGTATGTAGTATGTCAGTTTTGTAAGCGGCTCCATAAGCCGATGTTTTGTGATGTATTATTTTACGGGTCTTATACGATTACAGGTCTTACTTGGTTCGAAAAAAAGATGAAAAGCAAGTTTGTTTTCTGGAAATTTTTCATTATGTACTTATGTTATGCTATGAGGGCCCAATATGATTATGAGTGTCACGAGAGTCAGCGGGTTCGCTCGGCCCTAGGTAAGGGTCGGGTGCCCATCACACCCTAGCGGATTGAGGGTGTGACATACGTATTGTCCTTGGAATTCTTCGGAAACGTGAATTGTATGCCAAATTTTCAAAAAATGAGTTTTGGTTAAATTTTGTGACTTTTCTAGGCCATATTATTCCAGCCCCACAAAGTTGATCATGAAAATTGTTTTCTTCAAGCTTTCATACCAATTGGAAGGTCCTCGTCAACGTGGAAGGGTTGTTGGAGCAAGAAAAACATCGGTTTGTGCAATTGGCAAGCCTAGCCGAGAGGAAAGTTGAAGAGAAAAGGTGAGGTTTAATCTTCTTTATGTGTTTATGGATGATTGGTACATGTTGTGATATGTAGAAATGAAGGAAACCATGAAATTATATTTGTTGAAGTTGTAGCCGTGTGGTGTGTGTTTGTGTGTATGTAGAGTTGTGTTGGAATGATGAATTAATTGTATTCAACATGTTTGTGTGTTGTTGTAATGTATAGAAAATGAATTAAATTCATGGAATGATGTATGTTGAGGAATGGCCGTGGTAGGCTGTTTGGTATGTAAGAAATGAATTAATGTTATCTAGTATTTTGGTTGTCGTCGTTATGAATTTTATGATGTAGAATGAAGGTTAATGATCCAAGTTGAAGTTAAAATCCGTGTGGGCTGATTTGGAGTTAATGTGATTTTATTATAGTTTCTTGGATTTGTGAGGATAATGTTGTCAATGTATGAGTTGTTGGTGTAGTTGATGAATTTGGAAGGACGAAATGTATTGTTGATTGTTTTCTGCATTTGGAGGGGTTCGGGTGGCATGGTGGAATGGATGGGCTGATTTGAATACTTTGTGGATAGCTTGAAATGTCCTTGAATCTTGATTGAATGACCTCGGATTATTACTTGAATATGTGAGCATTGGTATTGGCATGATCGTATGTAGTTTATTTGAATATAAATGAAATGTTGTCGAATTGTATAGAAAGGAACTATCAATGTTAGAATGCGTTTTGAATCATTTGTGGATGTTGTTAGAATGGTGATTGGTATGGTTGTTGTCGATTTAGCCTAGTTGAATTCTCGGGGTTGTTGGATTTATAGGGGAGGTGTCGCCTAAATTTCGTAGACCAAGTGATGGCTTGGAATTGGGTTCTTCAATGCTTATGGCTAATGTGGGTGTCCAATGACATTATTGTAGATCGTGAGAAGTCGAGACGTAAGTTTGGATTAGCTTAGAGGGCGGCCAAGGTATGTAAAGCTCACCTTTCTTTCTTTGGCATGTCTTAGTTAAATTAAGCTATGATATGATCCCCGAGGTAATTCTACTCCTACGATCCGAGCATGTCTATGATTCTTATTTGCTTCTTGATATCCGTATTCGTAACGTAGTTAAATTATGGTTCCTATGCCTTTCGTATGGTTAAACATGAATGTGCATAAAAGACTATGTTCGTAAAAGAGTCTGTAACTACGAACGTCTGTAACTTCCATAGGAAGGCTCGGATCGCTTCGATATGTCCGTAGAAGGTTCTGTAGCGTATGATGATCTTAACCTCCACGGGCGGGCCCGGATTGGCTGGGTACTTGTCCGTGGGCCCGCAAGACGTTCCTTTGTATAGTTCTAGCAACTTGTTAAAAGAACTTAATATGGTTAACAACGCGACTTCCGAATATGATTACTCACTTATCTGTTAAGTCTGAAATGAGAAATCGTATGTATATAATGTCGATCCGTAACTATGATGGCAAGGTTCTATTTGACAAGTTCCGAGTACCGCTCGAAAGAAACTGGATTTGACTATGACCATTGGCTCGGTTTTTAAATGATAGTCTGTTTTGATTGATTTTATGGAATCGGTGTAAATGTATGAAATGAGAATTCGTATGCATATGATTTTAATACGTAACTATGATTTTCGAAGCTCTATTTGACATGTTCCCGAGTAACATTCGGAAGGAACTTAATGTGACTATGATTCTGTGACACGAGCGTTGATCTGTTACTTATTTGTTGAGCTTCAAAGATGAATTGTGTGTATGTGGCTCTTATTACTCTGCTCGTGCCTACTATGACATCATTCACCGAGTCCCGGGCCGGGTACGTATTCGCGCACATTTGATATGATATTCACCGAGTCCCGAAAGGGCCGGGTATGACCGAGTCCCTCACTAGAGGGCCGGGTACGGTATACATATGATGACTCCACCGAGTCCCGAAAGGGCCGGGTACGTTATCCACCGAGTCCCGAAAGGGCCGGGTACGACCGAGTCCCTCACTAGAGGGCCGGGTACGGTATATGATCACTTCACCGAGTCCCTCACTAGAGGGCCGGGTACGGTATGTGTATTTATATGATGATGTGATATGATGACATGATAATATGATACGATGATTATATGACCTTATTCACCGAGTCCCTCACTAAACGGCCGGGTACGGTATATATGTTCGACGATACGATGATATGATAATGATATGATTTTACCCACCGAGTCCCTCGCTAGAGGGCCGGGACACGCTATATGTATATGTATATGTACAAGATATATTTTAAAGGCAAGTCTATGATTTCTGATGGTTATGTCTGTTCTGTACTTCTCAGTCCGGATATGATTCCCGTTTAATGTATTCCATGCTTTACATACTCGCACATTTTCCGTACCGACCCCTTTCTTCGGGGCTGCGTTTCATGCCGCGTTGTACACCTGTGTGAGTCAAGATATTAGTAGAAGATGTTCCAGCGGGATTGACGAGCTCTATTTTCTCCGGAGTGCTGCCGAGTCAGATTGTTATGTTATGGTTTCATGTTCTGTGTTAGAGACTTTGCAGACAAAGGTCGTGTATGTAGTATGTCAGTTTTGTAAGCGGCTCCATAAGCCGATGTTTTGTGATGTATTATTTTACGGGTCTTATACGATTACAGGTCTTACTTGGTTCGAAAAAAAAAAAGATGAAAAGCAAGTTTGTTTTCTGGAAATCTTTCATTATGTACTTATGTTATGCTATGAGGGCCCAATATGATTATGAGTGTCACGAGAGTCAGCGGGTTCGTTCAGCCCTAGGTAAGGGTCGGGTGCCCATCACACCCTTGCGGATTGAGGGTGTGACATACGTATTGTCCTTGGAATTCTTCGGAATCGTGAATTGTATGCCAAATTTTCAAAAAATGAGTTTTGGTTAAATTTTGTGACTTTTCTAGGCCATATTATTTCAGCTAACGGCATTCGGGTTAATACTCCAAAAAATGAAGCTGTGAAGACTTGGCCAAGGCCTACAATGCCTACAGAAGTCCGTAGTTTTCTAAGATTGGTAGATTATGATAGAAGATTCGCGGAAGGGTTTTCCTCTATTTCAAAGACCATTGACGAAGCTAACTCAGAAGTCAGCAAAGTTTCAATTGACTGATGCTTGTGAACGCAGTTTCCAGGAGTTAAAGGATAGATTAACTTCAACCCTAATCCTGACACTCCCATGGGGCTAGATGGTTATGTTGTATATTGTGATGCTTCCGGTGTTGGGTTGGGATGTGTGTTGATGCAAAGACGGTAAAGTCATTGCCTATTCTTCAAGGCAGCTGCGAAAACATGAAAAGAACTATCCAACTCATGATCTTGAATTGGTTGCGGTTATTCATGCGCTAAAGATGTGGAGACATTAATTGTATGGTGTTCATGTCGAATTCTAGAAGAAGCTCATTATTCTCGGTGTTCTATTCACCCAGGAGCGACAAATATGTATCATGATCTCAAGCTAATGTATTGGTGGGATGGAATGAAAAAGGACATAGCAGAATTTATAGCTCAATGTCCAAATTGCCAACAAGTGAAAATTGAGCACCAAAAGCTAGGAGGATTATTGCAAGCAATGGAGATTCCAGCCTGGAAATGGGAGGTGATCAACATGGATTTTATTGTAGGTTTACCTCGTTCCCGAAGCAAGTATGACTCTACATGAGTGATCGTGGACAGACTCACGAAAGTAACTCACTTTCTTCCAGTCAGAACCACGTACTCGACAGAAGATTATGCAAGGTTGTATCTCAAAGAGATTCTGCGACTTCATGGTGTCCCGATATCTATTATCACAGACAGAGGAGCACAATTTATAGCTAAATTCTGAAAGTTTTTCCAAGAAGGTTTGGGTACTCCGGTAAGGCTTAGCACAGCGTTTCATCCTCAAACTAACGGGCAAGCCAAACGCACTATTCAGACCATGAAAGATATGTTACGGGCATGTATGCTAGATTTTGGTGGTAGTTGGGATGACCACTTACCTCTCATTGAATTCGCATACAACAACAGCTATCATGCCAGTATTCAAATGGCCCCGTATGAAGCTCTATATGGATGAAAGTGCATATCGCTATTTGGATTGTTTGAAGTCGGGGAGACACAATTAATAGGTCCAGAATTGATTCAACAAGCGGTGGAAAAGGTCAAGGTTATCCGAGATCGATTATTGACAGCCCAAAGTCGCCAGAAATCCTATGCGGACAACCGTTGGCGAGACCTAGAATTTCAAGTTGATGATTGGGTATTTTTGAAGGTGTCACCAATGAAGGGCATGATGAGATTTGGTAAGAAGGAGAAGCTAAGTCCTCGGTACATTGGACCTTATAAGATTGTCCGCAAGGTGGGTCAAGTAGCTTATGAATTGGACTTACCCTCAGATCTTGAAGCAGTCCACCCAGTTTTTCACGTGTCAATGCTTCGAAAATGTGTCGGAGATCCTACTAGGATCGTACCGGTAGATGATGTGCAAGTGACAGAAAAGTTGGCTTATGAAGATGTACCCATTGCCATACTGGATAGGCAAGTACGGAGACTTAGAAACAAAGAAGTAGCTTTAATCAAGGTTTTATGGAGAAATAATAACCGAGAAAAAATGATGTGGGAAGCCGAAGAGAATATGAAGTCCAAGTACCCGCACTTGTTTTCACCCCCGGAAGAGATCCAAGATGAGGCATTAACATTATGAGGTATGTACGCTTCCTTTTCATGTTTTTGGTCGTGTGTGGCCATAATTTCTTGCTATTATGTTGTAGACCTGTGAGGCATTGTTATTGTGGGCTGTTGTGACAGGATGACAGTGCCATATTACAGGGAAAACTATGGTGAAATTTTCGTAGAATTCCCGAGAACTTAACATTCGAGGACGAATGTTCTAAAAGGGGGAAGAATGTTACACCTCGAAAAAATCTCATGGCGTTGCATAGTAAATAGACCAACATAGTGTGAGAAGTATACGATGTTCCTACAAGTAAGAAAGGCTACTTAACAAATCTAATTGAGATTTCAAAGACATTCGAGGTAAGAGAAGAAAGTTAGTTGAAGAATGTAAGGTATAAGCCGCGTTTTGAAAAGGGTTTGCAAAGTACCGAGCTAATGTTGACTTAATGATGTCTTAAGAGAAGAGTTATAACGCCCCTTGGGTTGTTGATGAAGTGTTGAACAAGTGTTAAGAAGGTTCCATAAGGATTAGAGGCAAAACGAGTCGACGAGGGCAAGCCTCGAAAAACTGGGAATTGTACGGTTCACTGTACAGACCGTATAAAAGATACGGCCCATATGTTTGACCGTATAAGCTGCCCAGAAAAGAGGTCTTCACTGGAATAAATATACGGTCACACATACGGCCCATATAAACTATACGGACCGTATGTGTGTCCGTATAATTATGTCGGGACTGATTTTCAAGTTGATATAAGGGACCCCAAAGTTCATTTATTTCATTTCATTTTTATTTCCACGCCTCAAGAACCCTCTAGAACTCTCTCCACACCTCAAGAACCCTCTAGAACTCTCTTCACACTTCTTCTACAAGAATCTAAGAGAAATTAAGGATCAACTTCATCAAACCAAGGAAATCAAGTGCAAGAAGCTTACTAGGGTTCATCCAAGACAAGAAATCTCTTTGGAAGTGGAACTAGGGTTTTGCTCAAGTGAAGTGTTTCCACCTAAAGCTCATTCCCACACTATGATCAATTCATGTTATTTATAATATTGAGGGGTTGAAAGACTTAGATTAAGGAAGGAAATAGAAAATGGGTTACAAACATGAGAATGGTGACATTGTTGAGTAGTAGCTTAATATGAATCATGATTCTTGATATGTTGTGATTATAATTATTTTATAAATGACATTAAGAACATGGGAGAAACACCATATCAGGATGAATGTAATGTTGTATTATGACCATGGTTATGGATGATTTGAAATGGAATTGGGAGACTTGAATAATGTAGGGTGGATGAAGATTGTTAATTATGATATCATAAATGTTATTATTGACGTTTGGGAGTTGATATATGATATGGAGGAAGTTGTATAAACAAAGGAGATGCTGCCCGATTTTCTCTAGCTATAGTTCAAACACGCTTATGTTATCGATTATCTAATATTAGTATGAACTCTCTTGAAGGTAGAAACGTGAATATTGGAGAGGAACGTTCAAGTGATAGAGTAACAAAATGAAAAGGTATGTAAGGCTAGTCCCTTTTTTCTAAGGCATGATTCTTATGACATGATTTTCCCCTATCTCTCCATGACTTTCTTACATTCCGAACACTATGAGTCAATGTTAAAAAAGAGCTTCTTATGAGATAAAGATAAGGGATACACTATGAGTACGATAAGGATGGTGAAGAGCCTAAGTTTAAAGATACTAAAGTTCATGATACAATAGTTCTATAAAGCTAAAGATCCTTGTATGACCCTTTGATGTGGCTTATTGTTGTTACACTCACCTTATCATATTAGTTCCTTCAAGATGAGGCAGAATGCTTATGAATACTCCATAATGGAATCAGGGGTTCACGACCTTACGTCACCCCTATAGATTTACAGTTGTATTTGAGTTTTTATGCATGCATTATGATAAGTATATGATGATGAGATTACACCGCGTCTATATGGCCGGCAGACACCGCTAAGGTGGGCAGTGTATACACCATGTCTAGATGACATGGGCAGACACCACTAGTGGGCGGCATGAGATTTTTACCCCGGACGCGGGCTAATGATGATCGCACCGTACCTATATGGTCGGGCAGCTTATATACATATATGTATACATGATATGATGATGGTTATGAAGTAAGTTAGCATGCATTATTTCAATCTTAAGTGACAGTCAGTTACAGGTTGTTCCTCACTTGATATCCTCTTGTTTCATTGAGATATTGTTATTGTTTACGCTTTACATACTCAGTACAATGTTCGTACTGACATCCTCTTCTCTTGGATGCTGTGTTCATGCCCATAGGGAGACAGGGAGACGGCGCGAGCCCGTAGGAGCTATCAGCAGATTTACATGAGCAACTCCATTACTCCGGAAGTGCTATTTTATGATATTATTTTGTGTACATATTTGGGTACAATGGGGTCCTGTCCCGTCCTTATGTCTAGTACTCTAGTAGAGGCTCGTAGATGCATAGGTGTGGGTAGTTAATGGCACATGATGATCATAATGTCTTCTTGTATATCATTTTTGATAGCCGAAGGGCTCATGTATATAAATGTAGATGTGCTTGAAAGTAAAGATAGTTTCTCCTATGATTAGAAGTAGGAGAACAATAAATGAATGTAGGATAAGTATGATGAGTAGTAAAATGAGTGGTGCTCGGTAGTTAGCTCCGGGTACCCGTCATGGCCCCTAGTCGAGTCGTGACAGTTTTCTTTTTCCCTACAGTCAATTATATACGCAGATAATGGAACAATTTAAATAACCTATTTTACCTACCCTAGTTATGAATAGCCATCTTTATTATTCATAGAAAAGAGAAAATGGGGAGTAACGATGATAAGTCTTAAAAAACCACAACATTCAAATCCTACTCTTCCCAAAAAGACTATTCGGCTACCTCCTTATCACTATATAAACCTATAGAGACTCATCCTAATCTCATTAATTTCATCTCGTCTCTCTCTCTCTCTCTCTCTCTCTCTCTCTCTCTCTCTCACACACACACACACACACACACACACACATATTTGAGTTATATGAGAATTTCTTTTGGCCTGATTTGCTCACAAACTCCAATCAATCTCCTACCTCGTCATACTCCCTTAACCCCTCAAAATCGGAGAACATACTTTACCTCATCCTCACAAACCCATCTGTCCTAAATGTCCAAATGATTTTACGAACTGGAAAGACGAAGAGGGAAAGAAAATTGGGTGGAGCCTATAAACAGGGGCAATATGTTAAAAATTCCAAAACAGGGGATAGAATGGTGGAAGTCAGTGATATAAGCTTATCTAAAAGGATCCATCTGAGCTATTATAAAAAAAAGACCTGTGGAGATAGAAGGGTTCATGAAGACGCATGGATAGTTCAGTAAAATAGAACCCCTCACCATCAAGAAAAGAATTACCATTCAGATTTTGGTCCTCATGGGCCAAACTAGTGGAAAAAGGCCGTGGGTCTTCTTGGGGGGAAAACATAGATGAGGAAGGAGATCTTGAAGCTAAGAAGAAACTGGAATCAATCAGATCCTCCAACCCAAATCACCTAGTAGCCAGAACTCCATAGGATTAGTCTTTCCTTAAAATTATCCTTGTACAAATTTTAGAGTCCAGTTCCTATGATCTGGTATATGTGGTTGTAACCAAGGGACTAGAATTGTACTTGTTGACATCAATATAAATCTATTTGCAAATCGTACTAATTTGTGCCTGAAATTGTTTAACATGAATGTTTTCTTGACTTAAACAAGTAAATGTTCTTACCTATGTATATGTGATAGCCCCAGTGGCCATGAGTTGAATATTGTTAAGAATTACTAGCCATAGTCTGGGATTAAATTTTAAATGATGCCAAAAGGGGGACGATTAAACTGTGCTAACCAGCTTTATGACTTATATGCTAACATGAGTAATTCTTAAGCACAAGTCGAATTCAGAACAGGTTGAAACATGGTACATGAGCAAATACAGTCACAGAGTTTGTCATCATCAAAAAGATGGAATTTGTTGGCATCTTCTAGACTGATGCATACATGAGTTTGGAAGATTGATAAATGGGCTAACAATGATTGAAAAAGATCACATTGATTGGTAAGACAAACCAGGTATAGATACATCAGCTAGACTGAACAGAGCCTAGGCATCTGGATGATGGAAGCTAAAGTTCCAAACACAGAGCGCAATGTCCAAATTAAGAATGCAATGTACAATGAACTAGTATAAAGACCTGATCTATTGAAAGAGATAGCGAATGTACATGAATTAGGTCCACTAATAGGTTCCATCAAATAGAGACAAGCGCAGTTAAAGATGAGAAGAAGATGACCGAGCTAGAATATAGAGATGTTCAGTGTATAGCATTAATGGTATATTAATAAGACAGCTGTACAAGACAGCAAAGGCAGAGAAGATGACTCAGTGAAACAAGTTGCTCATTAAGAAATAGAATAAGAATGCAAAGCAAGTTCTACACCAAAGAGTCATCAGATATAGAAGAAGAAAGATTACAGGTCTTTCAGTAACCTAGCAGTGGTGAAGTGACCTAGCAAAGGATCAGCGGTGAAGTGGCTCAGAAGAAAATTGTTCAGAAGGAAAAAAGTGTTCAGTTAAATAGTTTACAGATGAAGCATATGAATCAGATTAACAGAAAAACCAGGTCTGCAAACATGTTCCATCACAGAGCAAGAACAAAATCAGAATTCAAAGAGTGAGTCAAGGTTGAACACATGATTTATTCAAAAAATAAATAAATGCATGTGAAGAAAACAGACACCGAACTACACACGATCAATGAAACAACTCCGTCAACATGTTCCACCATCCATACCAAAAGAAGACTCGCGAAAAAGTCAGAAGTATGAACGAGAAAGGGATGATGTAACAGGTTTGTGAACATGTTCTATCTTAGATAGTCCAGAGATTTAGACACAGATAAACCCGGTGGATGAAACAGGTTCGTGAACATGTTCCCGGATAAGTCCTACAGTAATTAGGATTTGAAGAATTATAGAAAGAACTTAGAAGTCAAGTATGAAAGATTCCTTATCATATTTATAGGGATTAGTAAGCTTTCTACAAGGAAAAGAAGCGGACTCAACAAGGCAAGAATCCAAGTACAACACAAACCCTACGTGCTTGTCATTGACTGACTTGGAAAGAGTTTTTGTTCAAACGACCTGCGGAGCATAATGTTATAAATACCTAGGTCTTTCTAAGAAGAAGTTTGCGCACCAACAAAGAAAGAATTCATAATATTGAGCAAAGAATATCTATTCATCGTATTCAAGAATCCGGGGTTGCATCCCTAATACAAGAAGACGGATTGAAAAAGTTGTTCTACCGAATAATGTTTTCCAGTTCACAACTCTGGATATGTTGTATTAGGTTGGTTTATTGAGTTGTATCTTTATATGCTTATTAAGAAGCATTAATGTAGATACAAGTCGTGTAACTTCAATTAAGAGTTTATCTTGAAGATAGCTTGCTAGTTAGAGTTTGGGTAGCAAGGTAGAGATAGAAGCTAGATTACAGAGGTTGTAATTGTAACTTGTAGTTGGCTCATTATTATAGTGAATTTGGGTAAATTTTACATGCCTGTGGGTCATGGTTTTTATCACCTTTTAAGCCGGGTGGTTTCCACATAACAATATAGTGTCTTTTACCTTACTGTTGGCTTTTATTCCATAAGCAGGTTCTCAGAACAGCTAGGTAACGAGCTCTGTCCATAGGCGAAAAGAAGGTATACATTGGGACAGACACTTAGGTCGTGCAATCTTAACAATTGAACTTCTTATACTAAGCAAGAAGAGAAATATCAGAAGTGCCAACCCTCGCCCTTGCTATAGTTTAGGGTCGATCAACGATGCCACTGGGTAAATGTGTTTTCCATACTCACTCTATGCTTGTGGCACCTTTTGTGTGTAGGTACCGATCCGGGGATGAGCTAAGCATTTTGTTTTAGTGATTATCAGAGTACAGTATCTTGGAGTCCAAGGTGAGTTGCTGATGCCTTCCATGCACCAGATTCCTCTCTATCCTTATTTTCTATTTTCCTTTATTTAAGACAGTGTTGTAGTAGAAATGAGGACTTGTAATCGTATTTTAGAAGGCTCTTGTACTTGTGACTTCCAGGTTTTGGGGGAGTGTTGTCTTGGATTTACTTTCACCAAGTTATTAAGACAATTTCGGTACGTTGAGTATTCCTTAACTTTTGCATTTACTTATGTTTTGTATTGTTTCAGGTAAGGGTAGGTGCCCTCACAAAGACAAATAGTTTTTTTGGTTGTGACAAATTCTAAACCATCACTGTATGATATATTTTATATCATGACCATATTGAATGAAAAAGTTGTATGTTTTAAGCTTACGTTGAATAGTAGAATTATTTATCTTGCTATATGAAAAAAAAATTTATATGAAAAATTTTTAAGTATAAAATTGAACTATCAGAACATTTATTAAAAGTCCAATGATATTTTTACCTCGCATGTAAACACTACCCGTATAATACTTTTGTACTGCCAAATAATAAGTTTACCTTGTTAATGATACACAAATGAATTAAAGGGAAGCTCAATGATAACTTACCTGCCAAGCACTTATTGCAAAGTCATTAGTGTAGTCTTTTTCCTTTTTCTTTTTTTTTAACTAAAACAATCAGCTTAGAGCTCATTGTGATTTATTGGAAAATAACATAGGTCCAACTGTACAGAAAAGCAAAAACAAGAGAAATAAATTTAGCCTAGAACAAAATGGCCAAAAGTGCCTCTAAAATGAACTAGAGACTGATAAATGAAACTTGGAATAGATAAAACATCAGCTAAACTTTGGGTTGATGACATCACAAGTCACCTCAAAAGCTCTCACCAGGTGCTATGGAATCAAGAACCGTTAGAAGAATCCTTCTAACTTGGAAAATGTTGTTGTATTCTTCCCAATTTCAGAAACAATCTCCATGACTTGTCGTCCATTCATTTTCTTGAAATTACTTTCATTGCTAGTAAGAGAGAAACTATTGCAACGACACAATTTATGTTTGTTTATTGTCATTTAATTGTCAGTTTTTTATGTTTTGTAAGAAGTGTTTATTTGAGGGATTTTTTATTTTTTTGTAAAATTAAGTGTGCAGATATATGTGTATTATCCTTAAAATTAACTTACATTTAGTATATGCTAACACGAATATGGAAACATCATACTCTTAGCCACTACATAAAAAACTTCAATCGAAAGTACCATTTTCTTCTGAAAAAATTATCTAGCATGCAAAATTTGATCTCGGAAAATCAATTATAAACACTTATCATATGAGATTGGTTCATCCTTATTAGTCCTTCTATTTGTCCTGATAACTCAGATAAAGATTCTTCCTGACATTGTCTTATTTACCTGAATTTTTTTGTAACGAGAAAATTAAACAAGAACTATTTATTGTAACATACATAGTTTTCATCGTAACGAAGCACATACAAGCTTTAATTATTTTTGTAAATTTTACCCATTGCCAATGGTTATTATAGACATGAATGCTTTGTTAGATTAAATTCATGTTAAATTTTGGATTAATTCTTAAATCCATGACACGTTGACAAAGTCAAAATTTTTGTTAGTAAAGTTGGATTAATATTTAAGTTACAATTATATAACTCAATGAGATCCAACTGCATTTGGGTCAGCCTATTAAGTTGACAAGATGATTTCAACCTACGTTCTTCAAGCTCAAGGTCCACTAGATTTACTTGGAGACAAAAATGCCTCCAAACTCTAGCTCACACCCATATAAAGGGGTCACATATCCCAATTGAAGATAGCTTGGATATTGGAAGAAGAGAGCAAAAGGCATCTACAACATCTTCTCCAAAGGATTCTACTACTCGGACTGATCCACGACATCCCTTCTAGGAGATCAATCCAAAAGTGACGTTCTTGGAGATCAACATATCTCAAGAAGGTCAACACTTCTTAGTTCGAGAGAAATGCCACTATTGGGCTGACCCAGCTGCAAAGCCTAGCGTTCACAAGACCTGTATCACGATCGCGAAGACAATTTTTAATGGGTCGGTCACGTGTCTTCGCGATCACGTGGGAGCTCCGAGATCAGGATGAAGGGTTTTTTTGAGCATTTAAATATTCTGAGAATACGAAAAGAAGCCTCATTATCAAATATTTATGGTTCTAGATCTCGGATTTTAGTGATTTCAAGCTCCACATTCAAGAGTTTACTTTGGGGTAAGTTTCTAATCCATATCTAGGCTTAGTTACATGATTTCATCCTTAGATTCACCATTTAATCCATGATTCTAGGTGGGGAAATAAGGGTTTGCATGAATTGGGTGTTTTGTGTAATAAATGAAATTGAACGACTAATTGTGGTTAGAATTCCATGAAATTAAGGATGCTGACTATCTTAGTGTAACTTTACTTTCAATTTCCAGATTTGTCCTTGGGGTTCAGTATGCATTATTTTGGGTTCTTTTCTGAGGTTTCCTGTTAACTATATCAATATGGGTATCGATGGGTTCGTATGTGTCACGACCCAACCCCGTGGGCCGCGACCGGTGTCCTAACTGGACACCCATACGTACCTACCTGACAGATCTGGCATACCAACAGCTAATTCCATTTAGACATACATAAGTTCATACAGATACAAAATACATCGCACGAAAATATATATTCACACTTAAACCTGTACTTAAGCCGTTAGGGCTATCATAGCAAGCGTAATTACTCAAATCGCGTACTCGTACTTACTTACCGAACGGGACAACCCACAACCCACAAACATGTCTACGTGCCTCTAACATACGTAATAATCGAAGACGGACAGGCCCCGCCGTACCCAAATGACCATATGTACAAAGCGTACAAACAACAAGATATATACCAAAAATATCAGCTCCGGATCAAAAGGAGCACTCTCAACAAATGGAAAATACCCTAAGCCGGTGGCGTATTCGAGGCGCGTCCGTACCGCGGGCGTACGTAGCGCGCCCCCCGAAGAACAGGGGTCAGTACGAAGGTGTACCGAGTATGTAAAGCGGAAATATAACATACATAATCATAATCAGAGTCAGATATGTAAAATCATAACAGACAGAATCGGATCCGTAGCGGGGTCAGACTTACAGAGTGTACAGACGGAATCATAATATGTTAGATTTAGGGAGTGTAGCTGACGAAGTTTCAATACGGACCAGAGGTACAAAATGTGGCTGACGGAAGCACAACGCAAAACAGATGCACAGAGTGTGATTATGAATCGTAAACGTAGTCCGAGATGCGAGATGTAATGTACGTACTCACAAACGTAACCGTAACTCGAGGTATGACGTACGTAATCGTAGTCCGAATCGACATGCGAAAATGTGACGTACGTATCCTTATCCAAATCGTAGTCTCGTATCATGCATGCGTAGTCATAAGCATATACGTACATACATATCATATATCGTATCCCGCCCTTTAATAAGGGACGCGGTAACGAACCCGACCTTCTTAGTACGGACGCGGTGGACGTACGTATCAAATCAAATGCCATCCCGGCCGCCATCCCCATAATATCACATAATCAAATCATAATCGATATAAACGAGATCCCGCCCGCACATCGCAGGGAAGCGGTGAACAATGCGAGAAAATGCACGAATCACGTAACTCCGGCCCGGCGCAAGAAAGAAGCATTGAGGCATCCACGAACGTATTAATGAGAAACCATATGCATACGTACAATATACGTACTCAACGAAACGAAATAGTCCGTATGGTAGTTCAAATCAAAGTAGTCGGACAATAGTCATAATATATTCGCACATGTGTCATTTAGGCTGGCACGACAGATTTTTATCAGAACAGAATGTCCAGAACCGTTCCAGATGTCAAAATATATCATAAGACCCGTAAAAATAGTCATAATGCTTAGTGTATAACAAACAGAAAAATAACCAAGAGTTACCCGTAAGGATCGGACAGAATTAGGTCAATTTAAGCCATACGAGAAATATTTGGGTTTTGTGGGCCCACCTCAGACCCGATCATAGTGGTGTACATAAATTATGGATAACGAACCTCCAGGAGTCATCTATAATCATTTTAAAATGTTCCGACTCCATTTATGGAAGTTGCGTACATATAGTCGATTTTGCCGACAAAAGTAAAGGGAACCATTCAATCTTGCTGAAGGAAATGGAGCCATTTTCAATCTCGGATTGCGAGAAACAGAGTCGTATTCGAGGCTCGAATTCAAGCCTATTATACTTAGAACATGCCAAAGAATGAAAGGCAAGACTTTACATACCTTCCTTGCCCTTTACGCTTGCCAAAACTCCAATCCCGTTTCGTCAAAAATCTGCAAATGGTCACTTTTACCCGTTACTATTCATGAGACTTGAAATCCCAATCTTGGGTTAATAATTGTCTACCGAAATTTCGGCAGCACCTCCCCTATAAATATGACACCCCGAGAATTTATCTCGGCTCAAATGTCAACAACAACAACCCCAACAACAACACCAACAACAACAATTATCGACTAGAATCGCTTACTAACATAATTAGTCTTCTTTCTTCATAAAGCAACAACTTCCAAACTAACTTCACATTTTCAAACTAATATCAATGTTTTCATACTCATTTACTCATTCAAGACCATTCAAATACAATTCGGGAGCATTTCGCATTATTTCACAAATTATACAAAAATTCCACCGAAACCATAATTCGTTCAAAACTTCCAACTTCCAACATAAACTTCCATGACATATTTTTACCTTTCAATTCCATTAACAACTATCATAATTTGCATCTTACAATTTCATTCCCATAATTACATAAACTATAATGACACTACCTATTTTTTTCCTACAACAACCTTACCACATTTCTTCCATTCCAACAAAACCATTAATCTTCTATTCACTTCACAATGCCATAACAACATAATTAACATACTAAATAAATTCAACCAATTCTCCTACACATGAAGCACCACACGGCCACATATATACACACACATATACACGGCTCACACACACCACATCACACGGCTTGCACATGCATGCAACACTTCCATAATTCTCATGTACTCTACATATGCTACAACATATACATAATTCCTCCAACATAAAAAGTAAGAATCTTACCTTTTCCAACCTCTTTCCACTTGACAAAAGGAGCACTTTCTTGCCTTGAAAATTATACCAACTTGGAGAGCACCTTGAGATTAGTAAGAATCCAAGAAGAACCAAGTTTTTGAATCAAAGACCAAGCTCCAAGAATTTTTCTTCCTTTTTTTTTCTCTTCTTTCTCTCTAGCCGTGAGCCTCTCTTCTTTTTTTTCTTGATTTGTTTTGATTTTTCTTGAAAATTCTAGAGAGGAACACATATATATATTTGTCCCCTTAATTGATCACATGTTTGGCACATGGAAAATTTTATTAAAACCATGGGTTGGGCCTAGTGTTGGCCGGCCACCCTTCTCCAAATTGGGCCTCATTTTCTTATTTTTTTTTTTGGCCCAATTCTTCATGAATCATATTTTGCAACTCCCGAAACAAATTTCCAAAATTCCAATTTTGCCCTTAGGCCTTCTACATTGTTTCCGCATTCGGGTTTCCATAACCGGCATACGCATACTAAAAAAAAATCCAAACTTGGCCTCATTCTTTGCAAGTCAAGGTTACTTCCAAATTTTCCAATTACGCAAAAACGCCGGATATAACAGTATGACCTTATAGGTTGCTAATTTGGTCATGTTTTTCTCAATTTCTCAATAAGTCACCGCTTGACTTCCGGGGTTGGGTTGAGCTTTTTGATTGACCTTTTTGAAACACAAATTTTCTTGAGAATATTAGAACTTCCTTATGTCGTATTAACGTGGAAATTGGTTGTTATTAGAAATTGATCGTTCTGAGGCGATTTAGAAGGGAAAAGCTCAGATTTGATAGCTCATGGAATCCGCTCGACATTGAGGTAGGTTACGATTTACTTTAGTAGACTCGATTAGATAACCATATGTAGATGTAGAAATGTAACGGGGATAGCATGATAGGCCTTCGGGAATGGAGTGGAGGTGAATTTCAATAGATTTGTTCCGTCAGCTGTTATGTGGGCTTGTCGCCATATGTGCTTATATTGTTACTATTGCTTGCCTTTTCTTTATCGCATAATTGACTCACTTATCTCATGAAAAGGGAGGTTAATACGAATGATTAATCCTTGATCTGTGTTATGACTTGTGTATGTTGATTTCATGATTTGTGAAAATTGTTGAGTGTTTAAGGGCATAGCTATGCAAATCCATCTCATTCTATCCAGTCATTGATTATGCGTGATTACTGATGCATACACTTATACATGCATGCATGAACAATTATTTGGGAAATATTGTGAGGAAAAATGGTAAATTAAGGTTACATATCAATTGATTAGGTTGCACGCCGCAACAGGTAAATGGACTTAGCGAGTCACCCATGGGTCATGACTATTGATGGCAATATTCCCTTAGCATGTGTGTACTATACTTGAGATTGATGGCCATTGTATTGCATTCATCCACTCCTATGTTTAAATTGATCATTTGGTAACTCATGTCTATCTTTGGTTGATTTTATGATTCCTTGACACTTTACTTGTATTTGATACGTGACCATGCCTGTTTGCTCGATTTACTAATTCTTAGTTTCATCTTCTTCATGTGTTATCTAATCATTGACGGCCTACGATACTTACCAATACTAGTGTTGTACTGGTACAACTCTTGCTGCACTTTTTGTTGAGTACAGAGTACAATACCAGCTCCATTTCTACGCCCCGTGGCTGATACGCGAGGGTAACATCCTTTAGTCATTCAGGGTGAGCTACTTAGTTATCCGTGATCCTTGAAGGACCCTCTTTTATTTACTTTTGTATTTACATTCGATAGACAGTATGTAGTCATCGGAGTAACGGTTCGCATTTTCGCGGGCGGGGTTAGCGCTTGAAAAAGCTACTTCTAAATTGTTGGTGCTCTTTCAGACTTTATTTTAAAAGAGTCGCCACCTAAGTTTTAGGAAATTAGGAAAACCAGTTTTGAAGGGTTTATTCATACACCATGAAAAATCCTTCTTAATCCAAAGTTCTAGGTGAGGGTCCTGGTAGTCCCCTAGGGAAGGTGTTAGGCACCTTAGTATTAAGGATCTGTACTATACGGTTGACCTTCGAATTCCAATGTATGAGTATTTGCATGAACTGTTTATTTGGTGCTTATTTTCTCGACAAAAATCTGTCATTTTTGCATATCATTTTTTGAAAAGAATTAAATATATTCCCTTTACATATAGGGTATTTAGGTTCAGATTTATAATATCTGGATACAATTAGTTCCTTTCACATATAAGGATAATGTTACTTTGTAAAGGTGAAAGTCTTTTAAAAGTTTGGGATAAATAAAATTTGTTCATGCTTAGACTTATACATGATACGGGTTAGCCCGTCTAGTACGTCTTTTAGAACACCTTTATTTAGGACTTTACTCATTTTTAAAGAAAAGTAGCTTACATGGATTTACAAAAGTTGGTCTATGTAATCACAATTTATTATCTTGATCCTGGAATTTTGTCTTAAAAACCAATTTGCTTATATAATACAAGAACAACCTTTGTCATGGGCTTAGACCCCCAAATTACGCCCTCTTTTTTCTAAAAAATGATTAAGGTTTGCTCAGTTTTGGCCCAAAATCTCTTATTTTTCTTCAGTTCCTGGGCTAAGCCCAAAACATAGTTGCTTTATTTTTTCCGAAAAAATTTCGTTAAGTGGGGCCTAAAATATGACCTTTTGGGTTGGGCCTCAACCCTGAAAATTCTATGATTTGCCTTAGTTATTTTCAAAAAATAAGGTGCATATTTTAATAAAAATGGATTACATATACATATGCCTATAACCATTTTTCTGATTTTTGGTTTAAAAGGACAGAACTCGTTTTTGTAACGCATATTATCATACAGCTCTGAAAACCCATACTTTTGTCTGATTTTTAGTTTAAAAGGACAAGACTCGTTTTGTAAAGCATATTATTCACACGCTCGAAAGCCCAGCTTTTCGCCCCTGGACTAAAAATAGGACTTTGAAAAGATCAAAACTTAATTGAAAAAAAATGTTTTTCTTAGTTTTGACAAGATAAAGTCTGGTTCGAGAAAAAAGATGGCAGGAACGCCTTTTTTCTTGTAAAGATGGAATTGATCCCTTTTATTCCCTTACTACACTAGCCATTTTTATTCTTTTTTTGGAAAATGTTTACACTAATCCAGGTTTGGAAAATTGCATTGGGGCCTAAGGTCTAACTAAACGGCATATGCACCGTTCACCTAAGATGCCTAATTCAAATATAAAGGATTCCAATAATAATGTGAGTTTATACAAATACAACATTCCAAATAAAAGGAAAATTTGCACGCTGAAATTAAAGGGGAAAAGGAGATAAGTTAGGGGTGTACCAAACCCCTTAAATGCCATTTTTACCGATGGTTGGGCCTTCTTGCCATTCTCACCTATAGCTGGGCCTTCAATAATATCAGCTTCCCTTTTTGGACTTAACAGTTTTGAAAGAATATTCCTGTTGGGCCTTTGGCCCAACAAGCTGGTTGGACTCTGGCCCCAAGTGGTCGTGCAGTAGGAGGGAAAAAGAAAAGGAATTGAATTAGTATAGGTTTGGTGGATCTAGTACTGTCAGAATTATACATTCATATATACGTGTACATATACATCCCCATTTTTAAATCTATGTTTGATGGACCTAATCCTAACATAACCATACATATATACACATACATATACATATACATCCTCATTTGATTTCAAGTGCACAACTAAGGACTTAATTGTATACCATTGCTTCAATGGAAAACCTTAAATCACACCATACCAATGGGAAAAGGTTGTCCCCACCCTTGTTCCCCATGCCGCACAAGTTCTGTCACGACCTAATTTACCAAAGTCGCGCGGGCACCTACCTATCCCAACTCAGTAGGCGAACCCTTAATTCAACCTTACAAACACAGTATATATAGTGGAAGAAAATAAGCAACGAAGCCTGTCATTTGAATATATAATAAATGCAGAAGTAATCATAAACTACCCCAGTATCTGGTTTGGACATACAAGAGCACTAACTAAATACTATAAGTTTGAAGATGAAAAAGTCTCAAAATACAACTGTCTCGAAATAGAGTAAGATAAGTAAGTAAGAGAAAGAACATCTGGACAGCAGCCGCCATCGTGCTCACCCTAGAATGACTTTACAATAGCCTCGCCGATCAGCCGCGAGGGAAAGGAGTGAACCTGTCTAATACTCTGCATCCATAAAAGAATGCAACAAGCGTAGGTCAGTACAAAACAACAGTACTGGTAGGTATCATAGGCTGACTAAGACTCGTTGACATATATAAAGACAATAAGGTAAAAGAAAACAAGTAAACGATAGAATACAAGTCATGTTTTTCCACGTAATCACCATTCATATACAACCTTATGTTATAGCAACTAATCTCAATTGTTCCAACCATTCACATATATCAAACAAGTCTACTAGTACAATCCAATCAATGCAGTCTAACTCATAAACAGCCAAGAAGTATAACCAACACCATAAACAAGTCATAATCAACCAAGAAGTATAATCAAAGCAATGCAATATGAGGTATGAATGCCATGCGATGCAATGCAATGCCTATACTCTTGTACTCCACTGGTGGAATACCTCCACGCCTCGGCAAAGACAACCCATGGGGGACCTGCGAAGTCCAAGCTCCGTCACTCCGCACATAGCTCAGAGGACCAAATATCCGAAAATCTCATAATATCAGTCACTCCGCACAGCCCAGAGATGACTCAATATCAAATATGTCTCAGAAGAATATCGGTCACTCCGCACATAGCCCAGAGATGACTCGTATCAATGCAATAATGTATGAAGTAAGAAATGATGCAAGTACAATATCAATGAATCATATCAACCAACCGTGCCACGAAGGGGCGCACAAGTAATATCAGCATCAAGGCAACGAGATAAACCACACAGGAGTTACAACTCTCAATTTTATTAATAATCAAGTCTCACAATATCACATTCATCATTGTTTCCTTTTCATTTATGATTAATACCAATCACAAAGCCTAACAATATAGTATCAGTATTTCCATCTCGGTCATTCCATGCCACAAAGCCTAGGGTGACTCAATAATCAATATGCCATGAATATGAGTATGAATATGGGACAATGCAACTATCAACCGTAAACAATCTTAAGTTTCAAGTCGTGCCAAACATAGCGCACCAATATCACAAATGATACACATCTGTGTCATACAAAGCGCACCAATATCACAAATGATACACAGTAATCATAATGAATATCCAATTTCCATGACAATAAGGGCCAAATATCCCAAAATTGTTATACCAATAACAAGGCGTACACTAAGTACATGATGAATATCCAATTTCCATGACAATAAGGGCCAAATATCCCAAAATTGTTATACCAATAACAAGGCGTACACTAAGTACTAGTATTAATATCAAGTAATTCCGTCCTTCCATTTTCCTTCCAATTCACAAACAATCCACCAATTTATACACAACGTACCAAACAAGGGCCTATGGAGTCTACGGGCCACAAGCCCGATCAAACAAGTCATAAGCAATACCAAACCCTGAGGCAACATCCATCCCAAACTTCATACCTGAAGGTTTACATGAAATCTCCGACAATATTATCTAAATATACGCTTCGCTAGTTGAAGTCTCACTGCAAAGGTAAGCCGTAACCTACCTGGAACATCGAACAGCAAATCACGGACCACGAGCTAATTCCTTTCCCTCACGGTGAGTCTCCACACAATCGAACTCTAACCAAATAGAGATTCTATGTAAGAATACGAGAAGAACAACACCCATATTGGTTATATTTTATTCGGGTCAAACCCCCTTTTTAATTTAGGAAAATGGGACTTAAGGGTAAAATGAAAATTTTATGATCAAAATAAAAATTTTAACACCAATTAACCCAAACCCAACATTAAAATCAAAGGAATGTTCAACTAATCATCAAAATCCTTTTTATATGAAAAACTCTCAATTTGGGTCTAAAAACCCTAATTTTTATTCAAGAATTTCTATGAAATAATCATAGGTTATTAATTACTAAGCACGGAAACATGATAATCTACATAAGCATTAACAACTTCATCATTAAACTCCATCTATTCATCAATTTCGTTTTTAACACTTTTTCTCCCAAAACCCATGAAAACCGTCTTTGATTCTAGTTATTACTAGGTTAGAATCATGCAATAATAAGTTCTAGTTGTTATATCCCGCACTTTTGTACGTCGGGACATTCCGGACTAGTTGCGGAAAGTTAAGGACAAGAGGATTCCGGGATATGAAGTAAAGATTTTAACCACGATTTATTTCAAAGCACGAGTTGTTATGATTTCATTGGCATGAGATATTATGGAGTTTGGGATTAATAATGGATTATGGACGGTTAGACAACTTATGAAAAATTTGGGGTAAAAAATTAGTTTTAAAAAAAAGTTGGCATTTCATGACAAACATTTGCCATGTGGCCGGCCACCTAAGGTGTGGGCCATGGCCACATGGATGTTTATTATGTGTATATTAAGGTGATAAAGGGCCATATTTTTCATCTTCCAAAACAAGAAACTTCAAGAAATTTTGAGAAAGAAAGAAGGGAGAGCCATACGGCCACTCCTCCATAGCCGAGCAATCCAAGGAAAAAAATTGAAGAAAAATATTTGTTTCAAGCTTTTCAACTCCTTAGAAGATGCTTAACAACATGGAGGGGTTGTTGGAGTAGTAGGAACAAGGATTAGTTCAAAAGCAAACTCTAGCCAACTTGAAAAATCAAGTGAAAGAGGTATGGTTTAATCTTATTTTTCATATGTTATAGATGATTTGTATATGTTGTGGAGTATGGAAATGAATGAAAATCATGGAATATGGAAGTTGAAGTTGTGGCCGTGTATGTGTGTTTGGCCGTGGGTATGTGTGGTGTTGTGTAAGGGTGGTGAGCTAATTGAATTTAGCATGTTTTTGTGTTGTTGTAATGCATAGAAAATGAATGAAACTCATGGAATGTTGTATGTTGTGGAGTGGCCGAATAGGGGTGCTTGGTGTGCATGAAATGAATTAATGTTATCTTGCATTTTTGTTGTGGTCTTTATGAATTCTATAACGTGGAATGGAGGTTAGTGATCCAAGTTAAAGTTAGAAACCGTGTGGACTGATTTGAAGCTTAATGTGACCTTAATGTAGTTTCTTGAATTTGTAAGAATAATGTTGTTAAAGTGTGGTTCGGTGATGTAGCTTATGAATTTGGAAAGAAAGGAACATGTTCATGTGGTGTTGTTGGGTTGAAGAAGTTTTGGGAAGAGTAATGCTTTCGTTGGAGAATTGGAATTATTGTGCAAGTTGCTTAATGTATTCTTGAACATTCAATAAGTAAGACATAGCAATTGATGATTCTAAATGAGATTCGAAAGACATTCGATGTTAGATAAGAAAGTTGCCAAGAGAAGGCTATGTAAGCGATAAGTTTCGGAAAGGCTTTATGAGTAGTAAGTTGATGACAACTTAATGATGTGTTGGGGAAGAGTTATGACGCCCCTTAGGTTGCTAATGAAGTGATAAACAAGTGCTAAGAAGGTTCCATAAGGATTGGAGATCAAACGAGACGACGGGATCAAACTTGGTGGAACTGTGAGTTCCACGGCCAGATCCACGGCCAGCATTGCATTCCACGGACCGTGGATGGGTCCGTGGAACTGCCAGCAGAGAGAGCAGCTGGCTGGTCGTGAACCACGACCAGCTCCACGGACAGCACTTGGTTCCACGGACCGTGGAACAGTCCGTGGAACACCCGACGGGCTGAAATGTTTTAAGTGTTTAAATGAGTTCCCAACTTCATTATTTCATTTCCAACCTCTCTCTACTTCTCTCTAAGACCTCTAGGGTTCCATGTATGTTTCATGAACAAGGAATCAAAGGAAATCAAAGGTGATTATCATCAAACCAAGTGAATCAAAGTAAGGGAAACCATTAAAGTTCATCAAAAGCAAGAAATCCAAGTGAAGGAAAATCTAGGGTTTGGCTCAAGTGAGGTTTATGCAACCAAGGTTCAATCCTACACCATCCAAGGTAAGTTTTATGATGTTTCCATGTTATATAAAGTGTTTAGAAGATGAAACACTCGGATTACGAAAGAATATAAGAAGTGGGTCATGAATGTGTGAATAGTAGCACTTTTGAGTAAACGTTTGGAACGAGTTATGATTCTTGATGCTTTACGAATATGATCATGTTATAAATGATATTGAGAGTATGGAAATCGACATTGTATGTGAATGAACGTATGGTCGAGTGATGTCTATGAATATGGATAAAATGAAGAGAATTGTGAAGTAAGAATAAGGTAGATGACTAGAAGCTATTATGATGATAATATGAATGTTATTATTGATGTTTGGGAGTTGAGATGTAATACGAGGAAAGTCGTATAAATAAAGGAGATGCTTTGTCCGATTTTCTCTAGAATTAAGTTATGAATGCTAATGCTATCTATCATCTAATACGAGTATGCACTTCAATGAAGGTAGAACGTGAGCTTTGAAGAAGATCGCTCAAGCGATAGAATAGTTACACGACAAGGTATGTAAGGCTAACCCTTCTTTCATAAGGCATGGTTCTTGGGCCAATTGTTCATCTCTTACGAGTTCATAATACTTTCTAATGATCTTAGCTCGAGAAGCTATTAAGCCAATGATGCCCAAGTGATACGATTGTACTAAGTTTCTTATACGACGAGTAATGCTCTAAAGATAGAATGTAATGAATGACGATAGTAAAAAGGGTAAGAGATAGATATGAACTAGTATGTATGTGTGCCCATGAGAGGCTATTGTGAACCCCGAGCTTATATGGCCGGGTAGAATATGATAAGTATGTATATGTATATGTATGTATGCCCATGAGAGGCTATTGTGAACCCCGAGCTTATATGGCCGGGTAGAATATAGTGAACACGTATATCCTTATATAACGACGCGCGCGCACCACGGCAGCTTGGGTACGAATGACAACCCCGAGCCTTGGTAGGGCCAGGCACTGAGCCTTGGTAGGGCCGGGTACGTGAAACCTCGAACCTTCGTGGTCGGGTATGCTATATAATTACTATATGTATGACATCTATATGAGTACGATTATGCTATGTATATGACATCATTATGAGTACGACTATGTTAAGATTATGTAAGTGCCAAGTAAGGGCTATGACTATGCAATGTATAGGATACGAACGTGAAAGTAGATACGAAAGGTAAATGAGCAAGAATGTAAACGTATGCACACGAATATGAAATAGAAATGGAACGTCCCTATGGAAAGCAGGTAAGTGCCATGATGATGATGCTATTATCTCCCAGCTATATTATTTCGAATGTTATCCTTTATGCTCCCATATTGATATTGATCATGCTTTACATACTCAGTACATTCTTTGTCTTGACGTCCTTTTGTTTGTGGACGCTTGCGTCATGCCCGCAGGTGGCCAGGGAGACAGATTTGATCCATAGCCGTACTATCTCGGGGACTACATAGCGAGCTCCATTTCATTCGGAGTCGCGGCTTTTGGTATAGATTCTTTTGTGTATATATTCATGGGCACGGCGGGGTCTGTCCCGCCCATACGTTATGATATGATGTACCCTTCTTAGAGGCTCGTAGACATTGTGTATATGGTTAGACATGTTCGGCCTTGTCGGCCTATATTTTGGGATGTTATTTTGATCGCCTTGTCGGCGCATGTACAATTATATGGGCATAGATGTTATTGATGATATGGATATGTTATTGCCCGATGTGATTAGAATAATGATGAATGAAAAGTATGATATGATTATGTGGCTCACCTAGTATGTGATGTATAAGTATGTCAAGGGTGCCGGGTGGGATAGCACCGGTGCCGTCGCGGCCCTCAAGTCGGGTCGTGACAAAAGTGGTATCGAGCAGGTTCGGTCCTAGGGTGTGTCTACGAGCCGTGTCTAGTAGAGTCTTGGTTATGGGTGTGTTGCGCGCCACACTTATAAACAAGAAGTCACGGACATTTTAGGAATGAATGACCTTCTTTCTTCATAAGAAATCGTGCGATAGAGCTTTGATGTAAGAACTTCTTGTTTCTTAACGATGTGTTATGTATTTCAGAAATGCCTGTAAAGAGAAAGGCTACAGTTGCCCAAAAGGGCAAGACGGTGACAGAAAAGCGGGCTGAAAGGGCACCGCCACCGGTAGTAGAAGAAAGTGAGTCCCAGAGTGCGGCTCAATCTCAGTCTTCCCATTCAGAGCCTATATTAGAGGAGCGTGAGGGAGCCTCCGCCCCAGCTCCAGCACCTCCGGCTCCTCCACCGGATGCCTCGGGCCAAGATGTAAAAGCGGCCATTAATTTGCTGACTCAGTTGGTTGCGACCCAGACACAGAGGTCAAGTTCGGGGCAAGGTGATAGGGGCTGTCAGTGCAAGAGCCCGCGATTTTATTAGTTTGAACCCTCCGAAATTCTTTGGATCAAAGCCGGATGAGGACCCTCGAAATTTCATTGATGGTATGTTGAGGACGCTTCGGTTGATTCATGCTTCAGACACCGAGTCGGTGGAGCTAGCGTCCTATAGATTGAGGGATGTCGCGGTATGTTGGTACACAGTGTGGATGGCTTCACGGGGAGCCAATGCACCTCCCCCGGTATGGCAAGAATTTGTAGATGCATTTCTCCGGCATTATTTGCCCCCGGAAGTTCGGCGAGCTAGAGCCGATAAGTTCCTGAATTTGAGACAAGGGAGCATGAGTGCTCTAGAGTATAGCCTCCGCTTCAACTCCTTGGCTAGATATGCTTCGGCCATGGTAGCGGATATGGGTGATCGAGTATACAGGTTTGTGAAAGGCCTAGGGCCACACTTGATGGATAGATGTCTGACTGCGTCCCTCCAGGACAATATGGATATTGCACGCATCCAAGCCCACGCTCAAAATTTAGAAGAAAGCTTGCAACAACAAAGAAGCGAGCATGATAGAGGGCATAGCAAGAGGGCTAGATCTTCGGGTCCAATGAACGAGTATAGAGGTGGGCACAGACGCCAGCGGTCTTCAGACATTCGGGCTATTCTATGACTAGTGCGCCTCCACGGTATTCGGAGCCAGAGATTTGATAGATCTACTCATCCCGGGCCGAGTCAGAGCTTTTCGGGATCTCAGTTTAGAGGTGATTCGGGTCAGGCGAGGCCACCCGTACCACGATGCTCCCAGTGTGGGAAGTTACATTGGGGTCAGTGCAGATTGGGCTCCGAGGCTTGTTATTCATGTGGTCGGCCAGGCCATATTATGCGAGATTGCCCCTCAGTTAGTGGCAGAGGTAGGACCCAGCCTTCAGGGTCAGTGGCCGGATCTTCAGCGTCTATACGCCCTATGGGGCCAGGTCCACACGCGCCAGTCGGCCGTGGTAGAGGCAGGGGGAGAGCCCCCAGTTCTAGCGGTCCTCAGCACCGTGTTTATGCTTTGGCTGGACGCCAAGACCTCGAGTCTTCTCCTGATGTGGTCACAGGTATATTATCGGTACTTTCTCATGATGTATATGCATTGATAGATCCCGGCTCCACATTGTCATATGTTACTCCGTATATTGCGAGTCGATTTAGAATCAAACCGGAGTCGATTAAACCTTTTGAGGTGTCCACACCCGTTGGTGAATCAGTAATAGCTAGCCGAGTATATAGAAATTGTGTAATTGTGATCTGTGATCGCCGTACTATGATTGACTTGCATGAGTTACAAATGGTGGATTTTGATGTTATTATGGGCATGGATTGGTTGGCTTCTTGCTACGCCAATGTCGATTGCAGAATGAAAATGGTTCGCTTCCAATTTCCGGAGAACCCGTTTTAGAATGGAAAGGAAAGGCGGCGTCACCAAAGGGTAGGTTTATTTCCTATCTAAAGGCAAGGAAAATGATTACAAAAGGTTGCATTTATCATTTAGTGCGAGTTCAAGATGTAGAAGCTGAACCGCCGAATTTTCAGTCAGTTCCTGTAGTGAATGAATTTCCGGATGTATTCCCGGAAGAGCTCCCAGGCCTTCCTCCCGAGCGGGAGATTGATTTTGCTATTGATGTGTTGCCAGACACTAAGCCTATATCTATTCCTCCCTACAGAATGGCTCCCGCAGAACTGAAAGAGTTGAAAGAGCAGTTAAAAGATTTGCTTGATAAAGGCTTTATTAGGCCTAGCTCATCCCCGTGGGGAGCACCTGTATTATTTGTTCGAAAGAAAGATGGCTCTTTAAGGATGTGCATTGATTATCGGCAATTGAATAAGGTGACGATTAAGAATAAATATCCTCTTCCGAGGATTGATGACTTATTTGATCAATTACAAGGTGCCCAATGGTTTTCCAAGATAGATTTGAGATCCGGATATCATCAAGTGAGAGTTAGGGAGAAAGATATCCCCAAAACAGCTTTCAGAACAAGATATGGCCATTTTGAGTTCCGGGTAATGTCATTTGGGCTAACTAATGCACCGGCAGTGTTTATGGATTTGATGAATGATGTGTTCAGGCCCTTTCTAGATTTGTTCGTGATTGTGTTCATCGATGACATTTTGGTGTATTCTAGATCCGAGGCGAACATGCGGATCATTTGCGTCTTGTCCTCGAAGTTCTTCGGACTCAAGAGTTATTTGCAAAATTTTCTAAGTGCGAGTTCTGGTTGAACTCAGTGGCGTTTCTCGGGCACATTGTTTCAGCCGATGGAATTCGGGTAGATAACCAAAAGATTGAGGCCGTAAAGACTTGGCCAAGGCCTACAACTCCTACAGAGGTACGTAGCTTTATGGGCTTAGCGAGTTATTACGAAAGATTTGTTGAAGGTTTTTCTTCCATTTCTGCCCCACTTACCAAGTTGACTCAGAAATCAGCAAAGTTTCAATGGACAGATGCTTGTGAACGTAGTTTCCAAGAGCTAAAGGACAGATTGACTTCTGCGCCAGTCCTGACACTTCCAGAGGGATTGGAAGGGTATGTAGTTTATTGTGATGCTTCAGGCGTTGGGTTAGGCTGTGTTGATGCAGCATGGCAAAGTGATCGCATATGCTTCGAGGCAATTAAGAAAGCATGAAAAGAATTATCCAACCCATGATCTGGAATTGGCTGCAGTGAATTCATGCATTAAAGATATGGAGACACTACTTGTATGGTGTTCATGTGGATATTTATACAGATCATAAGAGCCTTCAGTATATCTTCAAGCAAAAAGAGTTGAATTTGCGGCAACGACGATGGTTAGAATTATTAAAAGATTATGATGTTGAGATTCGTATCACCCCGGAAAAGCAAATGTCGTGGCTGACGCTCTTAGCCGCGAGTCTATGGGAAGTTTATATGATGTACAATCGGAGAAACGAGAAATGACTCGTGAGCTCCGGCGGCTAGCTAACCTAGGAGTCCGAGTAGTGGACTCGGGTAGCGGGGAACTACCCTTCGAAATTTAGCGATCTCGTCGCTAGTAGTAGAAGTGAAGGAGCGACAATACGAAGATCCCATGTTAGTACGGTACGGAGAGATACACTCCCTTAGAAAGAGGAGTCATCATTTGAGATTACAGGAGACGGAGTTCTCCGATGTCGGGGCAGTTATGTGTTCCGAATGTGGCAGGATTGCGCCACCAAATATTGAGAGAAGCTCATTGTTCCCGTTATTCTATCCATCCCGGAGCGACAAAGATGTATAATGATCTTAAATCCATGTATTGGTGGAATGGGATGAAGAGAGATATAGCAGAATTTGTAGCTCAATGTCCCAATTGTCAACAAGTGAAAATAGAGCACCAAAAGCCGGGCGGATTGTTACAAGCTATAGAAATTCCAACTTGGAAATGGGAAGTGATTAACATGGACTTTATCACAGGTTTACCCCGTTCTCGGCGTAAGTATGATTCCATATGGGTGATTGTGGATAGACTCACCAAGTCAGCTCATTTCTTGCCAGTCAGAACGACGTATGTAGCGGAGGATTATGCAAAGCTCTATGTTAAAGAGATAGTGCGACTTCATGGTGTTCCAGTATCTATTATCTCCGATAGAGGTACTCGGTTTTCGGCAAATTTCGGAAGTCCTTCCAAGAGGGCTTAGGGACTCAAGTAAGCCTTAGCACGGCATTTCATCCACAGACTGATGGACAAGCTGAACGTACCATCCAGACTCTCGAGGATATGTTGCGAGCATGTATGATAGATTTTGGAGGAAATTGGGATGATCATTTGCCGCTCATTGAATTTGCTTATAATAATAGCTATCATTCTAGCATTCAAATGGCACCGTATGAAGCCTTATATGGGCGAAAGTGTAGATCCCCGATTGGGTGGTTTGAGACAGAGAGGCTAAATTGATAGGGCCGAATTTGGTCCAACAAGCCATAGAGAAAGTCAAGCTTATACGAGATCGACTGTTAGCAGCCCAAAGTCGTCAAAAGTCCTATGCGGATAATCGCCGAAGGGACCTAGAGTTCCAAGTTAAAGATTGGGTGTTCTTGAAAGTATCGCCGATGAAAGGCGTTATGAGATTTGGCAAAAAGGGGAAGCTTAGTCCCCGATATATTGGGCCTTATGAAATTGTACGCAAGGTAGGCAAAGTAGCTTATGAGTTAGATTTACCTCCTGATTTGGAGTCAGTCCATCCAGTGTTCCATGTTTCGATGTTACGTAAATGTATTGGAGATCCTACTAGGATCGTCCCATTAAATGATGTTCAAGTAACGAAAAAGTTAGCTTATGATGAAAGACCCATTGCCATACTAGATAGGCAAGTACGGAGGCTTAGAAACAAAAAGTGGCCTCGATTAAAGTTTTGTGGAGAAATAATAATCGAGAAGAAATGACATGGGAAGCGGAAGAGAGCATGAAATCCAAATATCCGCACCTATTCCGGCCCCCCAGAAGAGGGCCAAGATGAGACGTCAATATCACAAGGTATGTACGCTTTCCTTCTATGTATTCGGGTCGTGTGTGGCCAAATTATATTGCTATTATGTTATGGCCCTGTGTGGCATTGATATTATGGGTTGTTGTGACAGGGCGGTAGTGCCATATTATAGGGGAAACTCTGGCGAAATTTTTATAAAATCCCCGAGTGTTTAACATTCGAGGACGAATGTTCCTAAGGGGGAGAGAATGTTACACCTCGGAAAAATTTTCCGTTGATGCACAGTGAATAGGCTAATGAGAGATAGGAGGTAGACGATGTTTCAATAAGTAAGACATAGCAATTGATGATTCTAAATGAGATTCGAAAGACATTCGATGTTAGATAAGAAAGTTGCCAAGAGAAGGCTATGTAAGCGATAAGTTTCGGAAAGGCTTTATGAGTAGTAAGTTGATGACAACTTAATGATGTGTTGGGGAAGAGTTATGACGCCCCTTAGGTTGCTAATGAAGTGATAAACAAGTGCTAAGAAGGTTCCATAAGGATTGGAGATCAAACGAGACGACGGGATCAAACTTGGTGGAACTGTGAGTTCCACGGCCAGCATTGCATTCCACGGACCGTGGATGGGTCCGTGGAACTGCCAGCAGAGAGAGCAGCTGGCTGGTCGTGAACCACGACCAGCTCCACGGACAGCACTTGGTTCCACGGACCGTGGAACATCCCGTGGAACACCCGAGGCTGAAATGTTTTAAGTGTTTAAATGAGTTCCCAACTTCATTATTTCATTTCCAACCTCTCTCTACTTCTCTCTAAGACCTCTAGGGTTCCATGTATGTTTCATGAACAAGGAATCAAAGGAAATCAAAGGTGATTATCATCAAACCAAGTGAATCAAAGTAAGGGAAACCATTAAAGTTCATCAAAAGCAAGAAATCCAAGTGAAGGAAAATCTAGGGTTTGGCTCAAGTGAGGTTTATGCAACCAAGGTTCAATCCTACACCATCCAAGGTAAGTTTTATGATGTTTCCATGTTATATAAAGTGTTTAGAAGATGAAACACTCGGATTACGAAAGAATATAAGAAGTGGGTCATGAATGTGTGAATAGTAGCACTTTTGAGTAAACGTTTGGAACGAGTTATGATTCTTGATGCTTTACGAATATGATCATGTTATAAATGATATTGAGAGTATGGAAATCGACATTGTATGTGAATGAACGTATGGTCGAGTGATGTATGACTATGAATATGGATAAAATGAAGAGAATTGTGAAGTAAGAATAAGGTAGATGACTAGAAGCTATTATGATGATAATATGAATGTTATTATTGATGTTTGGGAGTTGAGATGTAATACGAGGAAAGTCGTATAAATAAAGGAGATGCTTTGTCCGATTTTCTCTAGAATTAAGTTATGAATGCTAATGCTATCTATCATCTAATACGAGTATGCACTTCAATGAAGGTAGAACGTGAGCTTTGAAGAAGATCGCTCAAGCGATAGAATAGTTACACGACAAGGTATGTAAGGCTAACCCTTCTTTCATAAGGCATGGTTCTTGGGCCAATTGTTCATCTCTTACGAGTTCATAATACTTTCTAATGATCTTAGCTCGAGAAGCTATTAAGCCAATGATGCCCAAGTGATACGATTGTACTAAGTTTCTTATACGACGAGTAATGCTCTAAAGATAGAATGTAATGAATGACGATAGTAAAAAGGGTAAGAGATAGATATGAACTAGTATGTATGTGTGCCCATGAGAGGCTATTGTGAACCCCGAGCTTATATGGCCGGGTAGAATATGATAAGTATGTATATGTATATGTATGTATGCCCATGAGAGGCTATTGTGAACCCCGAGCTTATATGGCCGGGTAGAATATAGTGAACACGTATATCCTTATATAACGACGCGCGCGCGCGCACCACTGCAGTTGGGTACGAATGACAACCCTGAGCCTTGGTAGGGCCAGGCACTGAGCCTTGGTAGGGCCGGGTACGTGAAACCTCGAACCTTCGTGGTCGGGTATGCTATATAATTACTATATGTATGACATCTATATGAGTACGATTATGCTATGTATATGACATCATTATGAGTACGACTATGTTAAGATTATGTAAGTGCCAAGTAAGGGCTATGACTATGCAATGTATAGGATACGAACGTGAAAGTAGATACGAAAGGTAAATGAGCAAGAATGTAAACGTATGCACACGAATATGAAATAGAAATGGAACGTCCCTATGGAAAGCAGGTAAGTGCCATGATGATGATGCTATTATCTCCCAGCTATATTATTTCGAATGTTATCCTTTATGCTCCCATATTGATATTGATCATGCTTTACATACTCAGTACATTCTTTGTGTGCGACGTCCTTTTGTTTGTGGACGCCGCGTCATGCCCGCGGTGGCCGGGGAGACAGATTTGATCCATAGCCGTACTATCTCGGGGACTACATAGCGAGCTCCATTTCATTCGGAGTCTGCAGCTTTTGGTATAGATTCTTTTGTGTATATATTCATGGGCACGGCGGGGTCTGTCCCGCCCATACGTTATGATATGATGTACCCTTCTTAGAGGCTCGTAGACATTGTGTATATGGTTAGACATGTTCGGCCTTGTCGGCCTATATTTTGGGATGTTATTTTGATCGCCTTGTCGGCGCATGTACAATTATATGGGCATAGATGTTATTGATGATATGGATATGTTATTGCCCGATGTGATTAGAATAATGATGAATGAAAAGTATGATATGATTATGTGGCTCACCTAGTATGTGATGTATAAGTATGTCAACCCGGATCTGATTACCTATTTGCTTAATGAGTTTGAAATGAGAAGTATGGTGTATAAGATTCCGATATGAAGTATGATCCTTAAAGTTCGGCTGATATGTGCCCGAGTGGCATCCGGAAGAAACGCAATTAGACTATTGTGTTAATTTGTAAGTAATGAATTGCTTTGATTAATTTATTAAGTTTTTGTAAATGTTTGCATTGCATTTGATTTTACATGGCATATGGACATAAGTATTTTGAGATGCATATAGATCCTACGATTAACGCTCGCACACTACTATTACTTCTTTCGCCGAGTCCGGGCCGGTTATTATCGTGCGCACAATACGAAGTATGATGAGATTCCGAAGTATGATGAGCGTCTGAAATATGATCTGATTCTGATATATGATATGATACGAAGTATGATGAGTTCTGATATGATTCAGACATATGATATGATTCTGAGTTGTGATATGATACGGAGGATGTGATCGGAGATATACAAAACTTCCGAAGTATGATGAGTTGTGGCGCCCAAGGCAGGAGGGGCGACCACGTTCTGTCCGCCGGGTCCTATTATGGGCCGTATAGGGTTTGTGATGTGACATTATGGTAATAATCTGATAATTTGGTAATACTATAATTTGATGATTTGACAATCTGATGATATGATAATCTGATGACATGTTATTATGAATGATATGTGATTACTCATTCACCGAGTCCCTCATTAGAGGGCGGGTACGATATGCACGTGTGGTCATATTATGATATGACAACGACACACGAGGGTATATGATCCGGAGGCAAGTCTTTCGATTTTTTCGTCTTCGATTTTCTCGATTACCATACTTGTTCGTAAACCCCGGTTCGGTTGTAATTACGTTTACTTTATTCGAGTGCTTTACATACTCGGTACATTTTCTTTACCGACCCCGCTTTCTTCGGGGGCTACGTTTCATGCCACGCGGTACGGATAGACATTCCGGATTCGCCGGCTTAGGGCGTCCATTCTCGTCATTGGAGAGCTCCTTTGATCCGGAGCCTACGGTTTTGGTACGATTTTTCGTTATGTATATACATGTTGTTCATGGGTACGGCGGGGCCCCGTCCCGTCATATGGTTCTCGTTATGACTCTTAGAGGTACTCCAGACATAACGTGTGGGTTGTGGGCGAGTTACAAACACAAGTGTTTGTTTGGTTTGTGTTCTTATGTTTTGCGACCTTACCGGCTCATGTCCGTTGTGTATATATGTATATAAGTATGTATAGATATATGTCTGCTATACCTTTATCTATGCTTATGCTAAAAGTAGCACGATTATGGTTGGTAAGTACGTATGGGTGCCCAGCTCGGGCACCAGTCACGGCCTACGGGGTTGGGTCGTGACAGAAAGTGGTATCAGAGCGGTTAGTCCTCGGAATGTCTACAGACCGTGTCCGGCAGAGCCTTGTTTATGGTGTGAAGCCGGCCACACTCATAAACAGGGGGCTGCGGGGCATTTAGGAATCAATGACCTTTCTTCTGTCTTAGATCGTGCGATAGAACCAGAGTTTAGGAAAGATCATTTCTGACCCCTTCTTATCGCAGTAGGTACGTGCATTGATAGAAGATGAAGAGATCGATTTCTTCGATGATGGGGGTGCCATAAGGCCCCTAGAGTGTCCTCGGGACCTCGGCTCCGGGCCCGGCGGGAGGAGCCCCGGTTACTCTGTCGAGATGGACCCCTCGGTAGGATCTCGCTACGATCCCCCCGAGTGTTTGACCCCCGGAAGGAGGTAGGGCCTACAGGAGGAGCCCTAGCTATTCGATTGAGGCCCGATCCTTCGGAGGATCCCGCGACGATCCCTCCGGAGTCCGCGACCCCCAGTGAGGAGGACCCCCCGAGAGCGCGACTACGATACGGATCCGTCCGAGTATGGGGCGGGGGCACCAGAGGAGCTCCCCGACATCGTGCCGGTCCGCTCACTATGGTGGAGCATTATGTTCCGCCAGCTTCCTCAGTGAGCGTTACGCCGTATTCTAGCCCTTTATCCTGGTCATCGGTGAACCAGGAGTCGCCGGATTACCTATATTCCTCGGATTCAGACGAGGGGGATGACGAGGAGGAGTACCTTTCGCTCTATAGCCTACTAGATCAGACTGGAGACAGCTCGTCCACAGGTATATGAGCACTTATTGGAGATTGTTCTATATATGTGTATTCGCTGCATGATTGTTATCTAATAGCGGTAAGTAGAAATTTAAGAACCAATAATCGAGTATACAAATTGAGGCAATTAAGGTGTGCTTATTATTAAAAGTGAATCTGGAAGTCGAGAACGGAAAGTAGTCGTAATTGTAGGTGAAAAGTGAATACGGGGGATCAAGAAGGGTAAAACGGTAATAGCGTCACGGGGGCGTCCGGAAACCTGTCAGGACTTTACTTTACCCCGAATTACGTGACGAAGGCCATGCGGTGAAGAGAACGCGATTATACTGGCACTAAAGCATCGTATTCCGATGAAGATTCAAAGTTAAGCGTGCTAGGGTGAGGGAAATTTCAGGATGGGTAACCCCCTGGGAAGTTTCTGAAAATTTTACAATTTCAGCCAAAGAAGCAAATTGTTACACCTCGGAAATTTCCTTTAGCGTACAAGTGAATAGACTCATGAGGGACGCGATGAACATGAGGTTTAGAGGAGCGAGAGATAGTAATCGATCGACCTAATTAAGATTTCCAAAGACATCCGAGTTAAGAAAAGGAAGTTGTTAAAGAGAAGCGAGTTGTAAGTTGAGAGTATCGGATAAAGAGTACGAGCATTGAGTTAATGGCATATGAATGATGCCCCAAGGGAGAGTTATAACGTCCCGTAGAATGGTATTGAAGTGATGAACAAGTGTTAAGAAGGTTCCACAAGGATCGGAGATCAAACGAGTCGACGAAACGAGAACTCGGAAAATCGGGTAGACATACGGCCGGACATGCGGCGTATAAAATATACTTTGGACGTATGTCCAGCCGTAGATCCGGCCCGGCAAGACATAACTCTCTGGACCAGATATACGGTCCAACATACGGTCGATGATTTTATACGGACCGTATGTTGGTCCGTATATTTCAACGGCCGAACTCAATTTTATATAAGGGACCCTTTTTCATTTCATTTCACTTCATCTCTTCACCTCTCTCATTCAAGAAAACTCTAGAGAGTTCCATACACCTCAAACACAAGAAAATAAAAGAAATCAAAGATCAACAACAAGAAATCAAGAGAATCAAGTGAAAGAAACCCATCAAAAGTCATACAAATCAAGAAATCCCAAGAGAGAGAAAGTAGGGTTTTGGGTGGAAAAGGTGAATTGTCATCCAAGGCTTGTTCCTCCATCATCCAAGGTAAGTTTCATGTTTATTCCATGCTAGTTGAAGTATTATTATGTTGAAACATATGAATTGAAAGAGTGTATAGCAAATGGGTTAGATATGGAACAATAATGTCATCTTGAAATAGTAGTTGGATTGAATCATGGAAATGAATGTGTTGATGATATAAATACGTTATAAATGACCTTTAGGACATGAAATAAGTATTGGATACGAAAGAATACGACGATGGATTTTTAGTCATAACTATGGGAAATTGAGGTGAAATTATGGAATGCGAATCATGTGAATGAATTACGATTATTGTTAATGATATCATGATGATTATTATGAATGTTGGGAGTTGATATGGAATATGGTGGAAAGTAGAATAAACAAAGGAGATGCTGCCCAAATTTTTATAGCCTTAGTAAGTATGATTCCACGATTATATAGCTAATGTTGATACGAATTCCATTGAAGGTAAACGAGAGCATTAAAGGAGAACGAGCAAGCAATAGAATAAGCTAAACGACAAAGGTATGTAAAGATTAGCCCTTTCTTTCCAAGGCATGACTTCTATGGCATGAAATCTCTCTTTACTACGAATGTCCCATCTCCAAGAAAGTCAAGAGTCCTCACTCACGAATAGCTATACGAAATAAGAGATATGAGTTGAATGCGAAAATGATGATAGTAAGCTAAGAGTCCTTATGATGAATTATGATAAGCATGTTATAAAGGGCATATTATGATAAGCATGTTATGATACGCATGTTATGATAAGCGTACCATGATATGCTAATAAGACAATCCATAATCATAAATCTACAAGATGTACGATGTTGAGTATATGGTATGTATGCACAAATATATGTATTATGACGATATGATGATGCACGTACGATATGAGATATATGTGATGTGATCGAGCCCTCGTGGCCGAATACGATATGCTGTCGAGCCTATGAGGCCGAATACGGATAATGATCAAATGTGTATAAATAGATGCGACATTATGATAAGTATATGTATGTGTATGATGAATGCAAGATGATGATTAGATACGTTAAGGTCATGATACCCCTATGTGATGTATATGTATATATGTATGTATCGAGCCCATGAGAGCCGAGTACGAGTGCTATCAAGCCTATCGAGCCCAAGAGGGCCGAGTACGTATACCAATGGTCCCATCGAGCCCAAGAGGGCCGAGTACGTATACTAGTAATGCCATCGAGCCAAGAGGGTCGAGTACGTATGCTAGCGATCCTATCGAGCCCGAAGGGGGCCGAGTACGAATGATGCCAACCTATATGAATGCGAGTATGCTACATGTATGATACCGTTATGAATACGACTATGTTATATGCATGATGCTTATATGAGCACGACTATGTTTCACGTATGACATCTATGTGAGTATGATTGTGTTACCTGTATGATTATACCATATGCATCACATTCATGTGAGTACGAATGAGATAAGTATATGATATCTTCACGAGTACGCTTATGCTATGTATATGACAGTGACCAGAGTACGGATATGTTAATACCATGTAAGTGCCGAGTAAGGGCCGTGTATATGCAAAATACGTGATACGAGCATGAGTATGACAGGAGACTAGATACGAAAGGTAAGTAAGTGAAAGATATGAATGTATGTATACGAGCACGAAATAGAACATGGAACGTCCCTATGGAAAGCAGGTAAGTACTACGAAGAGAACGTTAATGTCTCCCATCTTATGTTATTGCATACATTACCGTTATGTTTCTCCATCATTACTGCTCATGCTTTACATACTCAGTACAATATTCGTACTGACGTCCTTTTCTTTGGACGTGTTTCATGTTCCCACGGTAGACAGAGACGGTGCCAATTCATAGTAGCCATCAGCGGAGTTGCAGAAGCCCTCCTTTATTTCGGAGGTGCTATTTCGAGACATCATTTTGTGTACATGTATTTTGGGCACGGCGGGGTCCTGTCCCGTCCATATGTTCAGTGTTCTAGTAGAGGCTTGTAGATGCGTATGTGTGGGTAGTATGGTCCCATAGTCATTGTGTAAATGAAAGCCTATGTATATTATTATTATTATTTTGATAGCCCGAAGGGCCTACGTTATATAAGTAAATATGTTCTATATGAAAGTCGTTTCCTATGATTATAAATGATAAGAGAAAGGAATAAAGACAGGTTTAGCAATAGAATGAGGGGTGCTCGGTGGTCAGCCTCGGGTACCCGTCGCGGCCCGTAGGTCGGGTCGTGACACAAATGGGAAGCTAGAGTAGCCTAAAGGGACTTGGGATATACTGAGTAGATGAAAATTTTAAGAGGTCACGTGGAACGAGGCAAATTAGACCGGTAAGGAAGAAGGAGATATATCACAATTTCGGAATTGGGGTGAGTTCGAACAGTGTTTTGGAATATTTTGTAAGTGAGACGATAGCGATTGTATGTCTGCATAGGTGTGTGTGTCCCATATATGGTTATATCAGCGGATATGTATATTCCAGCAACCCTCAGGGCGATATAGAAAAGGCCTTAGGCGGACAAGGTAGCAAAGCTTAAGCGGGAAACAGTATAAATGGCACAAATGTTATAAGACATGTTGATGTCGTTTTTTTACCACGGGTTAAGTTTGGAAAGTTCGAACGCAATGATATTTGGAAAGGGAAGAAAGCGAGTAGGTAGGAGGTCAGAGGATCAGAACATCGGAATCAAAAAAAATACCGCCGGATTGAAACTGGAAATATAGGTATAGGGTAAAGTACAGTTGGGAATTAGTATAAGTACACCCCTAAAGGGGGGAAGCGAGTGCGAAGGAAGTAAATGTAAAATGGAGATAGTACCGGGAATAAATTGTGGAAGATCTTAAATGATACGACCTTAGAAGGTGGCTGTTTACAGGAGAGAAAGAATATGATAAAGGGAAGTGGCAAGCAAATTACGGAGGCATTGGGAAAGATAATGTCACGATGTGGGATTAGAGGTTAAGATGTGGACGAGGGAAATTGTTCGTCAATAATAGCAAACCCTGTAGTAAAAAGTAAGAAAAAGGAAAGTTTAAATTCGGTAAAGACAAGATGGTTACGAGGTCCCGAATGCGTTGAGAAAAGACGGGGTAGGACGTAAGGGCTAGAGAAGTGACGTTAAGATACGTCGCGGGCTAATTTGGGCACCTCCGTACATTCACGAAGAGATGACAACATTGTACGTAACCGAAAAGTTGAAAGTAAGATCTGGGCAAAGAGATAATAGAAGGGTTCGAATTAAAGATAAAGAAATGACACGAGGTGATGTGCCTGGAATGCTACAAGTTGAATAAAAGGGAATTATAAGGTGAAATAAGCAAGGTAATCGAAACTAGCGGGCTATCAAGGGAGAGTGAATTTCACAAGTAGAAATACTTGAAGACATTACCCACGAAAGGTGTAACAAGATTCGATAAAAGGAAAAACTCAACTCGGAAGGTATTGGACTTCATTGCATGGTCCGTAGGGTAAGCAGATTGCGTACCGAAGATGTGGTGTGTGTTGAGGTGCTATGGCAGAATAATAGCGGAGAAGTGAGGACTTGAATAGCTGAAGAGAAAGTGGAGAAGGAGGGATAAGTGGTAGCTGAGACTGCAAACTATAGTAATAATGATAGCCCCTCGAGATCCTTATCAGACCTTGTAAGGTTAATTGAACATTCGAGGACGAATGTTCTAAAGGGGGGAAGAATGTTATATCCCGCACTTTTGTACGTTGGGACATTCCGGACTAGTTGCGGAAGGTTAAGGACAAGAGGATTCCGGGATATGAAGTAAAGATTTTAACCACGATTTATTTCAAAGCACGAGTTGTTATGATTTCATTGGCATGAGATATTATGGAGTTTGGGATTAATAATGGATTATGGAAGGTTAGACAACTTATGAAAAATTTGGGGTCAAAAATTAGTTTTAAAAAAAAAGTTGGCATTTCATGACAAACATTTGCCATGTGGCCGGCCACCTAAGGTGTGGGCCATGGCCACATGGATGTTTATTATGTGTATATTAAGGTGATAAAGGGCCATATTTTTCATCTTCCAAAACAAGAAACTTCAAGAAATTTTGAGAAAGAAAGAAGGGAGAGCCATACGGCCACTCCTCCATAGCCGAGCAATCCAAGGAAAAAAATTGAAGAAAAATATTTGTTTCAAGCATTTCAACTCCTTAGAAGATGCTTAACAACATGGAGGGGTTGTTGGAGTAGTAGGAACAAGGATTAGTTCAAAAGCAAACTGTAGCCAACTTGAAAAATCAAGTGAAAGAGGTATGGTTTAATCTTATTTTTCATATGTTATAGATGATTTGTATATGTTGTGGAGTATGGAAATGAATGAAAATCATGGAATATGGAAGTTGAAGTTGTGGCCGTGTATGTGTGTTTGGCCGTGGGTATGTGTGGTGTTGTGTAAGGGTGGTGAGCTAATTGAATTTAGCATGTTTTTGTGTTGTTGTAATGCATAGAAAATGAATGAAACTCATGGAATGTTGTATGTTGTGGAGTGGCCGAATAGGGGCTGCTTGGTGTGCATGAAATGAATTAATGTTATCTTGCATTTTTGTTGTGGTCTTTATGAATTCTATAACGTGGAATGGAGGTTAGTGATCCAAGTTAAAGTTAGAAACCGTGTGGACTGATTTGAAGCTTAATGTGACCTTAATGTAGTTTCTTGAATTTGTAAGAATAATGTTGTTAAAGTGTGGTTCGGTGATTTAGCTTATGAATTTGGAAAGAAAGGAACATGTTCATGTGGTGTTGTTGGGTTGGAGAAGTTTTGGGAAGAGTAATGCTTTCGTTGGAGAATTGGAATTATTGTGCAAGTTGCTTAATGTATTCTTGAACATTGTTTGAATGGTTTTTGAACATATGAACTTGAATTGAACATAATTGGTATGTTGTCGAAAAATGTGGAGAAGAATTATTAGCGATATAATGCATTTGAATTGATTGTTAATGTTATTAAAATGGTTGTTGGTATTGTTGTTGAAGAATTAGCCGAGTTGAATTCTCGGGGTTGTTGTATTTACGGGGGAGAGTCTTTGCCCAATTTTCGGTAGAATTGAGAAATAGTTTGGAGTTGAATTTCCTAGATACTTATGGCTAATGGTTGATGTTCGTTGACGTTGTGTAGACTTTGGAAAGCCGAGGCCTGAGTTTGGATTAGCTTAAGGAGCGGCCAAGGTATGTAAGGCTTCCTTTTCCTTTCTTTGGCATGTCTTAGACGTAAGGTGAATATCCTACGAACCTCGGGGAACTCCACTCTTAAGATCCGAGCTTATATGTGCTTCTTCTTTGCTTCTTAAAGTTAATTCTCCTAATGTAGCCAATCCAAAGTTCTTATGTTTTGATATGAATGAGTTTTAAATATTCTAAAAAGAATTGTGTCCCTAAGGGGGTTTCGTAACTACGAACTCCCGTAACTTTAAATAAACGAGCTCGGATCGCCCGAAACCTTCATAGGTGATTCCATGAGACATAATGTCCCCCAACTCTCATAGGTGGGCTCGGGCGGGAGTGACGCTCGTCCGTGGGGCCCGAGACTTTTCTATGCTTAGACTTAGCAACTTTCCGAAAAAGGCTTAATGTGATTATTGTCTCTCGAATCCCGGATCGATTACCTATTTGCTTAATGAGTTTGAAATGAGAAGTATGGTGTATAAGATTACGATATGAAGTATGATCCTTAAAGTTAAATTTGATATGTGCCCGAGTGGCATCAGGAAGAAACGCAATTAGACTATTGTGTTAATTTGTAAGTAATGAATTGCTTTGATTGATTTATTAAGTTTTTTTAAATGTTTGCATTGCATTTGATTTTACATGGCATATGGACATAAGTATTTTGAGATGCATATAGATCCTACGATTCTGCTCGTGCACACTACTATTACTTCTTTCGCCGAGTCCCGGGCCGGTTATTATCGTGCGCACAATACGAAGTATGATGAGATTCCGAAGTATGATGAGCATCTGAAATATGATCTGATTCTGATATATGATATGATATGAAGTATGATGAGTTCTGATATGATTCAGACATATGATACGATTCTGAGTTGTGATATGATACGGAGGATGTGATCGGAGATATACAAAACTTCCGAAGTATGATGAGTTGTGGTGCCCAAGGCAGGAGGGGCAACCACGTTCTGTCCGCCGGGTCCTATTATGGGCCGTATAGGGTTTGTGATGTGACATTATGATAATAATCTGATAATTTGGTAATACTATAATTTGATGATTTGACAATCTGATGATATGATAATTTGATGACATGTTATTATGAATGATATGTGATTCTGTTCACCGAGTCCCTCATTAGAGGACCGGGTACGATATGCACATGTGGTGATATTATGATATGACACTGACACACAGGGTATATGATCCAGAGGCAAGTCTTTCGATTTTAAATTTCTCTCGATTTTCTGATTACCATACTTGTTCTGTAAACCCCAGATTCGGTTGTAATTCTGTTTACTTTATTCCGTGCTTTACATACTCAGTACATTTTTCCGTACTAACCCCCTTTCTTCGGGGGCTGCGTTTCATGCCACGCAGGTACAGATAGACGTTCCAGTGATTCGCCAGCTTAGGGCGTCCATTCTGCTGTTGGAGAGCTCCTTTGATCCGGAGCCTATAGTTTTGGTACAGATTTTTCTGTTATGTATATACATGTTGTTCATGGGTACGGCGGGGCCCTGTCCCGTCATATGGTTCTGTTATGACTCTTAGAGGTCTGTAGACATAACGTGTGTGTACGTAGGCGAGTTAAATACGGTTGTGTTTGTTTGGTTTGTGTTCTTATGTTTTGGTAGCCTTACCGGCTCATGTCCGTTGTGTATATATGTATATAAGTATGTATAGATATATGTCTGCTATACCTTTATCTATGCTTATGCTAAAAGTAGCACGATTATGGTTGGTAAGTACGTATGGGTGCCCAGCTCGGGCACCAGTCACGGCCTAGGGGTTGGGTCGTGACACTAGTCATCAAATCCATGCTTAATAGAGCTAACTCAACCAACAAATCAAGATTTTTTTTAACCACAATTTCATTTTAGAAGAAAATCCCAAAACCCACTTAGCCTTCATACTCTTAGGAAAAATCTTAGCATAGCTTAATGGTTAAGAGAAGTGAATAAATGATTCTACGGTCAAGGATGTTACCTTTGTGAAGAACTAGTGAAAACCCTCTCAAAATCGCCTCCCCAAGCTTAGAGATATGAAAATGAAATAATGACTTAAGGTTGGGGCTTTTAAAACTTAAAATAGCAGATTCTGCCCGTCGACCGCTTCGGCGGCCACTCGACCGCTTCTGCGGCCACTTCAACAGCCACGCGACCGCTTCTGCGGTCTACCGTTTTGGCGGCCACCAGACACCAGAATTTTTCTAGTGTCTTGGAAACTTGGAATTATCACTCAGAATCATCCCGGAGCCTCCTAGACACAAACCAAATATGCAGATATACATACAAACACGCTACGAATGCACTCGTGGCCTCGGAATTCCCATTGGAGGTCTCATTGACCAAGTCAGCCCCGGATACCTCAAAACTAACTTTCCAACCCATGTCCCAAAATGCACCCGAGGGCATTGGGAACTAAAAAAAAATATCCACACAAGTTCTAAATGACCATCCGGACCTTTTAGAATGGACGGATTTCCAAAAAAGGTCCATTTACCGAAAAGTCAACTTTGAGTCAACCATTTTTCGCTTTAAGCCCAATTTTCACAAAAAGTCACCCGAATCAAATCTAAACACCTCGGGGAGAATGTCAACCATCTCCTCGGGTCAAAAGTGAGCTAACTAAGCTCAAGAAAGGGTCAAAAGTGTCGGAGATGCAATAACGACCAAACGGGTCGTTGCAAGTTCCAAGGGGTTTCATGAACCCTAGGCATGGCTGGATATCGGGGAGTAGCTAGACCTATCCCCCTAAACCTCCTCAAACTATCAAAGAACAAAACCAGTGTTGCCATAGTATACAATCATAGTCTCAAAGCTGTGCACAAGTATCAACCTACGGGACGTATTTTAAGTACAAGTAATTTTTAAATGAATTCAGAATCAGGACAAAAGACTGAAACAAGTAGTGTAATGTAATGATATACATTCAATATATATAAAACTTTTAGAATACATAATCAGATAAGTGGCCCAAACAAGTCATGCCTTTTTATTTGCATATACATCCTATCTATGGTTGGCCTATTTTTTCTTATAGGTATACACACAGTATATCCATGATGTACACATGGTATGTGTATACCACGTATATACCGTGTGTATACTCCCTTATTTTATTAACCTATGCATAATCTACATCTGCCCACACTCTTACACGTCCACCTCTTATACAAAAGCCAAAATTAATCAAAGTCCAACTTTAACTCTTATGCATATCCAATAAATGATTCGTCAACTTCATATATTAGCAGTTGTTATAGTAGGAGCTTAGAACTTATTTAAGGTGATCACAGAAGCATAACAGAAGGGTGTAGGCAAAGGGGAAAATTCTGTAACGTGTAATTACCCAAAAATAGAATTGGAACATCAAGGAGCCTGGACCAACAACATCAAGTGAAACTGGGACAATCCAGTTTTATATTCTCAGGAAGGACCACAGAAAGTCTCTGTTTTAAAATAGCAGTAATGGGGTCATATTACCAGAAAGCTTCATGCCAGTTTGCCATTTAAGATAGATAGGGAAAGGGTCAGCTAGGTGTGTCAACAAACCTCAGAAACAATGGCATAAATTTCTAGACCAAACTTCACATGTTCAGACTCTTTTTTAAATTCCTAGCAAAGACATTTTTATTGCCAATAACCTTAAACTAGTTTATTGCTTTTAGAAACAAAACCAAAGACCAACTTCTTGAAATGACCAAATCCACTACTCTCAACCTTCTAAGTGCATTCTAGACCTTTGAACATACTAGGTTTCCTAACCCTTTTTACCTTCAAACCTTTTGTGAAATGATGGAATTTAAGGAAGTCAATATCCCTTTAAGACAAGAGTGTTCCCCATGGTCTATAGGCTAGCCATGAAACCCCTTATTTGGGGTTAGATACTATGAGTCAAGCTAGGCATGGCTCTTGTCTGCCCCTTCTTTGAGGTGTCTTGAAAAGACCATCCTACCAAGTGGTCCATATTGCCTTTAAGAATACCTACCATATCCCCAAAATCAACATCAGACCAATTCCAATTTAACACCATTCATTTTAGAGCACAGACACAATACATAAATGATTTCATCTCCCTAATTTTGTGTATAACAAGATTTCAAAACTCTGATGATGTAAAATCAAATATTACTAGACAAATCACAATTTTTGTTCTTTTAATCTAAGTTATACTATAATGTTCAGTAAAGTCTAGGTGTCAGATTTGGTTTAAGAAATAAAAGGACTCTTACCAACTTAAGATTAACCAAATTTTTTTCCTCGAGTTCAGGCCAAGATCAATACCCTCACATGATCAAGTCCACACATAAACACCATACCAGCTTTAAAACATATTCCTCAGGAAGCAAACAAACAAGCAGACAAGTGAAATTTCAAACAAAAAAAAAAAAAATGAAACATGGATTCAAACACTAAGTGAGCAACTTACCTCGTTAAGACTTAGTCAATGGCAATTTTGACCTCTCTAGTCATGACAAAGATATAATAGACACCTACCCTTTTGTCTTAACTTAGCTTTAGGCAACATGAAATCACAAGAATTCCTCCCCCCCCCCCCCCCAAAGGCATGGCAAATATGTAACAAACAACTGTCTCTTTATTTTAACACAGCTTTAGGCAACATGAAATCACAAGAATTTTCCCCCAAGGCATGACAAACCACCCCTGACCAATTCCTAGATATCACTGAACCCCTACAGTCATGAGAACAAGGTCTAGGAAGTCAAGGAAGCTTCATAGTCCTGAAAGAGGGACAAGATAGGGTGAGATCATCACCTCCCCATCCCTTTCCCAAACCTTACTTTAGTAAAAATGGATTAAAGGCCCCATTGGTCATTACCTTCAGTTCATGCCTAAGCTCACCGTTTACTCTCCCAAAGCAACCTCACCCCCCTTTACGTTATTCTCCTACCAAATGCCCATAACCAACTTATGGATAAGAGTGGTTTGACACTGCCCACCCCCCTTAAAATGAGTCTCATCTAGACCCCCTAATTACTCATATAAACTAACAACCTCTAATCAACTTTAGTTTTAAGACCCTCATATGTGAAGCCATATTGAATACCTTTAGCCATTAACACTTGAGAAAATTGAACAATTAAATCACTTAAGAGTTTAAAAATCAAATTGAATACCAAACTCCAAGTTCAAAACAAAATTGGTCAATTATTTTCAGACAGTTAAAGGTACATCAGGACTCAAATCATTTTTTGAAATCTATCTTGAACTTCTTTTTGAAAACTCAGGCATGACCCAGATAAAAGAGAGAATATGATAATATGAATGCCAAGTTTGAGCTCTATTCAATAGCAACCAAACATGATACCTAGTCCATATGGTATTCCACTTTATTTTAAACGATTGCTACCAATTTGTGGTTTAAAGACCTATTATCTCATGAATGGACTTGAAATCCAAAAACTTCATCTTTAGACTTCTTTATCCTACTCTAGGATATGGGATATTGCTACTTTAAAGCTGTCCTTAATGCATAATTATACAACTATTCAAAACTATTTGACTATCTTAAACACATTCAAGTAGACCTGGGAAGACTCAGACCCACAAAAATGCAAGCAAACACTAACTCTAAATGCCTTAGCTAATTATCACAGACTTCTTATAGACATGCCTTATTTCCTTAAGCTCTGTTTTTAACCTGATCATGACCCTTCCTAGGTTTTATTCGAATCACAGCTCATGTCACTTAGTTGATACCAAACAAGTATGTAGGCCCGTAAAAGAAAAGATTCAGGAGAAAACAAAAGTCATGTTCTTATTCAGACTAAGAAAGACAATTACCTCAAATGCTTCAAATAGATATCACAAAGATTTTCATGTTCTACCACATTCAACAGGATTAGTATTAACTTAAAAGTTCATCAAATTAGTATCGTGACTTATGTGATCATATCCTCATCAGATTTAATCATTGAACAACAAAGGTAGGAACCCTCAACATCTAACAGAGCACATGAACTCTATTCCAACCATATTTAGGCAAGCAATGAATTGTTTGAGCATACACACTCAGTCTACCTCAAGAAACCACTTATTAGTGTCAAACATGTGCTTTGAAAATAAAAGGAGTAAACTCCACATCTAAGACAAGCTAATACATCTTAATCAATACCCAATCAATACATTAATTCAATTAAATCACAGGCAAAACAGCAATCAACTAGCATTAATAAGCTATTATCATATAGACTAACTACTAAACAATACCAAAAATAAGTAAATGGGATAGAATGTTACCTTTTTATGGTGTAACCCTAGTCAAAAATAAATTTGAAAGCCTTAAGTGCTTCCAAAACCCACAATTCAACCACAGAGACTCAAACAAAAGAGAAAAAATAAAAAAAATTTAACTTAGAAAGACCTCAAACTAATGGAGTCTTAAAATTTTACTAATAGAGGCTTAACATTCAAAGTTTTAGCCTCTCTTTGAATTCTTCCAAGATTTTTGCTAACCTCTTAAACTCTTTCAAAAAAATTTAACTTCAAAAACTCAGATTTTCTCTCAAAAAAAACCTTTTCCTAAATTTACAAAAATTCTAGGCCTCCCTCTTTAAAGGGGGTTGGGGTTCTATTTATAGAACCCAAAAAATTGTCTAAAGCCTCAAACAAACGATGTGGGACAAACATGTTTTCTCCAAAATTAGACTTTGTAGGCCTTTACACGGCTAAGATTATCTCAAATCAACAATGGATGGTAAGATCTGTGTCTTGCTTGACTCGATCTAACCTATCTTTGGTCAACCAATGATATCCAAGCAAGCTACAACACAATACAATAAAAATCAACCACAATAATCAACTTTGACTAAGTAAATTTAAAGAAAAGCGAAAGGAAAAAGTGTCATTACTGATTCGGGCAAGATTCGAGTAGATACAAACTCAACATTAATTGCTTACACGAAAATAGTGCTGCAAAGCTGCATGTCTTACACACACGCACATTGTAACCTTTCTATTTCTAGACGAGAGAGAAGAGAATTTTGCAGGCGGCAGCTAGGGTTTACCAAGAAAGAGGAAGAGAGAGAAAGGGGAGGGGGAGGGGGAGGGGGTTTCTGAAAAGGAAAAATGGAAATAAAGTTGGGGTATTACCCCTTTAATGTTTTAACGACCTGGGCCGGGTCTCAGCCTGGTTTGGGCTGGACTTGGTCCAGATTTTAAAGAATAAAAGGGCCCTTTATTTTGTATACATATATATGTATACTGAGTGTATACTTGTATATGTATAACTTGTGTATACATATATATGTATACCTGGTATATATATGTATGTATACCTAGTATACGTATATAGGTAATTAAAGATTAAAATTGATAATATTTTAATTATAAATAAAATTAGGACATATTTATTTTATTTCGTTAAAATAGTTTAAAAATTGGCCTAATTATGTCAATGGCCCTAAAATTGCGAACAGGGCCCTAATGTATTATGATCCAACCAATCATTTCAATTATGGCCAAATTTTAGCCTTAATTGATTTTAATTCAACTGGTCATTTCAATTATGGTCATATTTGGCCTAATTAGCAGGTTTAAAAATTAAATTGCATTAGTGACCTTGATTAATTTAAGTCAATGAATCAGGTTTAAAATTAAATTGAATTAGTGACCTTGATTAATTTAAGCCAATAATTTGGTTATTTCAATCAAGGCCATTAAAAAGGCTAATTTTACAAAATTGACCTAATTTCCTTGAACCATGAATTGGTCAAGTTAATTTTGGCCATAACAGAGTAACTTAAACCTCAATTTGCAATAAGGACCACTTAATTAACTAATAAAATATTTTAGATAACTATACATAAATTTTGACAAAACACACAATCATGGGAAAATTAAAGATTAAAGGACGAAATGGTTAATTAATTAAATTACTCAAAATCCATGGATTAAAGGGAATAAATATTTGCTAATTTTGATAATTTTAATAATCAAATAATTATTATTATCTTAAAACAAAATTCCCTTTTCTCTTTGATTAAATCAAATAAGTATCTTATAAACGTCATAAAATGCCAATTAACTTCTAAACAACTTTGTGATGTCATGAAAAACCCTTTGTGATGGCATGAAAAATCCTTCATCAATTTAAAGGAGCAAATATTGTTCTGACCAATTTTATAAAATTATTTAAAACCTTTAAGGCACATAGCATATTTTATTTATTTTCCAAGGACTCTGGGTAATTAAAGTAAATTATGGAGGTCAAAAATTAGGTGTAAAAAACTGCCCTTTCGGTGTTCGGGGATGGTGGGACCGTCCCTGAGCAACGAAATTTGACTAACCCTAATTTTTGACTGACCCGACCTATTTCACCCTTTGTCTTTTCAAGCAATATTAACATATGTGGCCGGACCTTAGTCTTTGGGTTTCCTACATATCTCAGGTTACATGAAAACTCAGGCTACTTGTAGTTCGATTCAACTAGAGACTTTTAAGCGATTTGGAAGGTAAATGTCACGACCCAACCCCGTAGGCCGCGACTAGTGCCCGAGTTGGGCACCCGTACACATCCGTTAATCAGAAGTAGCGTGCGAATAGCTTACACAGTACACAAATAACATAGATATACAGAAAAGTGGAACGTCACCCCGAAGCTGTCACAAATGTACAGATATACATATCGTTGTCATAATCCAACAGATAATATCACAAATAAGCCGATAAGGCTATCATAGTATAGGGGACGTCCAAATCACAAATTACACAGACACGACTGAACAGTGAATACCCATAACCCACACATATATGTCTACAGACCTCTTAAGAGTCATAACGAATCATATGATGGGACGGTGGCCCCGCCGTACCCGTGAATAAACATATATACAAATATGCAATAACCGAATCAATCAAGTATAGGCTCGAACAAGGGAGCGCTCCAAGTCACCGAACGGAATCCTAAGCTGGTGGATCATCCAAATAAGTATCTGTACCTGCGCGGCATGAAACGCAGCCCCCGAAGAAAGGGGGTCAGTACGGAATATGTACTGAGTATGCAAAGCATGAAATATAGTGAACAAGATCATAATCAAAACCAGAAGTACGGAAAGTAAATGCAATATTCAAAATATCAAAATGCTTACTCATAAAAATACAAATCATGCATAGGGCTCTTAGAACGGTGGTCGCCCGCCCGTCGTTGGCGCCACGCCACATCATACTCCAGAAGATTTCATATCTCCGACACCCGATATATCATATCACATCATAACGCCGTAACACCCCATAACGCCAAATATACACGGTACCCGGCCAAAGGGGACTCGGCATACCGGACACATCATACTCCGGAATATATCAAAGTGCGCACGAAACATAACCGGCCCGGGACTCGGTGAAGGATATAGTAACCATATGCACGAGCAGAGTCGTGGGAGACTATATGCAGTTTAAAACATTTGTCAAAAACTCATAAAATAATCAAAGTGAATTATCCTTTAAAACCAAGGCGATAGTCAAATCAGGTTTCCTCCGAATGACGTTCGAAAGCATATCAAATAGAACTGTAGGACTCATAAATACGTATAAACTATGTGACGAAATTTATAGAACTTAGGGTATAATCGTCATTATAACTCGATAGAGAGTATAAGTAATCGCCGCTCGAGGGCTAAGGCGATCATTACACTAAATCCTCTCAAAAGTCGTTATCATAACATAAAGGAAAATCTCGGGGCCCACGGACGAGTATCAAACCAATCCGAGTCCATTTATGAAAGTTGGAGACCTTATCCATTATGGAATCTCCCGCGAACGTTTCGAAGCGATCCGAGCTCGTCCTTGAAAGTTACGATCATTCGTAGTTACGGAACCGTTTTGAAATAAAAGTCTTTATGAAATATTTGAAATCAACTCATATAAAAACATTGAGATCATGATTCGACTGTATTAAGAGAGCCAACATTAAGAGACGAACAAGAATCGCACCCAAGCTCGGATCTTGAGAATGGAGTCACCCCGAGGCTCGTATCACAATCTACTTACGACTAAGACATGCCACAAGAAAGAAAGTGTAAGCTTCACATACCTCGTCCGCTTCCTAAGTCAATCCAAACTTATGTTTCGGCTTCTCCAACATCTACAATAACATCATTTGGCACCAAGCATTAGTCATAAGCGCTTAAAAACCCAATTCTAAGTTAACCTTTCATCTACCGAAATTTGGACAACATTTCCCCTGTAAATTCAACAACCCCGAGATTTCAACTCGACCAAATTCATCAACAACCATGCCAACAACCAAACTACAACATCAATAATCAATTCAAAATGCTTTCTAACATTAATAGCTCTTTTTACATAATTCAACGACATTCATAATATTCCAATATACTCACTTCAACTACTTACATTCAAACCAATATCAACGTTTATACATTCGATTACTAATTCAAAACCATTCAAACAATATTCAAGAACGCTTTAAACAATTCACACAATTTCCCAAACAACCCAAACAATTCTCCAACTCACCCGAAAACTACCCCCAACCCGAGGGCACTACACCCATATTTCTTTTTCTCAAATTCATGAATTACACCAATAAATCCACACATTAACAATGTCAATTCCATAACTACAAAAATTACATAAAATTCACATTAACTTCCAAATCAACCTATAACCAACACAACATCACTTTGAGTCATTAAACTTGCATTTTTCGTCATAGAATCCACAACGACGACAACTAAAATACTAACGACGATTTGTTCATTCTTGTCACGCCCCAATTTCCGAGGGACGTGATGGGCACCCGACCTTGATTTAAGGCCGAGCGAACCCACAGACCTTAATCACACACGTAAATTTTTTCTTTCTAAATCATACCGTAATATAATACGTACCAAATCGGACAAAATCAAATCGTATAAAACTTATACATAACATAGTACAACGCGTCGGCCGATGAAGCCGCTTACACAACCGACACACTATACCCACACCGCCGTCGCAAGTCTCTAGTACCATCCGTAATGCATAACGTACACACACGGACTCAACAAAGGTTCCGAAGGAATCGGAGCTCACCAATCTGCCGGGGCATCTTCAACTCATCCGCGGGTACCGCGCGTGATGAAACGCGGCCCCCGAGAACGGGGGTCGCACGGAAAATGTACCGAGTATGTAAAGCGTAAAAACTATAAAATCATAATCAAATTAAAGTACGAGAATAGGGATAGAACCGTAATCGTACTCAAAGAATACGTACCGTAATGACATAGAATCTTAGTCATAACGTAGGGGCGGAAGCATAACGGTCGTATTCGTAGACCGAATCGAGAGATACGAAAAGCATACCGTACATACCGAACGGACCCGTGGTCGAGCGACGTACGAGTACATCGACGGATCATAACCGTAATCGGGATACGAGTGAGCATAATGTCGACGCATATCATATGTGCCGATACAAATCACGTAACGAGAATGCCCGCGCGCGGCATACGTACCGATACGCATTGTACGTACGCGCGTAATGCCGGGAGTGCGCATCGTACACACCGATACGTCCGCGCGTACGTACGGAATACCGTTCAAATCGACTCATATGCAGTAATGTAACATACGTATTAATAAAGATCACGCTCATATGCGTATAATGTATCCCGCCTCTTTAAGGGACGCGGTAGCATAGTCGAATCATATATCGATGTGCATACAATCATAACGCCGTAGCGTACATATATCGAACCCGACCCTCCAGCCGAGGGCGCGGTACAAGTAACCCGCCTCTAGTACGGACGCGGTGAACAAATAGATCAAATCGTATGCCATCCTCGCCACCACCCCATACATCAAATCATAATATCATATCATAAAACAGAGCCCGCCCGCCTATGAGGGACGCGTGAACAATGCATGAGGTGCACGATAACATGTAACCCGGCCCGGACGCGGAGCGTACATAACGTACAAGGCGCAGCAATGCGCACGATAACATATCGTAACCCGGCCCGGACGCAAGGAAAGATACATTGAGCCTTGCACGAGCAGAGTAGTGCGTAAACATATGCATATAAATCCGTACTCGACAAACGAATATTCTTACCGATATCCGAGGCTCGTGCGCATTTCGCATCGCCCCTACCAAACGTTGGGATTATCGTATCGAACGCCGCAGCGTATCACATCGGGTGGTCGAAGCATATTATATCGTAACGGACATTCCGACGTAATTCCGAATCATTCGTGTCCGGAACATTTAGCTTACGTAGCTTTCGCAGAAAAAGAGGCGACAGACATACCCATTTACCATACGTACGTACACGTCCAACTACTATACAAACGTACATATCCCGTATATCATACGTACGTACATATCCGAATACCATACGTACGTACATACATAAGGGGAATATCGGGAATTGTGGGCCCACTTCGCACAAAATCGAGACAACATACGTGTTGGAACTATTCTTACTTACGTAACTTCTTTTAATCACAAAACCTTCTCATACTTATTCATTTATCGTACATACACAACTTAGTGATACTAACGAGACTTACACCGACATAATCATAATCATAACAGACTTAATTCAAGAGCAGTAGTTACCCCAAATACACATTATATCACAACTTATTAGCTCTAGGACATGCCATAAAAGAAAAGGTAAGCCTTACATACCTGTGCCGCCTTGCTAGCTATACTTGTTCGCCCCAACTTGCTTATCTACATTCAAAAGGATCCATATGATCATTAGATTCATCGACTTGTTTTCGCCTTAATTTTTCATACAAGTTCACTTATAGGCCACCGAAATTTCGGCAAAGATTTCTCCGTGAATACGGCACCCCCGAGATTCACACTCGCTAAATTTCAACTAACAACAATCCGGGAATTCAACCCGGCCAAACTATCAATAATCAAACCAACAATCATAAGAACGATATCAATATTCAACTCACAACATATTCAAAATATTCCAACCCAAATCTTCCAAATGCCACAAGAATTCCAACATTACATTTATTTCTTTCAAACTCATAAACTATACCAACAATTCCATATGTTTACAATATTATTTCCATAAATTCAAGGAAGCATATTCAAATCATATCACACTCCAATTCAGCCCGCACGGATGCAACTTCAACACGGGATCATTAACTTTCATTTTACGTCATAGAATTCATATCGACGACAACCAAAATGCAAGATAACATTAATTCATTTCATGAACACTAGGCAGCCCCCATTCGGCCACTCCACCTCATACAACATTCCTTGCGTTTCATTCATTTTTCCATGCATTACAATAACACAAAAACATGCTAAATACCATAAATTCGCCACCCCTTCAATACCACACACCACACGGCCAACTACACATCCACATGGTTACCATACCAACATGCACGGCTACAACAAAGACATCAATATTTCCATGAAATTCACTAGTTTCTACGCGTTATAACAACAACCAAAACACGACACAATCACACACACATGTTCGGCCACACATAGCAACACCATAACTTCATGAACTTCATTTATTCCACACTTCATAACATCCACAAATCATGCATAACACATATAAAATAAGATTGGACCATACCTTTTCCTCCTTCTTCACCCCACGGCTAGACTCTCTTTTTGCAAAACGGGTAGTTTGCTCGTTCCAACAACTTCTTCACGACGACGAGGGCCTTCCAATTAGTATAGTAGCATGAAGAAAACATTTTTCAGGATCACCTTTAGGGGTCAAGGTTCGGCCAAAATCAAAACCGTGCCCCTCTTCTCTTTTTTTTTTTCCTTCAAATTCTCCAATTCTCTAGAAATCCAAATGGTGAATTGTCTTATTTTTTTCAAGACTTATGTATATATATATGTAGTCAAGTAGCATGTGAGGGGCACATGCCCCTCTCTAGAAAAATCTTCATTTTTTTTTCCTTCTTTTCCTTTTTCTAGAATTTTCTTGATTTCCCATTTCAAGACTTTCTCTAGAATTAATGCGAAATTACTATTTTGTCCCTCGTCTTTCCACAAAATTACCAAAATGCCATTTTGCAAATTTTCCATTTTTGCCCCTCGACTTTTCTCAATATTCCGATTTTGCCCCTAACCTTCCACATTATTTCCATTGGCCATTTTACAAATTTCTCTTTTACCCTTAACCTTTCTAAATATTTCCATACTAATAATCGTCAAAACAATTTTATAACGACTTACACATGCAAATAATTTTTGGAAGTCGTCTCGCCCTTAACTTTCCGCGACGACTGTAGAATTTCCAAACGTACCATACGTGGGCTATAACATCCTCCCTCTTTTGAACATTCGTCCTCGAATGTTCAACTGACCTTATGGGATCTTATAGCACTTCGGGAGGGGGGGTTTCTTTTCGCACCATCGGTTCTTCTTTCCGATTCCGCGTACAACATAGCAAAATTCCTTATCATAAATTTTCCTTCCTTTTCGGTCGATACCCTCACATACGAAATATCATACACATCCATATACCCATGCACATATCGTCAGTGTCAACTAACCCACAAAATACTTCCAGACACTGTTCAAGCCTATCCAAATTTTCAGAAACGTAACGTACTTCCTGTTCCCTTTTCAGCCTTGCTTATGGCATTCCATATGACCTGTTATGGTTCCCAATCGTTCCGTACATATTTAATTTCCCTTAGGCCGCCCTGGATTTTCTTTTGCCTCTTATACTCAAATTCATGAAATTTCTTCATACTTCCTGGGGTCACCCAACATGAGATTGCTCTTGCTTCGAGCACGCTTAACTTTGAAACTTTGGTAAGTTCCGTGCCTTAGGGCCGATATAATCGCATAAATTTTCTCGTACGACCTTTATTGCATGACTCGGGGCAGGTGTGAAAGTCTTACATACTCCGAACACGTCCGTAACACGTCCTTTCCTGCAAAATTACTATTTTACCCTTTTCCGTCCTTACTATTCCGAATCTGCCCAGAGCAATTTCCAACAACATCTCACAGATCATACCACCCCATGTCAGACCATATTATGTCGTATAATAACATGTCATGTCAAATCATAGCCGCACAGGGCTTCCGATTTCTGATAACAGAACAAATATGTCAAAACTCACCTTCGTAACTTTCCATATCCTCATTCGTCTCCTTCTGCCGTATGTAAGGCTTACATATGGGATCTGGTTTCCCCTATAACCGGGCTCTATCGCACGATCTTATGACAGAAAGAAGGTCAACAATCCCTAAATGCCCCGTAGTCTCCTGTTTATAAATGTGGCCGGCTTCACACTATAAACAAGACCCTACCGGACACGACTTTGCAGACAAATTCGACCGACCTCGCTCTGATACCACTCTGTCACGCCCCAATTTCCGAGGGACGTGATGGGCACCCGACCTTGATTTAAGGCCGAGCGAACCCACAGACCTTAATCACACACGTAAATTTTTTTCTTTCTAAATCATACCAGAATATAATACAGACCAAATCGGACAAAATCTGAAATCAGATAAAACTTATACATAACATAGTACAACGCGTCGGCTGATGAAGCCGCTTACACAACTGACACACTATACCCACACCGCTGTCTGCAAGTCTCTAGTACCATCCAGAATGCATAACGTACACACACGGACTCAACAGTGCTCCAGAAGGAATTGGAGCTCACCAATCATGCTGGGGCATCTTCAACTCATCTGTGGGTACCTGCGCGGCATGAAACGCAGCCCCGGAGAATGGGGGTCGCACGGAAAATGTACCGAGTATGTAAAGCCGTAAAACTCATATAAAATCATAATCAAATTAAAGTACAGAATAGGACTGATAGAACCGTAATCGTACTCAAGAATACGTATCGTAATGCGTAATCTTAGTCATAACGTAGGGGCGGAAGCATAACGTACGCATTCGTAGACCGAATCGGAGATACGTAAAGCATACCGTACATACCGTACAGACCCGTGGTCGGAGCAGCCGTACAGAGTACATCAGACGGATCATAACCAGAATCGGGATACAGAGTGAGCATAATGTCAGACGCAGATCATATGTGCTGATACAAATCATGCAGAACGTACAGAATGCCCGAGGCAGCTCATACGTACTGATACAGATTGTACAGAACATACAGAATGCCGGAGGCAGATCGTACACACTGATACAGATCATACAGACGTACGGAATACTGTTCAAATCAGACTCATATGCGTAATGTAACATCGACATTATTGAAGCGTATCATGCTCATATGCGATAACGATCCCGCCCTCTTTAAGGGACGCGGTAGCATAGTCGAATCATATATCGTATGTGCATACAATCATAACGCCGTAGCGTACATATATCGAACCCGACCCTCCAGCCGAGGGCGCGGTAAACGTAACCCGGCCCTCTAGTACGGGACGCGGTGAACAGATAGATCAAATCAGATGCCATCCTGGCCACCACCCCATACATCAAATCATAATATCATATCATAAAACAGAGCCCGGCCCGCCTATGAGGGACGCGGTGAACAATGCATAGAGGTGCACGATAACATGTCCCGGCCCGGACGCAGCCGAGCGTACATACGGCATGCGAGCAATGCGCACGATAACATATCGAACCTGGCCCGGACGCGTGAAAGATACATTGAGCCTTGCACGAGCGAGTAGTGCGAAACATATGCATATAAATCCGTACTCGACAAACGAATATTCTTACCGATATCCGAGGCTCGGCGCATTTCGATCGCCCTACCAAACGTTGGGATTATCGTATCGAACGCCGAGCGTATCACATCGGGTGGTCGAAGCATATTATATCGAACGGACATTCCGACGTAATTCCGAATCATTCGCGTGTCCGGAACATTTAGCTTACGAGCTTTCGAGAGAACGAGAGGTGACAGACATACCCATTTACCATACGTACGTACACGTCCGCTTACTATACAAACGTACATGTCCGGATATCATACGTACGTACATATCCGAATACCATACGTACGTACATACATAAGGGGAATATCGGGAATTGTGGGCCCACTTCGCACAAAATCGAGACAACATACGAAGTTGGAACTATTCTTACTTACGTAACTTCTTTTAATCACAGAACCTTCTCATACTTATCCATTTATCAAACATATACAACTCAGTGATACTAACAGACTTACACCCGACATAATCATAATCATAACGTACTGGAATTCAAGAGCAGAGTTACCCCAAATACACATTATATCACAACTTATTAGCTCTAGGACATGCCATAAAAGAAAAGGTAAGCCTTACATACCTGTGCCGCCTTGCTAGCTATACTTGTTCGCCCCAACTTGCTTATCTACATTCAAAAGGATCCATATGATCATTAGATTCATCGACTTGTTTTCGCCTTAATTTTTCATACAAGTTCACTTATAGGCCACCGAAATTTCGGCGATTTCTCCGTGAATACGGCACCCCCGAGATTCACACTCGGCTAAATTTCAACCAACAACAATCCGGAATTCAACCCGGCCAAACTATCAATAATCAAACCAACAATCATAAGAACGATATCAATATTCAACTCACAACATATTCAAAATATTCCAACCCAAATCTTCCAAATGCCACAAGAATTCCAACATTGCATTTATTTCTTTCAAACTCATAAACTATACCAACAATTCCATATGTTTACAATATTATTTCCATAAATTCAAGGAAGCATATTCAAATCATATCACACTCCAATTCAGCCCGCACGGATGCAACTTCAACACGGGATCATTAACTTTCATTTTACGTCATAGAATTCATATCGACGACAACCAAAATGCAAGATAACATTAATTCATTTCATGAACACTAGGCAGCCCCCATTCGGCCACTCCACCTCATACAACATTCCTTGCGTTTCATTCATTTTTCCATGCATTACAATAACACAAAAACATGCTAAATACCATAAATTCGCCACCCCTTCAATACCACACACCACACGGCCAACTACACATCCACATGGTTACCATACCAACATGCACGGCTACAACAAAGACATCAATATTTCCATGAAATTCACTAGTTTCTACGCGTTATAACAACAACCAAAACACGACACAATCACACACACATGTTCGGCCACACATAGCAACACCATAACTTCATGAACTTCATTTATTCCACACTTCATAACATCCACAAATCATGCATAACACATATAAAATAAGATTGGACCATACCTTTTCCTCCTTCTTCACCCCACGCTAGACTCTCTTTTTGCAAAACGGGTAGTTTGCTCGTTCCAACAACTTCTTCACGACGACGAGGGCCTTCCAATTAGTATAGTAGCATGAAGAAAACATTTTTCGGATCACCTTTAGGGGGCCGGTTCGGCCACCCCCTCAAAACCGTGCCCCTCTTCTCTTTTTTTTTTCCTTCAAATTCTCCAATTCTCTAGAAATCCAAATGGTGAATTGTCTTATTTTTTCAAGACTTATGTATATATATATGTAGTCAAATAGCATGTGAGGGGCACATGCCCCTCTCTAGAAAAATCTTCATTTTTTTTTCCTTCTTTTCCTTTTTCTAGAATTTTCTTGATTTCCCATTTCAAGACTTTCTCTAGAATTAATGCGAAATTACTATTTTGTCCCTCGTCTTTCCACAAAATTACCAAAATGCCATTTTGCAAATTTTCCATTTTTGCCCCTCGACTTTTCTCAATATTCCGATTTTGCCCCTAACCTTCCACATTATTTCCATTGGCCATTTTACAAATTTCTCTTTTACCCTTAACCTTTCTAAATATTTCCATACTAATAATCGTCAAAACAATTTTATAACGACTTACACATGCAAATAATTTTTTGGAAGTCGTCTCGCCCTTAACTTTCCGCGACGACTGTAGAATTTCCAAACGTACCAGATGTGGGCTATAACAATTCTCAACTACACAAAGGGGACCATCTTCGGCCAACACCATACAAACACATATAGATGATTTTCATTCTTTTCTTCACACTACAACAATCAAAACATGCTAATTAGAATTAATACATTGCTTTTGGCACAACACACACTTGCACGGCCAAACACCGCATTCTCGGCCTCAACTTCACGTGCAACTTTTTCATGAATTTCATCCATTTTAGCATACTACAACACATATAAACCATCTATAACACATGAAAAGAGGATTAAAACTCACCTTCTTCCTTCCCCTTCTTCATTCAGCCAAGGTAAGGTTTTACAAGAACAAAGGCTTTTCTTGATTCAACAACTACTTCATGTTGTTTAGCACCTTCCAAAGAGTGGAAAACCTAGAAGAAAATAATTTTTCTTCATCAATTTCTCATGGCCAAATCTGGCCAGCCATGACCGAACAGCTCCCTTACTCTCTCTTCATGTTTTCTTCAAGTTTCTAGAGATATAAGATGACTAAATAATCTTGCTAAGTCATCTAATATAACCATATGTTATTCATCCATATGTGCTATGGCCCACACATGTTTTGGATGAATTTAATTTGGCCAAAGCATGTGTGGGTGCCACTAGTGCCACACGGCCACATCCATATTTCATGAAAAATTAATAACTTCCAATAATTTACTTTGACCCCAAATTTTCCTTAATATTCCGTACCAATAAAATCATAACAACTTATGCCTTAAAACAAAATCGAAGGTCATAATTCTCAACCTCGTATCCCGGAGTAGTCTTGTCCTTAACTTTTCATGGTTAACCCGGAATGTCCCAACGTACAAAATACGGGCTATAACATCCTCCCCCCCTTTAGAACATTCGTCCTCGAATGTTAAACTCGTCTTATGGGGTCTTATAGGCATTTCGGGGGAGTCTCTTTGATAGCTGTCACATACAGTTCATTAATCAATCAACCAAACCCATCTGGGAATTTAGATTACCTGAAGACATAAGAAATAAGTAGGAATACGTATTCTTCATCTCTTCCCTGATATTGTTCTGCCACAATACTTTAACGGGAATTATGTTTTTAGTACGCACTCTTCTCACCTGACAATCCAGCATGGCCATGAGTCGTTTCGCGTAGGATGACTTTTCTGGTGCCTGGATACCATCTATGGAATATACTCTGGAGGGGTCGTCTACATATCTGCGAAACATGGACACGTGGAAGACTGAATGCACTGCTCCCAAATCTGACGGTAGGTCTAATTTATAGGCAACCTCGCCTACTTTAATATGCCTCAGACTGAGCTTCCCCTTTTTTTCGAATCTCATAATACCCTTCATAGGTGACACCTCCAAAGATACCCAATCGTCGACCTGGAATTCTAGGTGTCGGCGTCGAGTATCCGCACATGACTTCTGTTGCCTCCGGGCTGCTAATGACCGCTCCCGAATGAGTTTCACTTGCCACTACTTACCGAGTTACATCTAGCTCAATTGACTTAGTTTCGCCCACATTGAATTAGCCAACTTGTAACCTGCTCTTCCTGCCGTACAGAAGCTCACGCAATTACCTGGACGCTCGAGTGGTAGTTATTATTATAAGCATATTCAACAATTGGCACAAGATCATCTCAGCTATATCTAAAATCATAAATGTGAGAGCGTTAAGAAGTCTCCCCATATAATTACGCATGATTTTTTTTAACTGAATAAATGGTCTCGGATATGCTATTGTACTGGCCCCTGGCGGTTCCGTGGTTGGCTTCATTAGTCCTTATGTCCTTGTCACCAATTTCCTTTACACTCCGGGTACTTATCTAATACGACTTTGTCGTTAGTGAATATTGTGGTTATGTTTATGCGAAATGGTCCTGCACCCTTCGTCAGCCCTCGCAGTACTGCTATACTTGTGGCAACTCGAAATTCGAGTTTAATTGAATCTTCGGACTCTTGCCACAATTTTTCTTTAACCTTCTACCCCTTCAATTTTTGCAATACAACCTAAAAGCATAGGGCTACGGAAATTCTTACTCCTTTACGATTCTCTCATAACACGGGTTCACGTGTCTTCAATTTCCTTGTGTTGGCGATCATTTTGAATTCTAGCTCCAAGCTAATAAATTCCCCTTCAAGTCTAATATGTTCTCCCCCCCCCCCTTTATTAAGGGGGTTCTAATGCACCAATATTTTTTTTTTTTTTTTTTGATATCTGTCGCCTTTGGCACTTATTCTTCGAGGGTTAGGAATTTCTTAACACTGCTGCACGACCTAATCTTCTTTCCTTTACTTCTCATTTTTCGTTATGGTCATTACTCTTTCGTTCCACTTGTTGAAGTCTGTTCGCTAACCTCATACCTTCCTCTTCTTATCTCATACTACCACACTCTATCCCTCTCACACGCCTAACCTCAAATTTTTATCCAATTAGTGCCGTGCTTTGCCCGTCGTCTCTCTTAGAGGCTTCACTCTTTCCTGTTCCTTACCCTTTCACCTTTTCCGACATTAAGGTCACCTTGCCTTCTGTTTACTCGCTTTCTTCCTTTCCTAAAATATCATTGTGTTAGAACTTTCCAAGCTTAACTTGCAGTGAAAACGGCATCAGCTTGCCTTATAACATTTGTGCCATTTTATTTTCTTTCACTTGAACTTCATTACCCTGTCCGATTCATGCCTTCCAATATGTTACAACGTCGATTGCTGGGATTCGATATAGCCATGTATGGGATACCATATACATACGCACATAATCGCTACCATTTTATTCACAAAATATTTCCAACACTATTCGACTTACCCTGTTTCTAAAATTGTGATGCACCTTTTTTCTTTTTTTTTCACTAGTTCGCCCGCCTCGTTCGCACAACCTTCGAGGTTTCGCCCGCTCTCGCGTACTCTAATTTTCCTTAGATTAACCTAGCTTCTCATTTGCTCCTTACGTCCGAATTCGCAAGACTTCCGTAAAAACTTCCCGCGGGGTCACCCATCCTAAAATTGCTCCCACTCCAAAGACGCTTAACTTTGGAACTCGACGAAATTCGATGCTTTAATGCCAATATGACCGCGTCGACCTTGCCACATGACCTTCAGTACATAATCTGGAGTAAGCTGAAGTCTTAACAGATTCCGAAACGCCCTCGTAACACATCTCCCGCCGAATTAAAAAGGGTCTCTTACTTCGACCCAATAATTGTTTAATACTCGTAGTTATTCCAAATTCTCCGTTAGGTGGCACTCATATTCCAACGACGAGTGTCCCAAGTTCCCTTGAAGTAGTATTTTTTTTTTACCTCAACCTACGTCACCTATTTCTTTTGGTGAAATTATATTGCACCACCGGTTCCTTAAGCCTACCGTCTTTGTCGCTTAGGGGTTCCATTATTTTTGAGGTGAAGTCTTATGCAAGTAGTACCCTTTTGTCCTCTATGCCTTTTACACTTACTGTATGCCCAACATAGGCTTCTAGCCCACTCACAACCACTCCAAGTTCGTCTTACTAATAGCCTTATCTTATCACCGTGTCGTCGCACTACACCTTTACATTCATAACTATGTATTCCCTTTTCGTTCCATATTCACACTATTTAATTATGCCTATCCTGGGTGCCTCCTTCAGTATCCCTTTATCACATTTCTCCAGTCTGTGCCTATCCTTCTTTTCTGTGCACGAGGAAGTTCGTACTACCACTACATTTTCGGAAAATATTACTCCTACATAATCCCTTTCTTACTTTCAAGTCATATTCCGTTCACCCCTACTTTCCTTTACGTTCTTACTATGCCAGTCATTTCCTATCACTCCCTCTACTTCGTTGTTCGTCTCTCTATAATCTGGTCTTTCACGGTTCCGTCGCTGATAACACTCATATTCACGACTACACATGTCATCACCTATTACTGCGCTGTTATCTTACCCGCGTTTCCTGTTTATCTCTTTCTCTCCAATTAATCCCTTTTTTTTTTCTTTTTTTTTTTTGATCACTAGTTCACCCTCATACTTTAATTGCACGGATCACGTCATATCCTTTGGTTGCTTCCTCGCTAGGCTTTGCTCGTTTTCATAACATTCCTTATTATATTCACATAATATTCTGTTCGTAACCAACCTTATAGCGTCACACTTCTTAACTTTTTGCCCCTTCCGGTCAATCTTATCTTTAATATCCCACAAACTGTCTTGTCAGCACATTTATATCCGTCACTATTCTTTCCCTGTACTCTTGTCTTAATCATGCTATTATTTCTTCTAGCTATGAACTCGTCATAATCTATCCCCGTTTACTAATTCAGTTAGTATCTTAACATAATACTTCATTGAAGTTTACTAGTCTCTTCTAAATCATCTCTTAATATCGCAACCTCTTTCCAAATTCCTTTACCATGCCGATATCGACCTCCTAATTTCTATTATCATCAATTCAGCAGTTAACTTATTTTTCAAGGTCAGCCACACTTGCAACTTAGTCAAATCATATCCTTGCTGTTAACACAACCTCTCAAGGCATATCGCAAACACATACCCTATTCTTGTTTTATTTCCTGGAAAAATTTCGGCAGAGTTTCCTCTATATTTCTTGATATCTCAAAACCTGTACACAGGAAATACCAACAATGCCTCACGGGGCCAACACGTATATATACATATTATGTCATATCACGGCCACACGGGCTCCCGGTATCAACAATAGCATGAAAATGGTGAATTTACCTCGTATGTCCATCTTGACCGCACCGTTACGCTTTTCCGTTTACTTTTCCTTTCTAAAATTTTTGACTTTACATTTCGATGCTTTATTCGACATATACCTCTCGTGCCGTTGCTTACCCGCGTGCTCGTAACCCCCGCATCGTCGTCAATCGCTTCCTTCGTTGGTGCCGTCTTCCCGCTCGAAATCAAATGTTAGTACGAGGAATTTCATTTCCAATGACTTGGCTCTATCGCACGATCTAAGACGAAAAGGGTCACCGATTCCTAAATGCCCCGCAGCCTCCCGTTTATGAGTGTGGCCGGCTTCACACCATAAACAAGACTCGCCGGACACGGTCCGTAGACATCCGAGGACAATCCGCTCTGATACCACTTTTGTCACGACCCAACCCCGTAGGCCGTGACTAGCGCCCGAGTTGGGCACCCGTACACACCCGTTAATCAGAAGTAGCATACGAATAGCTTACACAGTACACAAATAACATAGATATACAGAAAAGTGGAACGTCACCCCGAAGCTATCACAAATGTACAGATATACATATCGTTGTCATAATCCAACAGATAATATCACGAATAAGCCGATAAGGCTATCATAGTATAGGACGTCCAAATCAAAAATTACACGACACGACCGAACAAGCCGAATACCCATAACCCACACATGTATGTCTACAGACCTCTAAGAGTCATAACAGAATCATATGACGGGACAGGGCCCGCCGTACCCGTGAATAAACATATATACATATATACAATAACCGATATATATATATATATAATCAAGTATAGGCTCCCGAACAAGGGAGCGCTCCAAGTCACCGAACAGAATCCTAAGCCGGTGGATCATCCAAATAAGTATCCGTACCGCGCGGCATGAAACGCAGCCCCCCGAAGAAAGGGGGTCGACGGGAATATGTACTGAGTATGCAAAGGATGAAATATAGTGAACAAGATCATAATCAAAACCAGAAGTACGGAAAGTAAATGCAATATTCAAAATATCAAAATGCTTACTCATAAAAATACAAATCATGCATAGGGCTCTTAGAGCGGTGGTCGCCCGCCCGTCGTTGGCGCCACGCCACATCATACTCCAGAAGATTTCATATCTCCGACACCCGACATATCATATCACATCATAACGCCGTAACACCCCATAACGCCAAATATACACGGTACCCGGCCAAAGAGGACTCGGCGTACCGGACACATCATACTCCAGAATATATCAAAGTGCACACGAAACATAACCGGGCCAGGACTCGGTGAAGGATATAGTAACCATATGCACGAGCAGAGTCGTGGGAGACTATATGCAGTTTAAAACATTTTTCAAAAACTCATAAAATAATCAAAGTGAATTATCCTTTAAAACCAAGGCGATAGTCAAATCAGGTTTCCTCCGAATGACGTTCAAAAGCATATCAAATAGAACTGTAGGACTCATAAATACGTATAAACTATGTGACGAAATTTATAGAACTTAGGGGTATAATCGTCATTATAACTCGATAGAGAGTATAAGTAATCGCCGCTCGAGGGCTAAGGCGATCATTACACTAAATCCTCTCTAAAGTCGTTATCATTACATAAAGGAAAACCTCAGGGCCCACGGACGAGTATCAAACCAATCCGAGTCCATTTATGAAAGTTGGAGACCTTCTCCATTATGGAATCTCCCGCGAACGTTTCGAAGCGATCCGAGCTCGTCTTTGAAAGTTACGATCGTTCGTAGTTACGGAACCGTTTTGAAATAAAAGTCTTTATGAAATATTTGAAATCAACTCATATAAAAACATTGAGATCATGATTCGACTGTATTAAGAGAGCCAACATTAAGAGACGAACAAGAATCGCACCCAAGCTCGGATCTTGAGAATGGAGTCACCCCGAGGCTCGTATCACAATCTACTTACGACTAAAACGTGCCACAAGAAAGAAAGAGTAAGCTTCACATACCTCGTCTGCTTCCTAAATCAATCCAAACTTACGTTTCGGCTTCTCCAACATCTACAATAACATCATTTGGCACCAAGCATTAGTCATAAGCGCTTAAAAACCCAATTCTAAGTTAACCTTTCATCTACCGAAATTTGGGCAGCATTTCCCCTGTAAATTCAACAACCCCGAGATTTCAACTCGGCCAAATTCATTAACAACCATGCCAACAACCAAACTACAACATTAATAATCAATTCAAAATGCATTCTAACATTAATAGCTCTTTTTACATAATTCAACGACATTCATTATATTCCAATATACTCACTTCAACTACTTACATTCAAACCAATGTCAACGTTTATACATTCGATTACTAATTCAAAACCATTCAAATAATATTCAAGAACGCTTTAAACAATTCACACAATTTCCCAAACAACCCAAACAATTCTCCAACTCACCCGAAAACTACCCCCAACCCGAGGGCACTACACCCATATTTCTTTTTCTCAAATTCATGAATTACACCAATAAATCCACGCATTAACAATGTCAATTCCATAACTACAAAAATTACATAAAATTCACATTAACTTCCAAATCAACCCATAACCAACACAACATCACTTTGAGTCATTAAACTTGCATTTTTCCTCATAGAATCCACAACGACGACAACTAAAATACTAACGACGATTTGTTCATTCTCAACTACACAAAGGGGACCATCTTCGGCCAACACCATACAAACACATATAGATGATTTTCATTCTTTTCTTCACACTACAACAATCAAAACATGCTAATTAGAATTAATACATTGCTTTTGGCACAACACACACTTGCACGGCCAAACACCACATTCTCGGCCTCAACTTCACATGCAACTTTTTCATGAATTTCATCCATTTTAGCATACTACAACACATATAAACCATCTATAACACATGAAAAGAGGATTAAAACTCACCTTCTTCCTTCCCCTTCTTCATTCGGCCAAGGTAAGGTTTTGCAAGAACAAAGGCTTTTCTTGATTCAACAACTACTTCATGTTGTTTAGCACCTTCCAAAGAGTGGAAAACCTAGAAGAAAATAATTTTTCTTCATCAATTTCTCATGGCCAAATCTGGCCAGCCATGACCGAACACACTCCTTACTCTCTCTTCATGTTTTCTTCAAGTTTCTAGAGATATAAGATTACTAAATAATCTTGCTAAGTCATCTAATATAACCATATGTTATTCATCCATGTGTGCTATGGCCCACACATGTTTTGGATGAATTTAATTTGGCCAAAGCATGTGTGGGTGCCACTAGTGCCACACGGCCACATCCGTATTTCATGAAAAATTAATAACTTTCAATAATTCACTTTTGACCCCAAGTTTTTCTTAATATTCCGTACCAATAAAATCATAAGCAACTTATGCCTTAAAACAAAATCGAAGGTCATAATTCTCAACCTCGTATCCCGGAGTAGTCTTGTCCTTAACTTTTCATGGTTAACCCGGAATGTCCCAACGTACAAAATACGGGCTATAACAGTAAATCCTGAAACCCTCAGTGTTGTGACTGGGGTTTTTTCGGATGATTGTTAGAATGTGACCGACCCTCTGGTCTTGAGTTCTCCTACATATCCCTGATCTCTAGGAATTAGGTCACATGTAGTTTGACTCGCTGAGGAAGAATATGTCCCTTATGCTAGCATACTTTCAGATTTCCCGGTGTGTGTCCGACCAGTCGCGATTTTCAAAAAATAAAATAAAACCAAACAAGTTGTGGCTAAGTTTGAGATTGGATGTCTTTCAACTCCTGGCCAGAGAGCTTGACTCTGATGGGCACCCTATCTTGACTGGCTGCGTAAGAAAAAGTTTCACGTTTTCTCCGCAATTTGTATGGATCTGGTTCAGCAAGCCGGCTCCTTTTGGGCAGCTGTGTGCCTGTTTCCTGGATTTTGACAATATGCAGATATTCTTGTGGAAATTCAGATGAATGGCCCTCTTGGTTGTTTGTATGAATGGCCCTCTTGGCTTTTGTGTGAATGGCCCTCTTGGCTTGTTTGAATGAATGGCCCTCTTGACTGTTTGTATAAATGTCCCTCTTGGCTGTTTGTATGAATGGCCCTCTTAGCTGTCTGTATAAATGACCCTCTTGGCAAAATAAATGAATGGCCCTCTTGGCATGCAGATGACAATTATGGCCCTTGTGGTCGGATGATCTTTCGTTCGTCTATTGTATTAGTTGTTGGATCTTGTGGCCGGATATGCCCTTTCGTCCTTTTCATGACCCTTTTGGTCGTATTCATCTTTATGCTCATCAATTGTGACCCTCTCGGTCTGATATTTTTTGTTGTCATCCTTTGTGTGACCCTTTTTGGTCAGATTCATCTTTACACTCATTTGCTTTATGACCCTTGCGGCCAAATGTGTCTTTATTACCCGTCCTGTTATGACCCTTTTGGTCTGTCACGACCCAACTAGAGGGCCATGATAGGTACCCGGAGCTAGCCTACCGAGCACCATCTGGCGTACTCCTTCTCCTTTGATTCGGTGGACCACATATCTAACTCTCAACTACACCAAGTTCATGAAGGTAAATTCTTAAACGAAACTCATGATACGATAACTATTAATCTCATCTCATTTACTTATTTACATACAAGCCCTCAAGGCTACAAAAATGATATACAAAATGTGCATCAGTGAGATCATGAGTTCTAACTATCCACATATGTCTACGAGCCTCTATCTGGAGTACTGGAAAGCATAAGGACGGGACAGGACCCCATCATGCCCAAATATATACACAAAAGAAATATACCAGTAGACTGCAACTCTGAAATAGTGGAGTGCTCCTGAGTCTCCACTGATCCTAGGGATCAGATTCGTCTCCCTGTCTGCCTGCGGGCATGGCTGCATCCATCAAAGAAAGGATGTCAATACGAACAATGTACTGAGTATGTAAAGCATGAATAATAACATATAAAGAACAAGGAGACATGAGATAAAGAGATAACCTATATATCAAACTCCCTCTTAAGGCGAGAACCATGCATGCTAGCATTTACTTATAAAACATCATAAACATATATACATAATCATCATTAGCCCGCATCCGGGCCTCCCGCGTCCGGGGTAACCATCACACGCCGCCCACTAGTGGTGTCATGCCCGGCCAAATAGGCACGGTGTTATCATTATCCATAAGCCGCCCACCGAAGTGGTGTCATGCCCGGCCAACTAGGCACGGTGTAATCATACATATACATATAGCATGCATGAGAGCCCAATCAAAGCTACAACTCTATCGGAGTGACATAAGGTCGGTGACCTCCGATTTATATTATGGAATAATCATCATCGCTACATCTCACCCCGAAGGAACAATTCATAAGTGAGATCAACAACAATAGACAAAATCAAGGAACTCATGAAATAGCTCAATAATCTCATAATGGCATCACAATCATAACTAATCCGAGTCCTTGAGAGCTTAGACATCAGCGGGGAAGAACTCCGAAAGAATTTCATCGGCTCCTCCTCTCTTGCCCTCTTGATGGTATCCAGTTGAAATGGTTGCTGGATTGCCCCTAGTTCAAGCTCTAAGTCAAGCATTCACGCACCAAAGACCTCTGACTACGCTCCTCAGCCGGCTGATCACTTGACTCAGGTTCTTCTTGTTGATGACTCAAGGTTTTCGGTTGGGTCATGAAAATCGGGTTGATTTGAAAATCTTGGAAGATCCATAGAGACATACTTTCTTTTTGTAATGGGATCAAAGCATTTTGTGATGTCGGATAACCAGTGAAGACACATCTCACAATAAGCTTTGGAATTTCTAGCATTAAAATCATCATCATCATGTTCATCATCGAAAACATCTCATCTTTGGTATCATAAGAAGCTTTTAAGAATCATAAACTTCTAACTTTTGGGGATAAAGAAGCTATGGAAAATGTGGATAAAATCATAACATAGGAATCATGACTTTGAAAGAAAGGGACTAGCCTCAACATACCTTTATGTCTCCTTAACAACTAAACGTTCTCCTATCAAGCTCGTGACTCTACATTCAAGAGAATTCGTGCTAAAGTTAGGTCATTGAAAACATGCTTAAGTTCAATTTAGAGCAACTAAAGGCTAACGGAATTTGGACAAAGATTTCCCCTATTTCACTAACTTTCACCATATCATAAAACAACTCCCATATCACACTATCAACATCCATAATATCATATTCAAGTAATTATATTCAATTTAACATCAATTCAAACCAAAATCCCCTTTTCAAGTTTGCACCATAGTCATCTTCCTCACTACAACATCCATGGCTTCTCCACTTTAATTCTTTTGCTTTCTAAGGGGTCACTAAACCTTTACATCCACCCAACCATATGATAAATATGAAAAACATACCTTATTTTCAAGGAACCTCACCTAGATCAACTCCCTTCAAGATCAAGTTCATTCCAACTTTGAAAGGAATCAAGAACAATCACTTTTCTTAGATTACCTTGGGGTCTAAATGATGATTCTGTCTTTAGATGGTTATGGAAGGGTGTGGAGTGGTATGGAAACTTCAAGAACTCCTTTGAAGTGTCTAGAGAGGTGGAGAAATAAGTGGGAGAAATTAGAAATGAACTTAGGGTCGTTTGGGATTTAAAAAGGTAGCATTTTTGCCCCAACGACCAAGTTGCAGAGAGTATGCGACCTTGCACACTGAGTGCGCAGTCGCACACTCTCCCCACCACTCAGGGGAGGTGTTGGGTAGTGAGATTTCCCAATTTCGGGAGTTGGTGCATAGTGTGCAGCTCAGCACACTCAGTGTAGGGGCACACACTGCCCCATTTTGCCCGGTTTCACGTAATCGTGCTCTCTTTGATTCGTTTGACCTGCAATCCTTATGAAACATTCTTGGCACTTATATAAAACTTCATTAACCAAACAAGGGGCTCTATATCTCTCCCTCAAAGTGATTCTAAGAAAGGTTTAACTCAAATGATGTCACGACCCAACCCAGGGCCATGATGAGTGACCGAGCTTGACCTGCCCGATAACCCAACTTATGTTACCTGTACTCAAACATGGCATTCAATAGGGTCTATTTAACTAAGTTTGAAAGCTGTAAATAGAATACCAAAGTCCATCTGTAGCTCAAAACATCTCAAAACACACTTATATATATGTAACATATCACAAGGCTAGCCTACGAGGCTGTCGATACTTCTGTACAACAAAACAATGGCCGTCAAGGCCAAACAGTACCCATGACACCCACGCTGTCCGCAGACTACTATAATAGTATGACCATGCATAAGTGACGGGACAAGGCCCCATCGTACCCATAATGTATACAAACAAAATTATACCAAAACAGGAACAGTCTTCGAAGCAAGTGGAGCTGTCTGACTCTCAATGCTGACTCCTCCTAGGTGGCTGGATCGTCTAACCGCATCCCTGAACCTGCGGGCAAGAAACGCAGCCCCTGAAGAAAAGGGGTCAGTACGAAATATGTAAGGCAATACTGAATCATAAAATAAGGAAAAGCGTAACAGTAAGCTAGTTTAGAAAGCAACCTGGGAGTAACCTGGAACATCACTTTGAACCATGTCATATGGTCCCTTACACAAATTCTAGCATACACAATATAAATATAGAATATCCTACTCATAGCCGCTTCCGGCTAATAACACAATAGTCCCTTCGGTCGGCCGCTTCCGGCGTAGTCATGATGGCCCCTTCGGGCAGCCGCTTCCGGCTTAGCTAGGGTGGCCCCTTTGGGCAGCCGCTTCCGACTTAAGAATATCATAATCTAGCTGATCAGGTGGAACAATAACAATACATATGATATACAGTATGAATATGTAATGATGTTACAAAACGTTGCACCCCTTTCAGAGTGGTTTCTATTACAACTCCCTTTGGAGAGATTTTGAGAACAAGTTCTAGAGTTTCCTTCATTTGCCATTTGCTTTGTAGTGAACATGTAAGTATAATGTATCGCAGAAGCTTCCTTCGAATTATCAACAAGAGTATAGCATGAACGAAACAAGACATTGGATATCAACTCCAAATCCAACTAAGAATAGAGTACTTATGTTTTACGTTCTTTAGGAGTCGTATAAAAGGGATCATGCCAAAGTATGAAAGAAGAGTTAGCCTTACATACCTTATTTACGCCTCAAGATAATCTTCGAGTCCCTTCCCGAGCTCAGTCAACTAAAATACCATCGACAATATAGGGATTAAGACTAGGACAACAAGATTATTCTAACTAATCATTTATTTTATCGCCTAACGGGATTTGGACAACATCTCCTTTATAATCCTACCAACCCAACAATTCCATATTAAGCTAATAACCAACAATAACAACAAATCTAACAATTTATAACAATAATATGACTAAACTCATCTTACAATTCTATCCAAAACTGCCCCTAAACCACAACGCCTTAATATTCGGTATACGATAATTATAACTATATTTCTAACACTTTAATCCGTTAAATCTCCACGTAATCATCTCAATAACAAATATGAGAAAATAATACATACCTTAGCAGCAACTCAACCATGAAAATATCATCCCCCAAGCTCAATATTTAGCTTGAAACGACGACGACAACTCGTATTACACTTTATCCTTCACGAGCCTCGGGATTCGGGGCCTTGAACTTGATCGAATCCTTGCTTTATCTCTCTAACTCTCCTCACTCTCTCTCTAAAATATTCTAGATCTTTTGGCATGAAATGAGGAAGATAATGGGTGAAAATTTTCCTTAAATAGCCAAGGAAGTGGGCCTGACCTGATTTGGAGTCGGGTTGGGCCGAGCCCACTGCCAGTTTTACCTTTCCTCCTTAAAACGTCCATAACTTTTTATCCCTATGTCGTATGAAGGCCCACGACCTATGGTTGGAAAGATATTTCAATTATCTACAACTTTCAATTTTTTCTGTTTCCCAAATTCTCAAAGTATAATGGTGTGTTGCCCTCGTAAATCTAGATCACCCGAAAACATATCCTTAAATCATCCTTTTGGAGTGCTTATGCTCATATTTGGCTTAAGTGTCCCCCTTAAGACTTGCTAAGCTTCCTATGTACTATTCATATAACTTTTCATATGCCCTTTATAAAATCCCGACATATGGGCCCCACCTTAGCTTACGGTTACGAGGGCTATTTGTCAAGTGACGTATTAACCAACTTACACCATATGGCCTTTACTGTCATCTATATGTTATTCTTATACATATATAACAGAATCTTCATCCCTAATCCTTGTATAACTTTACTCTCCCCTGAGCCCATACTAAGTCGTCTGCAGTCTCGGTAACACAAAATTTTTTCGGGGTGTAACATATAATGTGAAATTCTCCCAAACAAGACTCTACCTTAACATTCTCCGACTAGCTTTCTTCTTTTGCCTCAAATGTCTTTGGAATATCAATTAGAATTATTAAGTATCCTTTCTTACTTGTAGGGACTTCATGTACACTCTAGAATCACGTTAGCATACACTTCATGCAAATAACATGAATCTCCCCCAAGGTGTAACATTCCTCTCCCCTTAAGAACATTCGTTCCCGAATGTTAAATTCTTAAGGGTTCTGTAGAAATTTTGCCAGAGTTTCTCCTGTAACTATACCACCACCCTCCTATCACAACAACCCAAAATATACAATGCCTCACAGGGCTTCAACACGACAACAATATCGGCCACACACGTCCAAGGAATCATCAAAGAAGCATTACATACCTAGGGATAATGATGCTTCTGTCTGAACCTTTCCCGGGGGTGGAAATAAATGCGGATACCTGAACTTCATATCTTCTTCTACTTCCCAAGTCATTTCCTCTTTGCTATTATTCCTCCACAAAACTTTTACCAAAGCTACATCCTTGGTTCTGAGTCTTCGAACTTGCCTATCTAGAATTACAATGGGTACTTCTTCGTAGGAAAGTTTCTCGGTAACTTGGACATCATCTATAGACACAATTCTGGAAGGGTCTCCAACACACTTAGGAAGCATTGACACATGAAAAACTGGGTGAACTGCCTTTAAGTCCAAAGGCAATTCTAGTTCATAAGCTACTTGGCTCACCTTGTGCACAATCTTGTACGGTCCAATATATCGGGGACTAAGCTTTCCGTTCTTCCCAAATCTCATCACACCTTTCATCGGCGACACTTTCAAGAATACCCAATCATTAACTTGGAATTCTAAGTCTCGTCGATGATTGTCTGCATAAGCTTTTTAATGACTCTGGGCTGTCAAAAATCTGTCTCGGACAAGCTTGATCTTCTTTACCGTTTGTTGAATCAAATCTGGACCCACTAGCTTTGTTTCCCCCACTTCCAACCATTTGATTGGCGATCTACACTTTCTTCCATATAGAGCTTCGTATGGAGCCATTTGAATGCTAGAGTGGTAACTGTTGTTATATGCAAACTCAATAAGGGGCAAATGATCATCCCAATTACCTCCGAAATCTAATACACATGCCCGCAACATATCTTCCAAGGTCTGAATTGTGCGTTCAGCTTGTCCATCAGTCTGTGGATGAAATGTTGTGCTAAGTCTCACTTGAGTTCCCAAACCTTCTTGAAAGGACTTCCAGAAATTAGCGGTAAATTATGCCCCTCTATCTGTGATGATGGATACTGGGACACCATAAAGTCGTGCTATCTCTTTAAGATATAGCTTGGCGTAATCTTCTGCTGAGTATGTAGTTCTGACTAGTAGAAAATGAGCTGACTTCGTAAGCCTGTCAACAATTACCCATATTGAGTCATATTTATGCTGGGAATGAGGCAAGACTGTAATAAAGTCCATATTAATTACTTCCCATTTCCAAGCTGGAATCTCCATGGCTTGCAACAACCCACTGGGCTTTTGATGCTCACCATTCACCTATTGACAATTCGGACGCTGAGCTACAAACTCTGTTATATCATTCTTCAGTCCGTCCCACCAATACATGGACTTGAGATCATGGTACATCTTTGTCGCTCCTGGATGAACAGAATAACGGGAATAATGGGCTTCTTCCAAAATCTGTTGACGTAGCCCTGCAACATTAGGAACACATAGTCTGCCTCGATATCTAAGAACTCCATCTGTAGAAATCCCAAATGGTGATTTTTCTTTCTGAGGAAATGTATCTTTATAATAATTCAACTTGGGGTCTTCATATTGGCACTTCTTCACTTCCACCACTAAAGATGGAACAACTATGTTATGGACAAAGAACTCTTGTGTTTCCCGAGTCCATTAAGCGGACGCCTAGGCTAGCTAACTGTTGAAGCTCACGGGCTAACTCCTTCTCAGGCTGAACATCACATAGCCTGCCCATTGATTTGCGACTAAGAGCATCCGCTACCACGTTTGCTTTTCCAGGATGATATAAAATGCTCACATCATAGTCCTTCAACCGCTCTAACCATCGCCTGTGCCGTAGATTCAACATCTTCTGTGTGAAGATATTGTCACACCCCGATCTCACTAGGGTGTGATGGGCACCCGACCCCTTACTCAGAGCCGAGCGAACCCGCTGTCTCGTATTACTCACGTATTCTCTTTGGATACTTAAATCAAATGAAAGTAAAATACATAGTAAAATTTGTAAAATCTTTTCGTCATATACGTTTTCCCATGTCTAGCATCATCATTGTCGTCATAAAGTCATAGTCGTTGTTTTAGTCATAAAACTTTCAAAATCGTAAACTTGGATTTTTGAAGAAAAATGAATATTTTGGAAAACCTTTATAAGCTTTTAAGAAGGAAAAAATACCTTGGAACCATTACTTCTAACTTTTGGGAATGAGAGCGTTATGGAAGCATTTATAAAATCGACATACGAATCATGCCATAGAAAGAAAAGGGACGAGCCTTAACATACCCGTGCCGCGCCTTACTAGCTACGCTATGCATCCAAACTTGTTAGTCTACATTCAAGAGAGTTTACATAATCATTAGACTCATCACCATATACTTATCTCAATCCTTCAAACAAATTCATTTATATATCTGCCGAAATTTCGAAAGCATCTCCTCTCAAATATACCATCCCCGAGAATCTAACTCGGCAAATTTTAATCAACAATAATCCGGGAATTCAACCCGGCCAAACCAACAACAATACTAGCAATCATACTAACAACATCAACAATTAATTCAAAACAACCCAACCATTATACAACACTACCCGAACCCTTCCAATTTCAATGGAACAACAACAATACATTTCTTTCTTCCAAATTCATAAACTATACCAACAACAATTCCAACAATACCAACATTAACCATAATATTTCCAACTTCAAAATACTTCATAAACATTCCATATGGTGTTTGTCCCATATTTCCATCACAGAACCATTTTATAACGATTTTACAGCTTCTTCTCCGTAAATAAACCAATATTAACACAAATAGAAAGAGATTCATACCTTTCCCTCGATAATAATGCTATATATTTACTCCTCCACCTTGAACTTAAGCCACAAAGCCTCAATACGCAGTTTTGAAGTCGCAACTATACGCTGTCTGGACCGGAATTTGGGAATTATACCTGGTTTCGGGCTAAAAGTTGGTGGTGGAAGGTTGGGGAATTTTCTAGAATATTGGGAATGTTTTTTTTTTTTTTTTTGGTCTGATTTCTCTGGCTGAATGAGGGGTTAAGCCCTTTAAATAGCTGCTCCGAAGTCACCGTAGCAAGATCGTAGCACCGACTTGTCAGTAGCAACACGTTCATCCGCGGAAATTATATCGAGACCTAAAACTTTTATACACCGATCTCTTTATTTGCATACCTGGTATGTCCAAAACTCCATACAGTCTGTATAACTTATTCAACATCCTAAATTTTTCCTTATTCCAAATTTACCCTTAACACTCCATACCAATAAAAAGATGAATATGCAACTTGTGCATTAAAACAAAAACAAAATCGGAAATTAAAAGTCTTATCCACAACTTGTCGCAATCCAACTTAAATTATTCCAACGTACAAAATACGGGATATAACATCCTTCCCCCTTTAGAACATTCGTCCTCGAATGTTCAACTAGCCTTACGGGGTCTCATAAGCACCTCGGGGAGCTCCTTTTCATAGCTATCGCCATCCCTTATACTATCTCTTAAGCCGCCCAATACCATTCTCTTGTCATACTCTTTCTCTTCATACACATCCATTTTCTCGGCGTCGTATTATTCAAAGTCTCAGGCAAACTTTTCACACTACCTTAAACATTATCCGGACTTTTATCCACTTATTGTCGGTTTTCCCGACCTTACTAACTCACTTCAGTAAAGGGTCTCATTTTTAGCCCAAGCGTTCATATCAAACACACTACCGCATCAACTGTTCCTATCCCACTCTTGCATTTCTCTCACCCGCTTCCCCCTTTAGGGGTATGCTTATACCATTGCCCGTTTATACTTTGCCTCATATCCTTATTTCCAATCTCAATTAAGCAAAGACTTTTATTCCGACGGTAAGCGTCCAAAGTCCTCTTGAAATGTTATATTTACTTCAACTTATCTCGGGTATTCCCTTGGTATCCTCTTATCACCTTTCCCGTTTATACTTCTTTTCTTCACCGACCCGATCCGGCCCGTTCTACGCGTCCTCTTAAGGTTTCTGGTCACTCCGCCTACTCTAATTTCCTTTAGACTACTCCACTTTCTCATTTACTTACATCCGAATTTGTAAAATTTTCGTAAAACTTCCCGGGGGGTCACCCATCCTGAAATTTCCCTCACTTCAAAGACGCTTAACTTTGAAACTTTGAGAAAATACGATGCTTTAGCGCCCGTATGATTGCGGCCCACCTCACCGCACGACCTTCAAGACATAATATTGAGTAGGTCGGGATCTTTAACATATTCCCAAAGTGCCCTCACAACACATCTTACCGGCTATCTTATCAATACGTTCACTATTCCTTTTCCCTCATACCCTTATCTTAGGCATGTCACTTTATCCAAACCTGCCAATCCTTTCTAAATCATCGCCTAGTAACACAAGTCCTTCCAAATTTCCTTACTACCATATTTCCACCGACGTCTTATTTACTATGTCACTACTCATTCCACACCTAACTTATTCCTAGAGGGCGTGTACTTTACAAACTTAGTCAACTTTCATCGCCGCTATTAACATGACTTTTTCGAAATATCTTCCAAACTTATATCTCATTCTCGTATTATTTCCGTAAAAATTTCGGCAAGAGTTTCCTCTGTATTCCTTACTATCCAAAATCTGCACGCAGGAAATACCAACATCGCCTCACAGGGCCATCATCATATATACACATCATATCATATCATATCGTATCATAGCCACACAGGGCTCTCAATATTCATAAGAGTCTGAAAATAATGGGCTTACCTCATAGGCCCAACATGACCACACGTGTTACCCTTTCTTGTTTACTTTCCCTTTTCAAACTTTTCAACTTTGTATTTCAATCGTATATCAATACCATACTTGACATATAACTTTCATACCTTAACTTACTCGCGTGCTTGGTAACTTCCAATACCGCTAGTCGCTTCCGCTCGTCAACGCCATTTTTTCTCCGAAATCAAAGGTTAGTATCCGAAATCTTATTTCCTATAACTTGGCTCTATCGCACGATCACAAGACAGAAAGAAGGTCAACAATTCCTAAATGCCCCGCAGCCTCCTGTTTATAAATGTGGCCGGCTTCACACCCATAAACAGGACTCTACCGGACACGACTTTGCAGACAACCCTTAGACCGACCTTTCCGATACCACTTTGTCACACCCCGATCTCACTAGGGTGTGATGGGCACCCGACCCCTTACTCGTAGCCGAGCGAACCCGTTGTCTCGTATTACTACGTATTCTCTTTGGATACTTAAATCAAATGAAAGTAAAATACATAGTAAAATTTGTAAAATCTTTTCGTCATATACGTTTTCCCATGTCTAGCATCATCATTGTCGTCATAAAGTCATAGTCGTTGTTTTAGTCATAAAACTTTCAAAATCGTAAACTTGGATTTTTGAAGAAAAATGAATATTTTGGAAAACCTTTATAAGCTTTTAAGAAGGAAAAATACCTTGGAACCATTACTTCTAACTTTTGGGAATGAGAGCGTTATGGAAGCATTTATAAAATCCGACATACGAATCATGCCATAGAAAGAAAAGGGACGAGCCTTAACATACCCGTGCCGCGCCTTACTAGCTACGCTATGCATCCAAACTTGTTAGTCTACATTCAAGAGAGTTGACATAATCATTAGACTCATCACCATATACTTATCTCAATCCTTCAAACAAATTCATTTATATCCCGCCGAAATTTCGACAAGATCTCCTCTGTAGAATATACCATCCCCGAGAATCTAACTCGGCAAATTTTAATCAACAATAATCCGGGAATTCAACCCGGCCAACCCAACAACAATACTAACAATCATACTAACAACATCAACAATTAATTCAAAACAACCCAACCATTATACAACACTACCCGAACCCTTCCAATTTCAATGGAACAACAACAATACATTTCTTTCTTCCAAATTCATAAACTATACCAACAACAATTCCAACAATACCAACATTAACCATAATATTTCCAACTTCAAAATACTTCATAAACATTCCATATGGTGTTTGTCCCATATTTCCATCACAGAACCATTTTATAACGATTTTACTGCTCCTTCTCCGTAAATAAACCAATATTAACACAAATAGAAAGAGATTCATACCTTTCCCTCGATAATAATGCTATATATTTACTCCTCCACCTTGAACTTAAGCCACAAAGCCTCAATACGCAGTTTTAAAGTCGCAACTATACGCTGTCTGGACCGGAATTTGGGAATTATACACAGTTTCGGGCAAAAGTTGGTGGTGGAAGGTTGGGGAATTTTCTAGAATATTGGGAATGTTTTTTTTTTTTTTTTTTTTTGGTCTGATTTTTCTGGCTGAAAATGAGGGGTTAAGCCCCTTTAAATAGCTGCTCCGAAGTCACTGTAGCAGTCACTGTTCATCCGCGGAAATTATATCGAGACCTAAAACTTTTATACACCGATCTCTTTATTTGCATACCTGGTATGTCCAAAACTCCATACAATCTGTATAACTTATTCAACATCCTAAATTTTTCCTTATTCCAAATTTACCCTTAACACTCCATACCAATGAAAAGATGAATATGCAACTTCTGCATTAAAACAAAAACAAAATCGGAAATTAAAAGTCTTATCCACAACTTGTCGCAATCCAACTTAAATTATTCCAACGTACAAAATACGGGATATAACAGATATATTGGAGACTCTTGTGATCCGTATATATATCGACATGAACACCATATAAGTAATGTCTCCACATCTTCAGCGCATGAATAACTGCAGCTAATTCGAGATCATGGGCCGGGTAATTTTTCTCATATTTCCACAACTGCCTTGAAGCATAGGCAATAACCTTACCGTGCTACATTAACACACAACCCAACCCTATACTGGAGGCATCACAATAAACAACATAACCTTCTGATCCTTCTGGAAGTGTCAGGACCGGAGCCGAAGTTAATCTATCTTTCAGCTCTTGAAAACTGCGCTCACATGCATCGGTCCATTTTAAATTCTTTGATTTCTGAGTTAGTTTCGTCAACAGTGTAGAAATGGAAGAAAATCCCTCTACAAATCTTTGGTAATAGCCTGCCAATCCCAAAAAACTACGGACCTCTGTAGGTGTTGTAGGCTTTGGCCAAGTCTTCACAGCCTCAATCTTCTGAGTATCAAGCTTGTATATGGTAAAAATTGGGTCATTGCAAGACCGGTGAGATCGGAGGCCCAAGGTAGGTCAAAATGAGCATGAATATGTTCGTTGTTTTGTTTAGATAGGGGGGATTGCACCAAATGTGGCTGACCCGAGAAAAGAGAAGTAAATCTGTTGGTCCGGTGTCTCCAAACCAAACTCAGCGTGGCCGTTATTACGGTTTCTCCAAGTCAAGCTCTCGTGGCCGTTAGTCCGGCTTCTCCATGTCCGAACTGAACGTGACCGTTGGTCTGGTAAACCAGTTGCTGAGCTGCCACGCGTCAAGACCGTTCTGTCATTTTGTACTGACAACCGCACGGGTGTCAGACGTATGGTCCTACCTTATCCTTTTAGGGTTTTCTTTATTTTAGAAGGCTTTGTATTGTATGTAAGGCCCATAAGGCAAAACTATAAATAGAGGACATTTTCCTACTTTTAGGAGTTGGCTTTTTGAGATCTAGAGCATTGTAATAGAAGTTTATATTGAAACTCCCTCTCTCTCTCTCTGATTTTGGTCCGGATCTAGAGTGTTCATTGGCTTTGTTTATCCACTCAATACAATATTATATATATATATACTTTAGCTTAATCAACAATATCGACATACTTATTCAAGGCATTAACATATATATATCCATACTTACATATTATAGCACACGAACTCATACATATTTCATATCAACCGTATAATAGATTAAAATTCATCGACATATCCTATACCTCACTTACAAATTCAATTGTTACCGAAATTTGAGGTAAACAGTTTGGAGCCCACCGTGGGGCTAGGATAATAGTGGGTTTTTAATCTTTGCTGCTATCTCCTTTTACCCATTTGACTAAGGAATCGCCTGCTAATTTCTACCAAAAAATGGACAAATGGCAAGCAGCGGGCAGTGTGGTCATGTCAACAACAATGAGATTGTGGCTGAAAACGAGAACAGTAGCTTACGAGACCCAGATCCAGTCGACCCAAACTCTGTTGATTCGAGGGAAGGCCTCAACCGGCAGAACATCGTGAACCAAGAGAATGTTGCAGGAACAAGGAACCGCCATAGCCGAACAGGAAGTTGCAATAGCTCAGCTGGAAAGCAAAAATGATAAGGCAGCCCCAGAAGGTCAAAGGGCCCCACCGAACCAAGAAGAGATGAAACACGTGTAACACCCCAAATTTTTTAAACTAGCTCTTGAATTTTTTATTGACCATATCTTGATAGTAAGGGTATATTTTACTTCGCACTTCCTGAATGTGAACTTGACGACATTTGAAACTTGTTCGAAGTGTTATGGTGTAGTTATATAAACTACTCCTACTATGATTATCTTATTAAATTTATTAAATGGATTAGATATTTATAAAAGTGGGCAGCCCCCTTTTTATATTATTTTATTATTTTTCATCCTTATCTTACTAAGTAAGATATATACCCTTTGGTTCTTATCCTCTTATCCCCACACTTCCAAAGAGTTCTTGAGGATTCCATAACCTCCCATAATCTTCCATAACCTTCCATAATCCTCCATAACCTTCCATACTCTTTCATAATCCTCCATAACCTTCCATAATCTTTCATAATCTTCTATAACCTTTTCATATCATCAAGAGAGAAGACCAATATCAAAACCCCAAGGATAATCTATGGAAGGTAATTATTCTGGTTTCTCTTCAAGCTGGTGATGAACTTGATCTTGGAAAGATTTGAATAAAGTGAGGTTCTTCTACTATAAGGTATATATGCTCTTGTACAAGCTAAGAGGAATTGTTTGACGAAGTGGACTTTGGTTGGTCTATGGCGTAGACGATTTGAACTCCTCGAGTTTTGGTAGAACTTGTTGTGTGGTAAAATGCCAAGGTTTGTGTATAAACTTAAACTTGGAATATCTTTATTTTTTTGGAATTTTGAAGTATCTTGATGGGTTGTTTCCTTACTCTTCATCTTATATCATTGTATGATTATTATCTCAAGTATTGCAAAACTTTCGCTAAATCGCCCACTTGTACGAATTTCTTGATCATTTTGCATTCTTGCTGGGACTTTGTCCTTCTTGTTGCGGTGACTTTGTCATCGATATCGGCATGCCTCTTGATTCTGGTCTTTCCCATCTTGACTTTGGATTTACATTTCGTCTTGATGATGAATTTTCGTCCATTTTCGAGTACGAGTGGAAAGCCACTTTCAACATGGCTCTTGAGTCTCTTGACTATTGGGTGACAACCCTTCTTGATTCGGGGCTTCGGTTCATCTTGATATTGATTGTGCATGGTGTGATGGCATGACATACATATTGGGAGAAATTGATTATTTGACAAACTCTCTCGAATTGAATTATAAGCTTTCTTGATACTTAAGCCTTCGAATATTGATACCGATATTTTGAAACTCTTCAAGGTTGGTATTTGATACTTTGATATACTTGTTTACTTGATTTATTGTTATCTTATTGGACTACCTACTACGGACAAGGGAATCGGAGAATCTAATGGCTCCAAGCCCAAAGTTTATACACCACTAAGCTTTATGCTTAGCGATAGTTGTTTTCTATCGTAGGTAATGTTCGGGAAGAGATTTGAAGTGGCCATTTGGAGTAGACTTTTTGGGAGCCTTAGTGAAGATCACATTTGCATATGCATCTAGGTCTTGTAAAATTTTGGGGACTTGTACATGATCCATATGTGGCACTTATGTATGAAATTTTGGAGGCTTGTTGGACACAAGACCATATGCTTGTAACTTGAACTCGGTTATTTGTTTGCTATTTTAGGGTGTGCTTCCAACCCAAGGCATGCCATGTACTGGGTTTACATTCTGCCTTGTAATTATGTACAAAGGAAGATACTAGTTTTGATATAATCGCAAGTTTGAGTTTCGTGTATCTTATGGACCCGCAATGGTGTTGATTTGAAAATATAATTTCAAAACGAAGTTTCTTAAATGTGTTGACTAATTGAGAAGGGAATTACCATTTTAAATTGATACTATGATATTGTATTTCATCTAAGAAATATTTCGGAGGGTACAATGAAAAAAAAATGCCGCACTTTCAACCATTTTTTTTCGCATGGGCCTATTTCCGCGATTAAATATTTTTGTGAATATCTTTTGACATAAATTTCTTTTAAACGTTGTAAGTGTGAAATTAGCTTTTGTTTCATAAGTGGTATCCTCCTAAAGGGGATGCTAGAACATGAGTAGTCGAGAGTAATGGATCAGGAGCTGGTTCATCCACCGAAGTTCTGAAAATGCTCGAGACCTTGGCGAAGCTGGTAGATTCAACAGAGAAGAGGGTGGACACGTATAACTCTCGGGTCGATCAGATACCGGGGGCTCCACTTATCCTAAAAGGGCCGGATTCAAAGAGGTACATTCAAAGACCTTTCCCTCCAAGTGTGGCTCCGAAGTTGATCCCGAAGTGGTTCAAAATGCTGGATATCTAGAAATACGACGGCACAACAGACCCACAAGAGCACGTGACTTCGTACACTTGTGCCATAAAAGGCAATGACGTCGAAGAGGATAAAATTGAGTCCTTGTTGTTGAAAAAGTTTGGGGAAACACTATCGAAAGGGGCGCTGAGCTGGTATGACCATCTGCTCGAGCATTCAATCACTTCTTTCGAAATGCTCACAGATGCGTTCATAAAAGCCCATGCCGGGGCTAAAATGGTGCAGGCCCGGAAGGCAGACATCTTCTGCATAGCCCAAAGGGATGATGAATTACTACGAGAATTTGTCAACCGTTTCCAAAAGGAACGGATGGAGCTCCCTCCGGTTCTCGAGGAATGGGCTGCACAAACTTTTACCAAAGGGCTCAATCCTCGTAGCTCGACGGCCTCATTCAAACTGAAAGAAAATTTGTTAGAATATGAGGCGTAACACAGGCGAATGTTCATAATGTGTACGAATCAAAGATTCGGTTAGAGGATGACAACCGGAGCTCCTCGGGACCCGTAAATATGAGCAAAAGCTCTGAAAGGTCGAGAAAAGCTTACGAGCCTAAGATGCGATCATCGATGGAAAGATACCGTCCATACTCTCATTCAAAAAAACCAGGCTTAAAGGCGGAGAAATCAAGGGTTGGCTCCAGTCACTTCTCTGGTCGTGGTGATAAATGAGCTGAGCGCCCGTTGAATAGTCGAGGTCTATCATTTAGAAGCGATGCCGGGAGTTCGGCTAGCAACAAAGACTTATCAAGGATATCGAAGTACAACTTCAACATCAATACCTCGGATCTCATCTCGGCTATTGGCCGTATCGCAGAAGCAAGATGGCCAAGACCACTGAGGTCAGACCTGGGTCAACGGGACCCGAGCGTGGTGTGTGAGTATCATGGAACCTATAGGCATAGAACTGAGGACTGTCGCCAACTAAGGGAGGAGGTGGCTCGCTTATTGAAGAATGATCACCTTCGAGAATTCCTGAGTGAACGAGCTAAAGGCTACTACAAGGAAAGGGAATCTCATAAACAGGCTGAACCGGTGGAACCTCAGCATATAGTCAATATGATAATCGGGGGAACATATGCTCCTCAAGGACAGGTGATGAAACAGACGAAGGTTTCCATTCTGCGGGAGAAGCGCAGCTGGGATTACGTACCCGAGGGTTCCATCTCCTTCAGCAAAGAGGATGCAGAAGGCATCATTCAACCACACAATGATGCATTGGTAATTTCTATTCTTATTTTTAAATCACAAGTTAAACGTATTTTGATTGACCTAAGTAGCTCGGCTAACATCATCCGGTGGAGAGTGGTTGAACAGCTAAGGTTACTCGACTAGATTGTACCGGTAGCCCGAGTACTCAGTGGGTTCAATATGGCAAGTGAAATCATGAAGGGGGAGATTTCTTTGCCGGTCAACATTGACGACACCATTCAACAGACGGTGTTTTATGTCATTGAAGGAGATATGAAGTATAATTCTTTACTTGGTAGACGGTGGATTCATAGCATGAGAGCAAAGGCCATCGACACTACATCAGTTGCTGAAGTTCCCGACCCCGAAAGGGGTAAAAACCATCTGAGAAGAACAACCCGCTGCAAGGGAGATGTTCGCCGTCGAGGAAGCACCACTCTTTCCTAAAAAGCCGAATCTAAGAGATGATGAATCAGTCAGACGCAAGGACACCAAATAGCAACTAAAGGGTACGTGTTCGATACCGGAGCAGAAAAGGTCGGACCCGGTGGATGAAGAGGATGATTTCGGCCGATTAAGTCTCAAATCTTGGCTGATTTTGTGGCAGATTTTACCCCCGCCATGATTCCTGAGGTCAAAAAAATTATTGCTAACCTCGGGAAAGGTTTCGGTCACCTGGTCATCACACACGGATGGGGCCTCGAACCTAAAGGGTTTCGGGCTGGGCATCGTCCCTAAAACCCTCGCCGGGGATGCCATTAAGCAGTCGATTAGAACTATTAAATTGACTAACAATGAAGCCGAGTATGAGGCTATGATTGCATGTTTGGAGTTAGCTCGGAGTCTGGGTGCCAAAATAATCGAAGCAAAATGCGACTCTTTTGGTCGTTAATCAAGTGAATGGCGTCTTCGAGATTAAGGATAAACCAATGCAAATATATTTGGAGAAAACTCAGGTGATACTGCACCAATTTAAAGAGTGGACCATCTTGCATGTACCCGGGGAGCGAGAACAACGGTCGACGCATTAGGCTAATTTGGGCTCTTCAGTCGAAGGGGAAGAAATCAACCCTGGTACCATAGTGCAGTTGATGAATTCGGTGGTTGAAAATGGGAAAGCTGAGATAAACACGATGGGTCTAACTTGGGATTGGCACAACTAATACATTGACTACTTGCAAGACGGAAAGCTCCCGAGTGACTCAAAAGAATCACGGTCACTGAGGACCAAAGCAGCACAGTTCTGTTTAATAGACGGTCAATTATATCGACGATCTTTCTTCGGAACCCTGGCCAAGTGTCTAGGTCCCGGAGAAATCGATTATGTGATAAGAGAAGTCCACGAGGGTACCTACGGTAATAACTCCGGTGCAAAAGCCTTGGTTCGAAAAATTATCAGAGCCGATTATTACTAGAACCGGATGGAGGACTCGAAGAATTTTATCCAAAAATATGATGGGTGTCAAAGGCATGCCCCGGTGATCCATCAGCCCGGAGAGTTGCTACACCCGGTGATAGCACCTTGGCCTTTCATGAAGTGGGGAATGGACATTATTGGTCCTCTGCCATTGGCACCAGGTAAGGCCCGTTTCATTTTGTTTATGAATGACTATTGCTCAAAATGGGTTGAAGTGCAGGCCTTCGAAAAGATCAGAGAAAAGGAGGTTATTGAATTCATATGGGACCATATTATCTGTCGTTTCGGCATCCCGGCTAAAATAACTTGTGATAACGGTCCTCAGTTCGTTGGTAGCAAGGTTAATAATTTACTCGAAGGGTTAAAGATCAAGAAAATTGTATCAACTCCGTATCACCCGAGTGCAAATGGACAAGCAGAATCTACAAATAAAACAATAATTTAAAATCTAAGGAAAAGACTTAAAACATCAAAGCATCATTGGAGGGAAGTGCTACCAGAGGTATTATAGGCTTACAGAACTACATCAAAATCAAGCACGGGAGAAATGCCTTTCTTGTTGGTTTACGGGGCCGAAGCTCTCATCCCAGTAGAAGTTGGTGAACTAAGCCTCCGATTCAAATATGCCACCGGTGGGTTAAACGAGGAGGCTATGGCCATAAAACTCGACCTCGCGGACGAACTACGCGAAAATGCATTAGTCCGTATTGCAGCTCAGAAACAGAGAATGGAGAGGTACTACAACCCGAGGGCCAATTTTTGACATTTCCAAGTTGGGGACTTGGTGTTTCGAAAAGTTACTTTGAACACCAAGAATCCCAACGATGGGAAGTTGGGTCCGAACTGGGAAGGGCCGTACAAGAGAACGAGAATAACGAGCAAAGGGTTGTACCAGCTGGAATCCATGAAAGGACAACGGCTACGCAATAACTTGAATGTGGCTCATTTGAAGATATACTACTACTGAGGTATTGATGCCAACCCTTTGTCTCATTTTTTGTTGTTAACCTGTCTTCTTTTTTGTAGAAAGTCGGGTACCGGACGAAGTTAGGTCAGAAAACACGTGTTGCACTCTTTTTCTTAGTACGGTTTTGTCCCCAAGTGGGTTTTCCGACAAGGTTTTTAATGAGGCAACAAGTACAATGTGTTACTTTATGAAAACGAGGCAACGTATCCGGGAACTCGGGGTATATCCCTCCAACATGAACTTGATAGTGCTTACTCGATCATGCAATTTCTGATAAACACTAGGGGACTATTATACCCACATCGAGGTTTACCCCGAAAAGTTAAAGTGAGTTCCAACTCAACAAAGCGTATGAAGGAACAACATTGATGCTACCCCGGAGAAGTCCTCGAAATTTTATATTTCCTATCTTTGTCTAATCCCGAACCTTTTGTGTTAGGTTCCGATGTAAGGACTAAACGGTCAAAAATGAATCGTGTCCGCTTAGTATTTGCTACGGCAAAAATTGAAGGAAACGGATGAAGTCTTCATATTATGTATGTGCAAATACTTGCAATATAACGAAAATTATGAAAATTGGATTTTGGACGTGTCTTCTTATTAAATACCCTACACCGGAGACTACCGTCGAAATTTGACAAAGGCAACAAGGTCGCGTTGAACCAAGCCAAAAAATTTTAACACCCTCAAATGGGGAATATCGTATCAAAATTTGACAAGGCAGAGATTCAGGTGTCCGAACCTAATCTATGACAAGTAAGCAGTCGGAAAACCTCGGCCCTAAAATGCCTAATGTGATTCGGAGACGTCTGAATTTACAAAGCATAAATAATTCCCGCGGACAAATCACTCAATCAAATCCTCGGACCAAAATGTACAGAACGAAGAGAAAAGCCAACACTTAGGCACAATCTGAACAATTGACTATTCCTAAACGGGATAAGTGATTAAGGAAAAAATCATAACAAGTATTCGGATAAAATAATGAAGAGACAATCAAAAGGGGAATGCTCATTTCATATACGAAGGGTTTTTACACTTGAACTTTTCACAAGTCAAAAGGCAAAAACAAAATAAAGGCTAGTCACCAGACCCCGATCTACCGGCGGATCGGGAGCCGAGTCCTGAGATCGTTCGCTTGAAATCCTCAGACACAGAATCGAGGGCTTTCTTAGCCTCCTCCTTGATTGCTTTGGCTTCAAGTATTTGAACCTGGAGGTCCCCTAATCCTTGTTGAGCCTGTTCGAGGGTAACCCTCTGGGATTTCCACTGCTCATACTCAACCATAATCGTAGTGCGAGCCTTGACAGTCGAAACATCCTTAAGAGACTCTTCTAAGTTGGCCTCGGCTTTTTGCCAATTTAGCTGCCAGTTCTGATCTCTCTTCTTCGAGAATTTTTTGAATTTGGGTAGCCGACTCAAGCTCAGCCTTAAGAACGTCATTGGCCTCGGCTGCCTCCTCGAATTTTCTCATGAGCTCATCACTAATCCGGGCTCGAGCCTCGGCCTTCTGCTCAACCACCTTCAACTTCTCTTTGTCTTTAGCATTCTCGGATTCAAGCAACCGATGCCTCTCTGCCATATTCATGGCATCGGCCTTGATCGAATCAAGTTCAGTTCAAAGTTGGGAGATAGTGGCCTCGAGTTCCCCGAGCCTCGAAGAAAAATAGGCATTGTCCTGGTTAAGGCCAGCCTTATTCTCTTGCAGGAGCCAGTTCTTTTCTGTTACACCCCGTAGTTTCGTACGTGAAAATTTATAAGTATTGGACGTTCTAAGTATGGATACTGGAGTTCCCTTCAAGTAAATATGATATTATGATATTATATGAACTAATTCAATGGTCATGACGGTCTACGTTCATATAATAAGCTATGGAAAACTCCGGGACCAAGCAAATCGAAGAAAATAAATTTGTCGAAAATTTGGAAAAAAGTTGATAGAATTTTGGACAGAATTTTGGGTCAACTTTGGAGGGGTATATCTCCTAGTATATTAAGATTTTTAAGGTGTTTCAAAGGCCTAAAATGAAGTTCGTCGAGTCTAGTTTCCAACTCAATAAACCGCTTGTCGATACGATATCAGAGTAGAGAATTATGGACGTCACAAGTTCAACTGACCAAGCAGAAACGCGTGCTACAAAGAAATACTACAAGAATCAGACCAGCTACATTATTGCTACAAGATCTTTGCTACAAGATCGAACGAACCACACTTATAAATACCCCTCTAACCCATTAATTTTCATATATTTCACCATTTTCTCATTCTCCACTCTTCTAGAGAACTCTTCAGAGTTCTACAACTTTTCATAACCCTCTATAATTTTTTTATAATTCTCCCTAATCTTCCATAATACTCCATAATCTTTCATAACCTTTCCAAATCATCAAGAGAGAATATTAACATCAAAACTTCAAGGAAAATTTATGGAAGATAATTGTTCTTGTTTCATCTTAAGGTGGTGTTGAACTTGATCTTGGAAACGGTGAATAAAGTGAAGTTCTTCTACTATAAGGTAAGTTCTTGCTATTATTTACGCGATTAAGATTATATAAAGGTTTAGCAATTCTTGAAAAGGAAAGAATCATAGGAGAAAAATCATAAAGAGCTGAATTAAAGTTGGTGGCCATGAGGTGAGTTTGAAAGAGAATTTTGGATTAATTTGAGACTAATTGAATATATTTTTTTGATTATGGTATTATGGATGTTGTTATGGATGGTTTGAATGTTGGAGAAACATCGTGTGGGATATTTTATGGAATAGATTGGTATTGATATGGTTGTTGATGTTGTTGATATTGTTTGGGAGTCGTTTTGGTATTTGGAGGAGGTAAGGAATATAGGGGAGATGCTGCCAAAATTTCGGCAGATTCTAGAAAGATTTATTTGAAGGACTAAGACAAAAGTATAAAGGTGAGACTAACAATAGTATAAATTTTCTTGAATATAGATTTACGAGCCTGGGAGGACAAGCGTTGAGTAGTTAAAGTTAAGGCGACCAAAAAGGTATGTTAAGGCTAAACCCCTTCTTTCTAAAGGCATGATTCTTTTGTTATAAACCTTTGTGCCATATCCATAATATCCTCTCTTCCACAAATGCTAGAAGTCTATGAATCTTATCACCTTACGATATTATTGAGCTTATTCATGATCTTGAGACTATTCTTTGTGATTGATCTCGCCTCATAATGCTTGTTCTTTCGAGGTGAGATATAGCGATGACGATTCTATTTCTAATGCTATCTAAGTTTATGATTAGCGAGACTCCCACGACATTATCGATTTCATCTTATGATAGTTGATCTTCTAAGGAAGGATATAGTGATAATGATAATGGTAATGATGATGTTGATTTCAATTATGTATTTTTATGTATATGTATATATGTATGTATGTATGCATTGCATCCCACTGATCAGTTGGGTATAACATCGAGTCCCGCAAGGGCCGAGTACGGATAACATCGAGTCCCGCAAGGGCCGAGTATGGATAACATCGAGTCCCGCAAGGGACGAGTACGAATAAGATAGATGTATGTATAGTAAGTGAATGTGAATGCATATGTATGTATGTTGTATATGGATGTGTATGAAATGTTTTTCCTGTAGACGAGTAGTTTACATGATAAAGATCTTAAGAAGAGTACGAGGTATAATTACTTACTTTATCTTATGTTATCTTCATTCTGATATCATATTACTACTCTTGCCTTACATACTCGGTACGTTACTCGTACCGACGTCCCTTCGTGGACGTTGCGTTCATGCTCGGTGTAGATAGACGAGACGAGGATCTTTCATCGTAGGGTCGTCTTCAAATCGGTCTCGAGTGGTGGCTCCACTCTTCCGGGAGCATTCTTGAGTACGAGTTGTAGATGTTTTTTTTATGACAAGGGTATGTCGGGGGGCCCGTCCCACTTATATACTTCGGTACCATGTTCATGAGGCTTTGCATACGGCCTTCCCGTATGCCGAAGCTTAGTCATAGTGTGACAGTAGTAATGTCAGTATCATGGGTCCATTGTACATATATTTATGCATGATATTATGTTCATATTTAGCCTCTTGATCTTATTGTTTCCATTTAAGGCATGAAGGGTGTAAGTTATAAGTTAGTTCGCTCAGTTCCTGTAAGGTGCGGGGTGCCAATCACGCCTTACCAAGGGTGGGGTGTGACATTTTCAACCATTCTAGCCAACTCGGCCTTCAAACGAGGGTTTTCGTCATTCGCCGCTTCGAGCTCGGGTTGAAGGTTGGAAAGGGCAGCGGCCCGGCTCAACTGATCTTCCTTTTCTTGCAGAAGGTGCTGGAACTTCTCTGTTTCACGACCCTGGGCATCCAACAGGCCCTTAAAGTCGTCAACCTCGTGCTGAGCACGGATAAAGGCCTCATTGGCGAGCACAACACTCTGCAGAAGAAATAAATAAAGTTGAACTTAGATAAAGCTAGAGCTAAGGATCACATTGAATTATGGAAAGATTGGATGATAAGCTTACCCGGTTGCTGCGTGCGTACGCAAATAATGAGGCACCTTTGCCGGACTCCGACCATCTTTCTCTTATCTGAGTCCAAAATGAGAGGCCTCAGATAGCTTGCTACCTCCACAGGACGGGACAAAAAGCTGTAATCCTCGAGGACGGTGACCATGGCCGACCTTGTCCTTCTTGGTTCCACGCTAGGGACCGAAAAGATACCTACTAGGCTATCTCTCGCACCCAATTCGGTGGCCTGGGTAGCTGCCCTCGTGGCTCGAGAAATTGGAAGATGTCTGAAATTGGCAGCATCCCTGGTTGTTGGAGGGGTATCCGAGAACATGTCATCGAGGTTATCAGACCTCGGCGCAGTAGGAGTAGTTGGAGCAGCCCTAGCGGTCACGGTAGAAGCAGGTGCCTCGGATGTTGCAGCTAGATCACCACCGGGCAATGGGCTGGTATCCATTTGAGCCTCGGTATCAGGGGCCGACTCTGCTCTTTGTTCGACTTCAGCAGTCGAAGCTAGCCCGGATCTTCTAGGACTTTGCAGGGGAGTCTCTTCAGATGAAGCGTCACCTGAAATGTCAACGAATTCAATTGACCTTAGAGGAGTTGGATAAAGAACTTCTTCCCCACCTGTGTACAGAGCCGGAGCAGAAGGTCCTTGCTCAGCAGTAGGAAAGGGAGGTATGGTGGCTTCCACCTCCGGAAAAGAGGTGACGGAGGGGCGCTCGCCGACCCTTCAAATAAGAAAGTCGGGCTCTGATTCATCCCTCAGAGTCCGAACAACCCTCCTTGCCCTTTTCTTTGGTTTCTGCCCTTTGTCCGAGGGCTTTCTCCGTCTCTTACCGGTAGCAGCGATGAGCCGAGATTACCTTGCCGTATCAAATACAGCAATCGGTGCAGTAGGCTTGGCTGCTGGTTCCGTTCATGGCTCCACCGAGCCCTTGGGTAAACTTGAATACCAAAGGGGTTATAAAAAGAAAAGAAAAAAGGAGAGGATGCAATATATACCAAATCAAAGAGAAGATTACAGTGATTTTGGGCAACCCATCAGCCATGCGACAGGTCCCCCCATGTCCGTTGTTCATGAGTATGTTGATCGATGATTACTCCAACCCATTCGATCATGTTCTGGACGACCGGAGGTATCTATGCCTCGGCTGATAAGCAGAAAAAGGGGGAGAAATCACATGTATGCAAGGGAGCAAGTGTTGACAAATCTTGGAGGAAGAATAATTATAGAAGGTAGAACTGAGAAACTTACGCCTGTCATTCCACCTCTCCGGAAAGGGCATGTACTCGATCGGAATACTATTCGCGGTTCTTACCTGGACATAATGTTCCAACCACCCTTGATCTCTGTCCTTGTTGAGTTTGGAAAAGATCAGGTTCCGACCTCGCTTTGCGAGCTTTATCACGCCCCCTCAGAAGAGTCACGGGAAATATAACCGGATGAAGTGCGCCATTGTGAACTCCCTTTTTACGTTGTTGGCTAGTAACTGGAGGCAGGCCACGGTCCTCTAGATAATCGACCCAATTTGGTCCAAAGTCACATCGTACGTCCCGCACATCTCCAAAATAACCGAGTCGATTGGAGGGTTGAGTTTGAGCATAAATGGATAGGAGTAAACGTATAGAAAACCTTCTCTATGATCGGTAATAGACTCATCGGGCCCAGGGGTGAACACTTGCACCGGACGGTTATCCCATCCGCAGTCGGCCCGGACCTGGTCAAGTTTATCCTCCATAATAGACGAAGGATATCGCCTTACGTCGAAACCCCTATCTGCGATCGGGGATGGCCTCTCGACGTCAAATTCTTTGTTGTACTTAGGTTTGGATGGCACTATGTCTAAGGCAGTCGGTTCGACGAAAGCTTTTCGCTTGGGTTGTGAGGTTGGCTCGGCTCCCTAAGAAGAAACCGAGGGAACGTCTTGGGAAGTAGTTTCGGTGTTGGCAGACATTTGCAAGATGTGAAAAAAAGATTTGAGAATTTGAAGTGGGAAACGAAACAGATGGGGAAATATAAGAATGATAGAAAAACAGTTGAAGAATGTAAGGTGACGAATGAAAAAAGGTAGCAAAGGTGCACTTTCGATCAAGATAGCAAATGAAGAAGTTGACAAGTTGGTTGCTGATGATCAAATGAGAAAGAAATGAAGTGGAGAAACGATCAGATGAGTAGAAAAATGAAGTGAAGAAGTGAAAATGGTGAAGGAATGAAAATGGAAAAGTGAAGTGGTTAAGGGCCTTATATAGGCATGGGAACTGTAGCGGTTACAGAGAACAACCAACCGGGCGTTAACACGTGTCCCACAATTAATGAGACGTGATATGAAGCGACGCGCGTTACGGTGGTTCCTGAGATCGGCCATTCGGGGCGAGACATGTGGCTGATGTCAGAGGGACGTGACATAACTGTTCTCGCCAAAATTAAAAGATAAGAACGAGCTTGTGAAACCACCGATTTTGTGACTTATCCACTTCCTGTTACTTCGATAAAAATACGGTCCGGAAAGTGTGGGGACTATCTGTATACGGTAAAAACCAGGTTATTGCAAAACCGGTGAGACTAGAGGCCGAAGGTAGATCTAAATGAGCATGAATATGTTTGGTGTTTTTTTAAGACCGGGGGGATTGCACCAAATGTGGCTGACTCGATAAAAGAGAAGTAAATATGTTGGTCCGGTGTCTCCGAACCAAACTCAGCTTGGCCGTTAGTCCGGTTTCTCCATATCCGAACTGAACGTGGCCGTTGGTCCGGTTAACCTGTTGTGAAGCTGCCACATGTCAAGACCGTTCTGTCATTTTGTACTGATAACCGTACGGGTGTCAGACGTACGGTCTTACCTTATCCTTTTAGGGTTTTCTTTATTTTAAAAGGCTTAGTAGTGTATGTAAGGCCCACGAGGCAAACCTATAAATAGAGGACATTTTCCTACTTTTAGGGGTTGGCTTTTTGAGATCTAGAACATTGTAATAGAAGTTTATATTGAAACTCCTCTCTCTCTCTCTCTCTCTCTCTCTCTCGATTTTGGTCCGGATCTACGGTGTTCTTTGGCTTTGTTTATCCACTTAATACAATATATTTCCATATATATATATATATATATATATATATATATATATATATATATATATATATATATATATATATATATATATATATATATATATACTTTAGCTTAATCACCAATATCGACATACTTATTCAAGGCATTAACATATATATCCATACTTACATATTATAGTGTCACGACCCAACCCCATAGGCCATGACTAGTGCCCCCGGGCACCCATACGCGCTCACCAACCAGATTCGGCATACAAACGACTCGTACATAAGTCGCATCGACGTGGCTCCAAACCGACGCATACAAACATATACTCGCACCGAAGCCGTAAGGCTATCATAACATACATAACGTAGCAAAGCATACATACACGCAAACCGACAAAGGCACCCGGCAATGGGCCGCCCAAACACAACTTACTCAACGCATCCGAACAAAAACTTTACATAACCCACATCTATGTCTGACGACCTCTGTCACAACAACAAATCGATGACGGGACAGGGCCCCGCCGTACCCCGAATAAACATAATCATATACATCGGAAAAGTATGTACCCAAAATATTGGCTCCGAACGTTTTGGAGCACTGCGAACACGGAATGGAAATCCTACGCCGGTGGATCACCAAAACGCGTATCTGTACCTGCGGGCTTGAAACGCAGCCCCCGAAGAAAGGGGGTCAGTGCGGAATATGTACTGAGTATGCAAAGCAGGAAGTACAGAAACGAAGTCATAACCGAAGTAAGGTGTACGACCGCGAGCATAATAACCCATATACCAAAGTACTTATATCCGAAATACAAATCATACATAAGCGATGCATGTGGAAGACGATATAACCATCGAATGCCCAAAATGCTTAGCTTTATTTTAAAAACATTTTCGGCCCACATATACAAAAATAGAACATATCATATAGACTGACGTTAACCGAATGCCGAGGAACGTATGGCCCGATCCATAAATAAAATAATAGTGACGAGAACGACGGCCCGATCCATATATCATATAATAATGCCGAGGAACGTACGGCCCGATCCATATATAATATAATAATGCCGAGAACGTACGCCCGATCCATATATAAATATAATAATGCCGAGGGAATGCTCGGTCGATCCATAAATAATATAATAATCATACATCACATCACACCATCATATATCATCGTGTCGATTATCATATCATCAAACATCATATCACATATCACATACGGTCCGTAATGGACCAGCCCGAATGAACGTGGTCGCCACTCCATCCGGACGCTACAACACATCATACTTCGTAAGGTTTTATATCTCCGAACATCTCCGTCACACATCATAACATATATACGGTACCGTACAAGAGGGCTCGGCGTATCAGTCACATCATACTTCGTATCACATCATACTTCGAAAACACATCATACTTCGAATAGTGCGCACGATAACAACGGGGCCGGGATCCCAAAGGATGTAACAACAAAACGCACAAAGCGAGAATCGTAAGTAGCCATATGCATACAAATCATTATTACAAACTGTGAATCACCAAAGCGAACTATTATTTCAAAACCAAGATAATAGTCAAATCAAATTTCCTCCGAATGTCACTCGGAACATATCAAACCGAACTTCAGAAATCATAACCACGTATCCAAATCACATGCATAAAAATCCTCATTTCAGACTTAACGGATAAATAAGTAATCATACTCGGGGGTCGGAAAGGTGGTCATATTAAATTCTTTCCAAAATAGGTCATTAGAACCAAACATAGAAAGGTCGACGGGACCACGAACGAGCGTCAACCCAAGGCCCCCCATGAAAAATTTAAAATCCA
>NC_081342.1:40284030-40299400 GCF_029784015.1 Lycium ferocissimum | reverse complement strand
AAAACCACTCGAAGAGTGTGATATTTTATAAAAACTTTTCAAAACCACTCCCGAAGGGAGTGTGATATTTTATAAAAACTTTTCAAAACCACTCCCGAGAAAGGGAGTGCGATATCTTATTATTCAGATTTTCCAAAACCACTCGGGCGAAGGGGTGTGAGATTTTATTATTATTAATATTATTATTATTATTATGCCGGGAAACTAGGATTAGTATTATGTCACGAGTGGCGTGCCGTGGGGCCGGGGTAGCCGTATGTCACGAGTGGCATGCCGAAGGGGCCGTTATTATTATTATGCCGGAAGCGGCAATGAAAAAGGGGGCCATTATTGATATTGAGCGGAAGCGGCGGCTGCCGGCGAAGGGCCATTATTGATATCAAGCGGAAGCGGCTGCCCGAAGGGCTATCATTATTTTCTTGGAAGCGGCGCGTGCGATGTATTGCATTACTTCTTTAGAAGAGATGTTCTAGATTATATTACTTACTACGGATTCGTTGCTTGGATTGCGATTATTTACTTAAAGCTTGTTGAGACTCGTGTATTTATTTATGTTTTCTCTTAAGCGAAGGCTGGGGTAACGAGCGTGATTGTGATTTCTTCCCTCTAAATTGAGCTATGGTTATTATTTGTTATCGCTTTACATACTCGGTACATATTAAAATCTTGCACCACCCCCTCCTTCGGGGGCGCGTTTCATGCCACGCAGGTACGCCGGACAGTGAAAGACTTTGCTAGGAGCTGTTCCGGTGGGATTGACGAGCTCCGTCTCGGTTCGGAGTGTTGCCGGGTCGAGTGCGTGTGTAGCATTTGTACATCCTAGAGACTTTGCAGACAGTGTCCTGTGGATAGTGCGTCGGGAAGTGCGAATAATTTGTAAATGCTAAAAGAATATGTATTTCTAGTTAATGATTGTTGTTTGAAAAGTTCCATGTTTTAAGAAGTTTTCGAAATGGCGGGTTTTATTACGCGAATGACAAAGGGTTCGCTCGACTCTGAGGAGGGTCGGGTGCCCATCACACCCTAGTAAGGTCGGGGTGTGACAATAACTAAATTCCAAGACTTGACAACAAATACATATACATATTCCTATTAAGATCAGAAGACTTAAAGTAAGTAGCGAGTCTGTCGGAATTAATATACAAAAGGTACGAGCCTTTAGATTTTCAAAGCTTTCGAAAAATACTTCATAGACTAATTTCAGAAAATTTAGTGTCGTTCACATTTAGAAGCTTTCAAATAACTTATGGAACAAATCAATCGGAGTCTCGAACTCATAGGCAAAGGTCCTCCCTTTATATCATATAAAAGCGATTAAGTAAGACAAACGAAAGAATCTCGGCCAGTGGGCCCACCTCGGGTCAAGTCGAGGTGGCGGACACGAATCGCGGACATTTGAGGTCTGTGGAACCATACATGGAGGCTTCAAAGCAAATCGATTACATTTACAAAAGTTTTGGACATACGGGCACTTTCCGGACAAAATATGTGTTTTATAGTTCAATTCAATTGAATGAATAGTACTCGATTTCCATTTCGGATTTCAAGGAACGAGAATTGCCTCGAGGCTCCAATATCGACCTAGTATACCTAGGACATGCCAACGAAGAAATGGGGTAGCCTTACATACCTTATAAAGCGTCTCACGCTCGTCGAAACTCAAATCCCATTTCGTCCAAAATCTACAAATGGTCAAAGTTACCAATTAGGAATTTCAAGATTTAAGAATTCACTTAACTTCATATTTGTCTACCGAAATTTTGGCAGCACTTCCCCTATACATTTAACCCCCCCGAGACTTAGCTCGGCTCAATATATATATCAACATCACAGCCCACAATACCAAGTTATCACGAATCACACCAAAATGGTTCTAACGTCAATATTCTTCTTTTCTACATAAAGCAATACTTCCATTTCAAATTTCAAATTTCCAAGCAAATCTCAAGGGTTTCACATTCATCATTAACCATGACCATCACAATATAATTTAAAAACATTTCATATCATTTGTACAAAATATTCATACGATATACAAAATATATAGCTTTCCACCAAAGTCATAATTCATCCGAAACTTCTAATCTTTAACACGCTTTCTCATAACATGTTTCCATATCCCAAATTCATCAACAATCATCATAATTTGCACCTTAACAATTCCATTTTCATAATGTCATAAAATCACACTAAAACAGCATAAACTTCTACTTTCCATGTAATTGCAAACTTACATCATTTTATCTTTATTTACATTGCAAGCATCACAACAACACAACAAACATGTTAAACCAAATTAATTCATCCTCATTCCAACTTCAAATACCACACGGCCACACTCCATTTTCCCAACTTCCATCAAATTCATTCAACTTTCATTCTCACTATATATATTCCATCCTACACACAACCAAAATACAACATAAAATTCAACACATCACATGCATACAATGTAGTATACACACGGCCACATGCACACATACACGCCACTTTGCAAACTTTCATTTTTCCATACTTCCAACTCATTTCTATATACTACAACTCAAACAAACCTTCATAACATAATAACATGGAATGAATTCTTACCTTTTTCTCCGATCTTCTTCACTCAAACATGTTGTCATATTGAAGAAACAAGTGCTCTATTCTCCCAAACAATTGCACCACGTTGTAGAGGGCACTCAATTTAGTGGGAAAACCACAAGGCAAAAATTTTTGGATCAAAATTTTGAGGGGTGAAAATGGAGAGCTCATGGCCGAATGGCCTTTGTTCTTGAGCTCTTATTGTTCTTGTTTTTTTCTCCTTGTTAATTTCATGAAACTTCTAAGGGATAAGTGATCCCTTTATAATTAATTTGCACATGGGAAAATTCCATTAATGGGTGGGCTTGGGCCATGGTGATGGCCGGCCACCCCTACCTCTTTGGGCCTAAATTTTCTTGTTTTATTTGAGCCCAATAATTTGTAAATCCTATTTTTGTAATTCCCAAAACTAATTTCCAAAATTCCAATTTTGCCCTTGGCCTTCTCCGATGTTCCTACATCAATGTTTCTCATAAACGTCACACATATTAATTAAAATCAAAATATGGCCTTACAACATACAAGTCACAATTATTCCAAAATTTTCAAATACGCAAAAACACGGGATATAACAGAGCTACTAGTGCTAGAGCCTGTGATTTTATGAGTCTGAACCCGCTAGAATTTTTTGGGTCAAAGCCAGATGAAGACCCGCAGGGTTTTATAGACGAGATGTTAAGGATGCTGAGGATTATTCATGCTTCTGATCTTTGAATCAGTGGAGTTAGTGTCCTATAGATTGCAAAATGCGGCCGTTCTATGGTATAATAATTGGATAGCTTCAAGAAAGGAAAATGCACCTCCCCCGGTTTGGCAGGAATTTGTAGATTCTTTCCTTCATCACTATTTTCTGCCCTAGGTTCGAGTGACAGGTGTCTGAATCTAAAGCAAGGAAATATGAGTGCTCGAGAGTATAGTCTCCATTTTAATTCATTGGCTCGGTATGCTCCGACTATGGTAGCTGACATGGGAGACAGAATACATCGATTTGTGAGTGGCTTAGGGCCACATTTGCTCAAAGATTGCTTGACAACTTCATTGCAGGAAGGGATGGACATCACCCGTATCCAGGCCCATGCCCAGAATTTGGAGGAGCATCAACAGCCGCAATGGGGTGAACGCAATATTGATAGAGGACAGAGTAAGAGGGCCAGATCCGCCAGTGCTAGTAGTGAGTATAGAGGGGGGTCAGAGGCTACCATATTCCAGATATTCAGGCCAGTCTACAACTAGTGCACCTCTTAGATTTGCGGGTAGGAGATTTGATCGCCCCATTTATTCTAGTCTGGGTCAGGGTTCGAAGGTCTCAGGTCCCCAGTTTAGAGGTAATCCTAGTCCAAGAAGACCACCGGTTCCATGATGTAGTCAGTGTAAAAAGTTACATTCGGGCCCGTGTTGCCAAAGTTCAGATGCTTGTTATGTTTGTGGACAAACTGGGCACGTGATCCATGATTATCCTTTAAGGCACGATAGAAGTGGGGTCCAACCCACAGGATCAGCAGCTGGTTCTTCCCCGTCTGTATGCCCTATAGGGCAGACTTCCCAGACTTTAGCAGGCTGCGGTAGGGGCAGAGGGGGAGCGTCCAGTTCAGGTTGCTCCCAGCCCCGTACCCATGCTCTAGCCGGACGCTAGGATCTTGAGTCCTCCCCAGATGTGGTTACAGGTATATTGACCATATTCTATCATGATGTTTATTCATTGATTGATTCGGGTTCCACGTTGTCTTATATCACTCTTTCTATTGCTAGTCGTATTGGGGTAAAACCCGAGCCAATTAAACCTTTGGAGATATCTACTCCGGTTGGTGATCCGATAATAGCTAGACAGATATAACAAAATTATGTGGCTGTGGTATGTGATCTCCACACTGCATCCGATTTGATTGAACTATAAATGCTAGATTTTGATGTGATTACGGGCATGGATTGGGGTGCCTCATGCTATGCTAATGTGGATTGTAGAACGAAAATAGTTCGGTTTCAATTTCCGGGAGAACCAATGCTGGAATGGAAGGGTAACACAGCATCTTCAAGAGGTAGGTTTATTTCCTATCTCAAAGCGAGATAGATGAGTGCCAAAGGCTATATTTATCATTTGGTCCGAGTGCATGACACCGAAGCAAAGCTGCCGACTCTTCAATCCATCTCGGTAGTAAATGAATTTTCGAATGTATTTCCAGATGAACTTCCAGGCCTTCCACCGGAACGGGGGATTGATTTTGCTATTGATGTGTTGCCGGATACTAAACCCATATCTATTCCTCCTTACAGAATGGCTCCTGCAGAATAAAAAGAGTTAAAGGCACAGTTGGAAGATTTGCTTGAGAAGGGAATCATTAGACCCAGTTCATTGCCATGGGGGCACCCATCTTATTTGTGAGAAAGAAAGATGATTCTTTACGAATGTGTATCGATTATAGGCAGTTGAACAGGGTGACGATAAAGAATAAATATCCACTTTCGAGGATTGATGATTTGTTTGATCAACTACAAGGTACCAAGTGGTTTTCCATGATCGATTTGAGGTCGGGGTAACATAAAGTGAGAGTTAAAGAAGAAGATATTCCGAAAACAGCTTTTAGAACCAGATATGATCATTATGAATTTCGAGTAATGTCATTCGGGTTGACAAATGCCCCAGCGGTGTTTATGAATTTGATGAATAATGTGTTCAGGCCTTTCTTAGATCTATTTGTGATAGTGTTCATTGATGACATTCTAGTATATTCTCGGACTGAAGCAGAACATGCAGATCATTTGCGTCTTTTTGTCCTCAAAATTCTTCGGGCTCGTGAATTGTATGCTAAATTTTTGAAATGCGAATTCTAGCTGAATTCGGTAACTTTTCTGGGCCATATCATTTTAGCTGATGACATTCGAGTTGATAATTAGAAAATCAAGGCTATGAAGACTTGGCCAAGGCCTACAATGCCTAAGGAAGTCCATAGCTTTTTGGGTTTGGCAGGCTATTGTAGGAAATTTAGGGAAGAATTTTCTTTTATTTCTGCACTACTGACGAAGCTAATTTAGAAGTCAGTAAAATTTCGATGGACCGATGCTTGTGAACGCAGTTTTCAGGAATTGAAAGACAGGTTGACTTCAGCCCCAGTTTTAACCCTTTCAGAGAGAGCTGATGGCTATGTTATGTAATGTGATGCCTCTGGTGTTGGGTTAGGCTGTGTGTTGATGCAGCACGGTAAGGTCATTTCCTATGCCTCCAGGCAGTTGCGAAAACATGAGAAGAATTATTCAACTCATGATCTCGAATTGGCTGCGGTTATTCAAGCACTAAAAATGTGGAGATATTACTTGTACGGTGGCCATGTTGATATCTAAAGATCACAAAAGTCTACAATATATCTGCAAGCAAAAGGAGTTGAATTTTCGGCAGAGGCAGTGGTTAGCGCTACTGAAGGACTATGATGTGAGTATTTTATATCATCCTAGAAAGGTGAATGTAGTAACTGATGCACTTAGCCGCAAATCAATGGGTATTCTATGTGAAGTCGCTCCGGAGAAAAAAGAATTAGTCCATGAGCTCCGCCAGCTAGCTAGCCTAGGGGTTCGTCTAATTTATTCAGGCAATGCAGGAGTTGGTATTCACAACCCAGCTGTTTCATCCTTAGATATGGAGGTGAGAGAGCGCCAATATGAAGTTCCCTAGTTGAGTCACTATAGAGATACATTTCCTGAGGAAGAGAAGTCACCATTTGAAGTTTCTGCAGATGGAGTTCTGAGGTATCGAGGCAGGCTATGTGTGCCAGATGTGGCAGGACTTCGTCGTTAGATTCTGGAAGAAGCTCATTATTCCCAGTATTCTATTCACCCAGGAGCGACAAAGATGTACCATGATCTTAAGTTAATATCTTTGGTGGAATGGAATGAAGAAGGATATTGCAGAATTTGTAGCTCAGTGTCTAAATTGCCAACAAGTGAAAATTGAGCATCAAAAGCCCGGAGGATTGTTACAAGCCATGGAAATTCCAACCTGAAAATGGGAAGTGATCAACACGGATTTCATTGTAGGTTTGCCTCATTCTCGGCGTAAGTATGACTCCATATGGGTAATTGTAGACAGATTGACAAAATCAACTCATTTTTTCCCAACCAGGACTACATATGCAGCAGAAAATTATGCAAGGTTGTATCTTCAGGATATAGTGCGACTTCATGGGGTCCCCGTGTCTATTATCACAGACAGAGGGGCACAATTTACTGCTAAATTTTGGAAATCCTTTCAAGAAGGATTGGGAACTCAAGTAAGACTTACCACAGCATTTCACCCCCAGACAGATGGACAAGCTGAACGCAATATTCAGACCTTAGAAGATATGTTACAGGCATGTGTGCTAGATTTCAGAGGTAGTTGGGAGGACTACTTGCCGCTTATTGAGTTTGCATATAACAACAGCTACCATTCGAACATCCAAATATCTTCGTATGAAGCTCTATATGGAAGAAGTGTAGATCTCCAATTGGGTGGTTTGAAGTAGGAGAGGTACAACTAATAGGTCCGGAGTTGATCCAACAAGCGGTGAAAAAGATCAAGGTTATTCGAGATCGATTGTTGATAGCCCAAAGTCGCAAGAAATCTTATGCAGACATCCGTCGGTGAGACTTAGAATTCTATGTTGAAGATTGGGTATTCTTGAAGGTATCACCGATGAAAGGCGTGATGAGATTTGGCACGAAGGTAAAATTGAGTCCTCGATATGTTGGACCTTATATGATTATAAGCAAGATGGGCCATGTGGCTTATGAACTAGATTTACCGCCAGAGCTTGAATGTGTCTATCCAGTTTTTCATAGGTCAATGCTCCCCAAACTTGTTGGAGATCCAACTAGAATCGTGCCAGAAGGATATTCAAGTTACATAGAAGTTGGCTTATGAAAAGGTGCCCATTGTCATACTAGATAGGCAAGTACGAAAGGTTAGAAATAAATAAGTAGCTTCGGTTAAGGTCTTGTGGAGAAACAATAACCGAGAGGAAATGACTTGGGAAGCAGAAGGAGACATGAAGTCCAAGTATCCGCAATTTTTTTCACCCCCAGAAGAGGTTCAGGGTGAAACGCCATTATCATAAGGTATGTGATGTTTTCTTTTAATGCTTTTGGTTGTGTGCGGCCATATTTTCTTGCCATTATGTTGTAGCCCTGTAAGAAAATGTTATTGCGGGTTGTTGTAACATGGTGGTAGTGTCATATTATAGGGGAAACTCTGGAAATTTTTTTGTAGAATTCCCGAGAACTTAACATTCGAGGACGAATGTTCCTAAGGGGGGGAGAGTGTTACACATCGGAAAAATTTCATGTCGCTGTGCGGTAAATAGACTAACGCAGGGTGAGATGTATATGATGTCCTACAAGTAAGATGGTATACTTGATGTTCCTAATTAAGATTCCAAAGACATTTGAGGCAAGATAAGAAAGCTCGTGAGAGATAGTTAAGGTAGAGGATATCCTACCCCGAATACAAACGTACCAGCAGGTATTCCTAGCAATTTGCGGGGTTAGAAGATGGACCAATTGAATCGACGCAATCTGAACTGAATCAGGGAAATTCTACAGACACCAGTCGCTGTCGACGGGCCGTCGACATGTCGATGGACCATCAGTGTGCGCCGTCAATATATTTCTGCAGACGGCAATCGACGGACCAAGTTGATTGACTGTCGACACATTGACGGGGCCGTCGACAAAACCGTCAATGTGTTTCTGCATTCAGAGATTCTCAGGTGCAAATCCATGAAGCATGTCGATGGACCGTCGACACGTCGACGGGTCGTCGACCCGCTTCTCTGGAACTTTTCAGTTTCAGCTATAAATAGACGAGTTGTGTTCCAAATTTTTAGATTTCAGTCTCTCTCTAAGTCTTGAAGGTTCTAGAAAAATTCTCTCATCATATCATGATATATCCAAGGGAAATCTAGGAGCAAAGACCAAGAATTAGTGGAATCAAGTGCAAGGACACTCTCTAGGGTTTGTGGAAACCAAGAATCTCTTTGGTGTTAAAGTGGGGTTTTCTCCACGTGAAGTAATTACATCCGAAGTCCATTCCTACATCATCAAAGGTAAGTTTTATGCTCAATTCATGTTATTAAGAATATTGAGAGGTTAAAAGACTTGAATTATGGAAGGGAGGACAATATGGAGTACAAATATGGAAATAGCGATACTCTTAAATAATGACTCGATTTGAATATTAGTTTTTGACGTGTTATGAGTAAAATCTTGTGTTGAATAATACAAATGATGTTAAAGGAGTATTATATAAGAATGAATATGAAATTGTATTATAGGTATGGTTATGGATAATTTCGAAGGTGGATAAAGAAGTATACAATGTTTAACTTGAAGAACTTATTGATTATGTGGTTATGGGTGTTGTTATCGATGTTAAGGGTTGTCTTATTTTGTGGAAGAATTTGTCAAAACAAAGGAAATATGTTATATCCCGTATTTTGTACGTTGGGGCGATCCGGTTTAACTATGATAAGTTAGGGACAAAACTATTCCGGGATACAAAGTCGGGACTTTTGACCTTCGATTTTATTTTGAGACACAAGTTGTTCATGAATTTGTTGGCATGGAATATTTAAGAAAATTTGGGACCAAAAGTGGTATAATTGAAAGTTGGAAATCATGCAAAATTTGGCCCTTTGGCCGTGTGGACTTGGATTGGTCCCACACATTTTGTGGACAAATTTAATTGGTCCAACACATGTGTGGGCCAAGGACACTTGTTCAACTCATATATGTAAGCACAAAATATGACTAAGTAGTCATCTTTTCCATTTCCCACACTCAGAAAAAAAATCAAGAAGTTGAAGAACAACAATATCAACCTCTCGGCCAAGACCTTGAAAAACCAAGTCCAAAATTAGCCATCACAAAAATATTTCCTTAGTTCAAATCCACTAATTGGAGGTCCCTAGGTAACGTGGAAGTGTTGTTGGAGCGATCAAACCGCTAGTTTTCATCCTAGCTAACCCTAGCTAGTTGTGAAGTTGAAGGAACAAGGTAAGATTTAATCTTGTTTTTATGTGTTATGAATGATGTATGCATGTTGTAGTATGTTAAAATGGAGGAAATTCATGAAATATGGCATGTTGGAGTTGAAGCCGTACGTGTAGTGTATGGCCGTGTAGGTGTGTGTGTTGTGTTGTGTTGAAGTAATGAATTAAAGTCTAGTTAGCATGTTTTGATTGTTGTAGAGTGAAGAGATGGATGAGAATCATCAATATGTGTATGTGTAGTATTGGCCGAATAGGGGTCATATTATATGACAATGAACGGATCAATTCTAATTAGTGTTTTGGGTTGTTGTCGTGGTGAATTCTACGTTGATAATGAAATTCTAACGACTCAAATTGATATTGTAATTGTATGGGCTGATTTGGAGAATTATGTGAATTTAATGCATTTTCTATATTTATGGGAATGACATTGTTAGAGTGTGGATTGTTGGTGCAAATCATGATTTGAAAGTGAGGAATGGGTTATAGTGGTGTTCTCGGGTTTGGGGCAGATTTTGGGTGAGTTGGGATGTTGTTTGAAATGTTGTATGAATTGTTTAAAATGTCTTTGAATATTGTTGGTATGGGTTCGGGTTAGTATTGGAATGTATGAGCGTTGATGTTGGCTTGAATGTAAGCCGTTGAAGTGAATATTATGAATGTTGTTGAATGATGTAAAAGAGGGTTATTAATGTTATATTGCTTTTCGGATTAATTATTGATGTTGCTAGGTTGGTTGTTGGTGTTGTTGTTGTTGATTTGGCCGAGTTAAATTCTTGGGGTTGGCCTATTTACAGGGGAAATGCTGCCCAAATTTCTGTAGAATTAAGTGTTAGTTTGGAATTAAATGCCTAAACGTCTATAGCTAATATTTGATATCCATTGACGTTGTGTAGACCTTGGTGAGCCCGAGGCATAGGTTGGCATTAGCTTGAGTTGGATTAGCTTTGAGAGCGGACGAGGTATGTAAAGCTCAACCCTTCCTTCTTTTGGCATGCCTTAGTTACAAATAGGCTATGACACGAGCCTCGAGAAAATTCTATTCTCGCAATCCGAGCATGTTTATGACTCTTATTTGTCTCTTGGAATTCGTATGTTTGATGTGATGAAATATTGGCCCTTATGTCTTTGGAAAATTTGGTTTTCGAATGTTGCATAAAAAGTTCTGTTTTTAAAGAGTCCGTAACTACGACTGACCGTAACTTTCACAGAAAGGATCGGATTGCCTCGATATGTTCGTAGGAGCTTGTATGGCGTATGATGAGTATGTTTTCCACGGGCGGGCCGGCTACCGGTCAACACCCGTCTGTGGGTCCCGCGACTCTTCTTTTTGTAATCCTGATGACTTTTAAAAGAATTTTGGTTTGGCTATTATTCCGATTTCCAAGTATGGTCATTTTACTTATCTTTTGGGTCTATGATAATGATTTTATACATATGGTTACTCACGACTCTGCTCGTGCATTCTGTTGTATCTTTCGCCGAGTCTCGGGCCGGTTCTATTGTCGTGCGCACTTTGTTATACTCGGTGTTATCTTGTGTTATGGTTCGCCGAGCCCCCGCTAGAGGGCGGGTTCCGCTTATATTTGGTGTTATCTTGTGTATGGCGTTATGGTGTGTTATGATGTGTGACGGGGATACGAGAGATTTGAAACTTTACGGTGTTATCTTTGTGTTATGGCGCCGATGACGACGGGCGACCATATTTTTACGAGCCCTATGAATGATTTATATTTTGAAAGTAAACATTTTGGTATTTTGGATATGCACTTACTTTACGTACTTGTTTCGATTATGACCCGGATTTGTTTCGTATCTTCGCTTTGCATACTCGGTACATATTTCGTACCGACCCCTTTCTCGGGGGGCTGCGTTTCATGCCCGCGATTCTGAAGCACGGTTCGGTGATCCGCCCCCTAGGACACCCTTTTCGCTCGTTTGGAGTGCTCCCCTTGTTCGGAGCCCACGTTTTGGTATATATCCGTTCGCCGCATATGTATTGGTTTGTTCGGGGGTACGGCGGGGCCCCGTCCCGTCATATGATTCGTTTGTCCGTTTAGAGGTACGTAGATGTATATGTGGGTTGTGCCTATTGCGTACATGTGTGTGTTTGTATGATATATGTTCAGGCGATCCCATTCGCCGTGGCAGCCTTGTCGGCTTGCATTTGTACATGTTTTGGGGCCGATGCGCTATTTGATAGCCTTGCCGGCTTCTGATATATATACATGTTTGGGTTTGAAATGTGTTTGAGACAGTTTGAGATAATTTGAGACAACGTCTGGTATTTGTATACGCGTAAGCTATCTGCTTATGAATCAGATTTGTGAATGTGTTTGGGTGCCCAGCTCGGGCACTAGTCACGGCCTACGGGGTTGGGTCTTGACAGAAGTGGTATCAGAGCGGTTCGTCCTCGGAATGTCTACAGACCGTGTCTAGTAGAGTCATTTTTATCGGTGTGTTGTGCACCACATCTATAAACAGGAGGCTACAGGACATTTAGTGTCACACCCCGACTTTACTAGGGTGTGATGGGCACCCGACCCCATATCTGGAGCCGAGCGAACCCTCTGACTCTTATTACATAGATAAAAAAAAAATTTCCTCTAAGTCAACTACACGTAACAAAGCTTACTAAAATATTCTTTCTGTTGCTTCCCGAGCGAATCGGATTTGTAACTGAATAAAACTTATATCATAATACAAACTGACATATTGGCCTATGAAGCCAGCGACGGAGGCCGACTTCGGTACCCACGACTGCGTACGCAAAGTCTCTAATCGTAATCGAGAAATCACGGCACGTGTACTCGACTCGGCTACACTCCGGGCCAAGTGGAGCTTGCCAACCGCCATTTGGATCATCGTTATATTAACTTCAACCCGTACGGGTACCGCGCGGCATGAAACGCAGCCCCCCGAAGAAGGAGGGGTCAGTACGAATAGTGTACCGAGTATGTAAGACATGAACAGTAACAACATGGTAAGAACTGTAGAGCACGTCATGTAAGGAGAGTATACTGTACATACGAGGCATATCGCGTGTAAAACTGTGACCTGTACATACAAGTGCCCGCGTATACCGTGCCTTCTTAGCTTTCCTTACTCATATATATACATATATACATAAAAGTAGAATATATTATATTGCCGAGGCGTCGGCAGCCGATCCATTTAACCATAAATATGCACATCCCGCGTCCGGGCATCCCGCGTCCGGGACGATATCATGTGCCATGCTCCAACTGATCAGGTGGATATGCGTATATAACGCTGCGCTCTTATCTCCATTTTCCCCGTAAATATATCGGCGTCTATGCGCGCCTCCGGCTCTTCCATCATATATATATATATTCATATCACATACATATATCGGCGTCTATAGCGCTCGATTCTTTTTTTGTCATATGCACATACTTATACCATATACATTTCCCGGCGTCTATAGCGCTCGATTCTACTATCATATACACGTACTTATATCATGTATATTTATCGTCTATATAGCGCTCGATTCGTTATCATATACATATACGTATGTCGGGTACACACATCAATCGGGTCATAAGGCATAATTCCATATATTTAGAATCCTTAGAATAGTCATTACCTATAATAGACTGGGGATGTCAGAAATAGCTTAACATTCCACATCATCATATTCGTGGTAAGAGCATATCCTTGTCATATTCATCATTTACTTCTTCTCTTATCCGGCATCATCACTATCATCATGGAACCATAGTCGTCGTTTTAGTCATTAAGGCTTTCAATATTGTAAAACTTGGTTTTTGAAGAAAAATGAATATTTTGGAAAACACTTGTAAACTTTTAGTAAGAAAAATCATGCATTGGGGTCAAGGGTTTAGTTAAAACAACTATTGTTTGGCAGTCGGGATAATAACTAAGAACTTTCATTGACTATAGTACGGAAATAAGCCTAATGGAACAATAGGAGGGAATTCGGGAATAGTGGGCCCACCTCGGGTCAAATGAGGTGGTGTACATGCTTTACGTATAATACGCTTCATGACAATACTTTATGGGAGCTTTAGGGTAATCGGATCCTAATCATGCAAGTTCTAAGTGTTTAGACCTTTCTTTCAACCATTCATGAACATTTACTTCAATCTTATTGAATGAATAGTAACTAATTTCAATCTCGGATTTCTAGGAAAGGAATTGTCCCCGAGGCCCGTGTTCAAGCCTACTACATCTAAGACATGCCAAAGAAGGAAAGTGAAGTCTTACATACCTTTTTCCGCCTTGTACGCCGCTCCAATTTCACTTCAATTCCGCCAAAATCTACAATTTGGTCATGTTTGCAAAACTTGATTAGTGTCTTTAGAAATGGATTCTTCAAATGACACTTGGCTACCGAAATTTCGGCAACACTTCCCCTATAAATACACCGTCCCGAGAATATGGCTCGGCCCAATTCAACAACAACCCGGGAATTTAACCCGGCCAAACTATCAACAACAATTCCAACAATTATTCTAACCACACCAATAATCAATTCACAACATGTTCAAGATATTTCAACCCGAATCTTCCGAATGCCATAAGAACTTCAACAATGCATTTATTTCTTTCAACTCATGAACTATATCAACAATTCCATACATTTACAACATTATTTCCATGAATTCAAGAAAGCATATTCAATTCATATTACGCCCCCAAATCACCCATAACCATCACAACTTCCATTCGAATCATCAACTTTCATTTTTATTACATAGAATCCATCACAACACAACTAGAATACTAACTAACATTAGTTCATTTTTTTCCACACCATGGCAGCCCCTCGGCCACACACACACACACACCCTTTTCATGAATTTTATTCATTTCTACACGTTTCAACATACACGAACTATCTAGAATACATGCTCCAACCATGCTAAATAAATTAGTTTTCACTTCTATGTCTTGCTACATATACACGGCCACACCATACAATACCCTAATTCCATAAACTTCATTCATCTTCATACTTCACACACACACAAACCATGCATAGCTCATGAAAACAAGGATTAAACCTTACCTCTTACTTCCTCTTCTCTCGGCTAGGCCATGAATCATGCAAACGGATGGTTTTCTTGCTCTAACGACTACTCCGTCGACAAGGGCCTTCCAATTAGTAGAGAACCAAGGAGAAAAATATTTTTCTTGAGCATCTCCCATGGGCTGAATTCAGCCAGCCATGGCCGTGCCTCTCCTTTCTCCCTTTTCTTCATTTTTCTTGAACATTCTAAGGCACAAAATGATGAATTACTTGTAACTCTTATCACACACATATATATATTTATTCATGGCACATGGCTGATCATGTGCAGCCCTTGAACGTTTTTTTCCCTTCTTTTTTTTTTTTTTCATTTTTTCTTTTCTCCAATTCTAGATTTATCTTTGTCTTTCATACCAGTTTCTTTATATTTCTAGAATTTTTCTTTTAATGAAAAGGATGAAAATTCCCTTGCCTTGTCATCTTTTAATAACATATAATAGCCATCCATGTGGCCATGGCCCACACCCCATGTGGCCCAGGCCACTTATGGCTATTTTCATAAAATGGCCAACTTTCTATAAATAACTTTTGGTCAAATTTTCCTTAATGTCTCCCTCCAACATGATTCACAAACACCTTACGTCTTAAAACAAAGTCGAAAAAAAGGTCTTTCTTTTCCCAAATTACCGGGAAAATCCAAATTTAAATCGAGTTAACATTTGGAGTTTCTTTTCCCGCTTAGTGGGAAATTTTT
>NC_081342.1:40263639-40283930 GCF_029784015.1 Lycium ferocissimum | reverse complement strand
CAAGAAGTTTATAACGCTATTTTCTCCGTTCTAATCCGTTAAAACTCTAAATAAACTTGTTAACAATGAAAAAGGGATCTTATTCTTACCTTAAGTATGCAGCAACCACTTCCACCCTCTCCTTCTTGGCTGATTTTTAGCTCAAATTGAAGGCAACGCGACGTACAACACTTTCTCTTCATGACCTTCGATCTCGAGCTTAGATTGTGGTCAAAATTTGGTTTCTTTCTCTATCTCTCCTCTCTCTCTCTATCTCTGAAATTTTCTGGGTTTGTTGAGGTCTGAAAATGAAGGAGAAGGCCGAAATTTTTCATTAAATGGCAAAGAAAATGGGCCTGACCCGAATTGAAATCGGTTGGGCCGAATTCACCGTTCATCTCGACCCTTCTGCCTTAAAATGTCCATATCTCCTTATTCCGATGTCACCTATTGGCCCACGACCTATGGTTGGAAAGTTAATTCAATTATCTACAACTTCTATTTCTTGGTATTTTTCCAAATTCCAAACTTATAATATCATTTTTGCCCTCGAAGTCAGGTCACCCGAAAACGTTTTCTTAAAAATATTCGTTTGGAGGGCTTCCACTTTGATTTGGTCCAAGGGTCCTTCATGAGTTGTGTTTATCTTTACATATGTGATTCATATGACTTTTCAGATGTTCCAAAAAAAATCTCGATGCGTGGGCCCCACCTCAACAAATAATCCGACGTTTAAAAATACGGGATATAACAGAAAATTATGGAATGTGTGTGTTGTGGTGTTGGCCGAAAAATGGGCTGATTTGGGGCAAGTATGTGGGACTAATGTGATGTAGTATTTTGGTTGTCGTCGTTGCGAATTCTACAATGTGAAATGAAGGTTTAATGACTTATGTTGGTGTTGCAATTGTTGTGGGTCGTTTTGAAAGTCAATATGATCTTAATATGTTTCCTTATATTTATGAAGGTAATTTGGTAATGTAGGGAATTGTTGACGTAGTATGAGAATTTGAAAGAAAGAAACGCATTATTGTCGTATTCATTAAGTCGAAGGTTTCGGTTTCATAGCATATTGTTGGGATTGTCTTGAATACTTTGTGGATTGTTCGGAATGTTCTTAAATCTTGTTTGGATGGTTGTTGGTTTGGTTGTCGTTGATGAATTTGGCCGAGTTAAAATCTCGGGTTGTGCACTTATAAGGGAAATGCTTGCCCAAAATTCCGTAGAAAAAGTAATGGTTTGGAATTGGATTCTTTAGCGCGTATGACTAATGTTCGATGCCTATCGATGTTATCAGAGATTTTTAGGCAAAGAGGTTTGAGTTTGGATTAGCCTAGGAAGCAAACCAGCATGTGAAGCTTACCCTTCTTTTTCTTTTTTGGCATGTCTTAGACGGAACTAAGGTATGACATGGTATGTGCCTCGGGTAATTCCATTCGTAAATTTCAAGTAGGTTTGTGAATCGTATTTGCTTTGATGTGTAGGGCATCCTTAGTATGGTCGTCGTGGTTTGTATGTTCTTGATATGGTTGAGTTTGAAAAATTGTGTAAGCGATTCGTATAAGTTCCTTGATGTTCGTATCTTTAACGCGGTTGAATTATGACCCTTATGTCTTTTGTAGGATTAAACTTTTAAGGTTTCAAAAGAGTTCTATTTTCAAAAGAATCTTGTTTTCAAAAGAGACTCGTTCCAAAACGACTTTGAAACTACGAACGTCCGTAACTTTTGCATACGACCTCGAAACGCCCCAAAACATAATATGTAAGTTCATAAGGCATCACTCTCCCTACCCCTCGTAGTCGGGCTCGGACGGGGGTCGGCACCCGTCCGTGGGGCCCGCGGCCTTTCTATGCTACCTTTATGGATTTTTCGGAAAATTTAATATTTTCTTCATTATGACTATTTATTTATGTATTTGTCGAGTTGGAAATAAGGATTTTATGCCCATGATTTTGATACATAATTGGGGTTTTTAAAACTCGGTTTGACATGTTCCCGAGCGAAATCTCGAAGAAAACTTGATTTGACTACGGTTTTGGATTTTCAAAAAAGAGGTTCGTTTTGATCATTCGGTTGAGTCCGTGATGATGTCCGATATGCGTGTGGTTACTTACGATCCGTTCGTGCGTTCGTGTTACCTCTTTCACCGGATCCCGGCCGGTATATGATCGTGCGCACTATGATATACTCGGGAGTTATGCCGTGTTACGGTTCCGAGACCTCGCCATAGGGCCGGGTTCGTTTATGGAGTTATGCTTTGTGATATGGCTTATGATGTGTTGTGACGATGTGTTGTGTTCGGGGATACGAGATTTGAAACTTCGGTGTTATGTCGTGTTGTGGCGCCAGATAGGGTGGCGACCACGTTCGTCCGGGTCCCATGGACCGTATGTGATATGTGATGATGTATGATGATATGATGAGTTTGATCACCGATGACGAGGCAAATCCCACATCGGTTAATGTCATTCCATGTGATGACATTATGATGCGTTCGGTTATGAGTATGTATGATTTGTGTGATAGATGTAAGTACTGTGGGTAGTTGGGTCATTACGACTTCACTTTTTGTATTTCCTATTTCGGTTATGACCTCGTTTGATGCGTGCTATGCTTTACATGCTCGGTACATATTTCGTCATCGACCCCTTTCTTCGGGGTCGCGTTTCATGCCACGCGGTACCCACGGATGAGTCGGTGATGTTAGCGTAAGATGCTCAGCCGGATTGGCGAGCTCCATTTCTCCGGAGGCCGCCGAGTCGAGTGCTTTGTATGGTGTTCGGTTATGATAGAGACTTTGCGAACGTGTGTCGAGTGTATGATATGTCGGTTCTTTTGTAAGCGGCTATGTAAGCCGGTGTGTTTGTATGCATTATGCTACCGACGTGTTTGGCAAGCGGCTATATAAGCCGAAGTTCTCGTTATGCCTTACATTACGCTTTTCATACGATTGCGATTTTATTTGGTTTGAAAAAAAAACGAAAGGCATGTTTGTTTTCTCGAAAAATTTTCATATCGTGTGTATGTTATGTTTTGTGGGCCCAGTGTGGTCATGAGTGTTACGTTAGTCAGCGGGTTCGCTCGGCCCTAGGTAAGGGTCGGGTGCCCATCATACCCTATCGGAAATTAGGGTGTGACAGAATGAGTATCATATGTGAAAATACGCGATAATAGACTTTGGTCATGGTTATGGAGAATTGTAGTAAAATTATGAATTGTGAGCAATGTAATCGAATGGTGCTTATTATTTATGATATTGTGATTGTCGTTATGAATGTTGGGAGTTGATATGGAATATGGCGGAAAGTAGTATAAACAAAGGAAAATGTCTGCCCAAATTTCTTTAGCTTTAGTAAGCTCGATCCTATAATGGTATAGCTAATGTTGATACGAATTCCCTTGAAGGTATAAATGAGCACATTAAAGGAGGACGAGCAAGCGATAGAATAGTTAAACGACGAAGGTATGTGAGGCTAGCCCTTTCTTTCTAAGGCATGAGTCCTATGACATGAATTCCCTCTTTCTTATGAATGTCCCGTCTTCTAGAAAGCTATGAGTCCTTGTTCATGAATGACCATACGAGATAAGAGATATGCTACGTGTAAGATAACGATAATGACAAGCTAAAGTCTAGAGATGCTATAGTCTATGACATTATGTTCCTATAAAGCTAGTGAAGTATCCGTTGATGTTGATTATCATATACACTCACCTTATGCTTGTTCCTTCAAGGTGAGGAAGAATACTCATGAATGCTCATAATGACATCGGGGGTCCACGACCTTATGTCACCCCGATGAAGTATGATGATCTATGAGTCTTTACGCATGTATTGCTATAAGTATATTATGATGAGTTATGATAAGCACATTATGACAAGTATACTATGATGAGCATGAGAGGTGTTTGATGGAGCCTCATTATGTGATTCACCTTCCTCTACATTAGTTGGCAGCTCCCTTTCTATCCGCCTTTCTGTCGTAGCCTTTCCCGTTCGGGGCGGCTATTGCTTTTCTCTTTGGCGGCATCACTGAAATCATAACGCACAATTAGGGAGGAGAAAATCTTATAATGTGGCTCTATCGCACGATCTAGTAAGGAGAAGAATGGTCATTTTTTTCTAAATGTCTTGTAGCCTCCTATTTATAGATGTGGCGCACAACGCACCATAAACAAGACTCTACCAGACACGGCTCGTAGACACTTCCTAGGACTGAACTGCTCTGATACCACTTTGTCACGACCCGACAAGGGGCCATGACGGGTACCCGGAGCTAACTACCGAGTACCACTCATTCTAATACTCATCAAACTTATCCTGCATACATTTATTATCCTCACACATCTAATCATAAGGAAAACCATTTTTCAATTTCAAGCATATCTTCCTTTATATACATAAGCCCTTCGGCTATCAAAATAGTATATACATACAATAAGGGAAATCATGAGACCATATCACCCACACATACGTATCTACGAGCCTCTACTAGAGTACTAGATATAAGGACGGGACAGGATCCCGCCGTGCCCAAATATGTACACAAAATAATAAATCAAATAGCACCTTTGGAATAATGGAGTGTTCTCGTAAATTTGCTGGTCAGCTCCTATAAATCTGGGTCGCCTCCCTGTCTACCTGTGGGTATGAACACAGCGTCCAAAGAAAAGGACGTCAGTACGAACATTGTACTGAGTATGTAAGGCATAAGCAATAACGACATATCAATAATTAATGAGACATCATCTGGAGAACAACCTGTAACTGATTGTCACTTAACAAGGAAATAATGCATGCTAACTTACTTCATAAACATCATCATGTCATGTATGCATATACATATATAAGCTGCCCGACCATATAGGTACGGTGTGATAATCATTAGCCTGCGTTCAAGCCTCCAGAGTCCAGGGTAACCATCTCATGCCGCCCACTAGTGGTGTCTGCCCATATCATCTAGACATGGTATATACACTGCCCGCCTTAGCAGTGTCTGCCCGGCCATATAGGCACGGTGTAATATCATCATCATGTACTCATCATAATGCATGTGTAGGAACTCAAAGATAACTATACTTTATCGGGGTGACATAAGGTCGTGAACCCCCGATTCCATTATGGAGTTTCATAAAGATTCTACTCACCTTGAAGGAATTAGCATATAAGGTGAGTGTAGCACAAAGAATGACATCAATTAATCATAATTAGGATCATTAGCTTGTAGAAGCATCATATCATGAACTTTAGAATCTTTAGACTTAAGCTCATCATCATCATCATTATCATTATCATACTCACAACGTATCTCTTATCTTTATCTCATATGAGGCTCTTCATGAACATAGACTCATAATTTCCAGAATGTAAGAAGGTCATGGAGAATAAGGGAAAATCGTGTCCTAAGATTCATGCCTTAGAAAGGAAGGGACTAGCCTCACACACCTTTTCATTTAGCTACTCTATCACTTGAACGTTCCTCTCCAATATTCACGTTTCTACCTTCAAGAGAGTTCATATTAATATTAGATAATCGATAACGTAAACACGCTTGAACTAAAGCTAGAGAAAATTGGGCAGCATCTCCTTTGTTTATACAACTTTCTCCATATCATATATCAACTCCGAATCATCAATGATAACGTTCATAATATCTTAATCAATAACTTTTGTCAAGTTCATCATTATCCAACTCCCACTACTCCCTCTTAAGGTCATCCATAATCATGATCATAATAAAACATTACATTCATCCTCATCGAATGTTTCTCCTATGTTATTAACATCATTCATAACATAATTATAATCACAACATATTAAGAATCGTGATTCATATTAATCTACTACTCAACAATGTCACTATTCTCATGTTTGTAACCCATTTTTCACTTCCTTCCATAATCCAAGTCTTTCAACCTCTCAATACTTTAAACAACATGGAATGATCATAAAACTTATATTTGATTGAGTAGGAATGAGTTTTGGATAGCAATACTCCACTCGAGGAAAACCCTAGTTCCAATCGCCAAAGGGATTTCTTGCCTTGATGAACCCTAGTGAGCTTAACTGCACTTGATTCACTTGAATTTATGACATGAGCCTTTGATTTCCTTTGTATTCTTGAAGATGAAATGTGTAGAACCCTCTAGAAGTCTTGAGAGAGATGGATAAGTGGAAAGAATGAGAAAATAAGAGTGCAAACATGTATTTATACTTGCAACTTATTCAGCCCGTCGGGAATTATACGGACCACTTATACGGTCCGTATAACATTGTATGGTCCGTATAAGTGTCTGTGGTACACCATCAGGGAAAACAACTTCTTGTTGGGTGTTATACAGACCCTTATACGGACTGTATAATGTTATACGAACCATATGAGCGGTAGTATAACCCCATTTCTCAGAAATTGTTTCCGTCGTTCGTTTGATCTCCAATCCTTATGGAACCTTCTTGACTCTTGTTTAACACTTCATTACCAATCTAAGGAGCATTATAACTCTTCTTTAAGACATCATCAAGTCGACATTAAATCGATACTTTACACATCCTTCTTCAAAATACAACTTGTGCTCAACATTCTTTAACGAACTTTCTTCTCTTACTTCCAACGTCTTTGGAATCTTAATTAAAATCGTTAAATAACCTTTCTTACTTATAGAAACATCGTGTACTCCTTACCCTGTGTTAGCCTATTCACTAGGCAACCACATGAAATTTTTCGAGGTGTAACAGTACGAATAATGTACTGAGTGCAAAGGCATGAATAACAACATAATAAAGACATGAAAGAAATATGAGATAAGAGAAATAACCTGTACATCTGAATGCCTCTTAAGGCGGATATCATGCATGCTTTCCTTTTAAAAAAACATTTCATACATACATACATATATATATATATATATATATATATATATATATATATATATATATATATATATATATATATATATATATATATATATATATATATAATCATCCGTACCCGGCCATAATAGGCTCGGCGTCATCCAAACCCAACTGCAGTGGTGTAGAACCATAAGGTATAACAGGAAGATACCTTAGGAGATAGTGAAAATTGTGGAAGTAGTGAAGCATATTGTACAGAAATATCTGATACAGATCATACATGTTTTTAGAGAAGGTAATAAACTAGCTGATTTCTTGGCAAACCTGGCTTTCACAGAGGATCAGATATTGCAGTTTTACGACTTTCAGGATCTTCCTCCAACAGGGAGGAGAATTTTGAACATGGATAAAGGTCAGATTCCAGATATTAGAGTTAGAACAAGGAAGATATAACAATAAGAAGATGTAGATGCAGATTGTTGATATGCAGAAGCTTGCGCAGAGTAGTTATACATATATACTTTTTCTGCCAAAATATAAAGTTATTGTTGAAATTTTCATTTCAACAGTGGCTAAGGCAAATTATAGATTAGGCATTTTTTCATTCTTTTTTTTTAGCTTTGAAACTATGCACTATATTTTCATTTCCACTTATCAATAAAATTCCAAATTTTTTTTTTAAAAAAAGTACAACACTAGTACTGTTAAGTATCATAGGCCGACAATGATTACATAACGCATGAAGAAGTGGAAACTAACAGGTAGCAAATACAACAAACATTCATAGTCACGTATCAGATACAAGTAGAGTATCAAGGAATCATGAAATCAACCAAAGACAGGCATGAGTCACCAAATGATCACTTTAAACATATGAGTGGATAAATGCAATGGCCACATCTCTCAAGTACCGTACACACATGCTAAGGGCATCTCGCCATCAATAGTCATGACCCATGGGGGACTCACTAAGTCCATGTACTTTTTGCGGCATGGAACCTGATCCACTGTTGCTGCGTGCAGTCCGATTCACTATTGCGGCGTGCAACCCAATCCACTATTGTGGCATGCAGCCCGATCTACTTATACGTAACCTCAACTTACCCTTTTTCCTCATAATATTTTCCAAGTAAGTGTTCATGCATGAATGTATGAGTGAATACATCAATAATCACGCATAATCAATGACAAGATAGAATGGGATGTATTTGCATAACTATGCCCTTAAACACTCAACAATTTCCACAAATCATGAAATCAACATACACAAGTCATAACACCAATCAAGGCTTAATCATTCATATTAACCTTCCTTTTCATGAGATAAGTGATTCAATTATGCAACAAGGAAATAGGCAAGCAATAGTCACAATATAAACACATATGGCGACAAGCCCACATAACAGTTGACGGAACCAACTAATTGGAATTCACCTCCACTTCATGCCCGAAGTCCTATCATGCTATCCCCGTTACATTTATACATCTACATATGACTCTCTCATCAAAGTCTAACTAAAGAAAGTCGTAACCTACCTTAATGCCAAGCAGGTGCCATGAACAATCAAATCTGAGCTTTTCGCTTCTGAATCACCTCAGAATGATCAAAGTCTAACAATAGCAAATTTCCACGTTAATATACGAACATAAGGAAGTTCTAATATTCACAAGACAATTTGGGTTTCGAAAGGTCAATCCAAAAGCCCAAATCCCAACCTTTGACGTCAAATGGCGACTTATTGAGAAATTGAGTCTAATATGATCAAATTATAAAACCTACAAGGTCATACGAACCCATTGACACCCATATTGATATAGTTAAGAGGAAACCCAAAATAATCCATACCGAGCCCCAAGGGAAAAACTAGAAATTGAAAGTAAAATTACACCACCCATAGTCTAGATAGTCACCATCCTTAATTTCATGGAATTCTAACCACAATTAGTTCTTCAATTTAATTTATTACACAAAACCCCCAATTCATGCAAACCCTTATTTCCCCACCTAGAATCATGGATTCAATGGTGAATCTAAGGATGAAATCATTTAAATAAGCCTCGATATGGATTAGAAACTTACTCCAAGGTAAACTCTTAAATGTGGATCTTGAAATCACTAAAATCCAAGCTCTAGAACCCAAAATATTTGAGAATGAGGCTTATTTTCATATTCTTGAAATATTTACCTGCTCAAAAAAACCCTTCATAACGATCGCGGAGCTCCCATGTGATCGCCAGGACAAGCTACCCGGCCCAGTGAAAATGGCCTTCGCGATCGTGGTACAAGTGTTGCGAACGCGAGACTTCTTGCTTGGGCCGGCCCAAACCCAATCCTCTTCACGAACACGAGAGGTTCACGTGAACGCGACCTTCGCGAATGTGGTCCCTTCCTCATGAACACAAAGAAGGAAAACCATAAAAGTTACACCAGTAAAATATGGTGTTTCCCAATTTCAAACGGATGCCCGAAACTCACCCGGGACCCCTAGACACAAACCAAACATGCATTTAAATCATAAATCATGCTATGAACTCGCTCGCACACCCGGGTTTCCCAAAAGTGGTCATCTTTACTAGGTCAACCCCGTGACGCCTAAAACAAGGTTTCCAACCAAAGCCCCAAAACACGCCTGAGTGCCTCGGAAAGCAAACCAATAATCCTATCATATCATAATCGATCATCCAGACCTAATAGAATAGCCGGCATTACCAAAAAGATGCGAATAACCATAAGTTAACTATTGGTCAATAGTTTTCGCTTATTCAACTTAAGGGCTTAAAAAAAACCTCAAAACCAATCCCGATCACCTCGAAAAATGCATTACCCATTCCTATGAGTCAAAAACGTTCTAAGAAAGCTAGAAAAATGGAGTCAGGGGTAAAAGAGGAAAGTACCAAAAATGACCAAATAGGTCGTTACATCAGATACCAATCAAACAACCGTTCGTCCTCGAACGAAAAGAAAGAGTGTGGAAGGAAATACCTAAATCATCAAATAGCTTAGGCTATCTACTCCGAATATTCGCCTCAGTCTCCCAAGTGGCCTCCTCGACCGGACGGTGTTTCCATTGCACCTTAACTGAAGCGATATCCTTAGACCTTAACTTCCCAACCTGCCTATCCAGAATGGCCGCGGGCTCTTTTTCAAACCCCAGATTCTGGTCAAATAACACCCAAGTCCCACCGGATGATGTAGGACCCGTCAGAATGGTATTTCTTCAACATAGAGACATGGAACACTGGATGGACACATGATAAACGTGGTGGAAAAGCTAACTCATAAGCCACCTCACCAACACGATGAATGATCTCAAAGGGGCTAATAAACCTCTGGCACAGCTTGCCCTTCTTCCCAAATTGCATCACACTCTTCATGGACGAAACCTTCAATAGAACCTGATCACTAAACATGAACTCAAATCTCGGACCTTCTCGTCCGCATACTCTTTTTGCCTACTCTGAGCCGCAAGAAGCTTTTCCTGAATCAGCTTCACCTTATCCAAGGAATTTCTTAATAAATCGGTACCCCAAGGTCTAACCTCGAAAGCATCAAACCACCCAATAGGAGAATGACATCTTCTACCATATAAAGCCTCAAATGGATCCATGTCAATACTCGACTGATAACTGTTGTAGTAAGCGAATTCTGACAAAGGTAAGAACTTGTCCCATTTATCATTAAAGTCGATCAAACAAGCCCGCAACATGTCCTCTAACATGTGAATAATCTTCTCGGACTAACCATCGATTTTCAGGTGGAAAGCTATAGTAAGATCAAACTGAGTCCCTAATTCCTTCTGCACATTCCTCAAGAAATGGGAAGTGAACTAAGTGCCTCTGTCTGAAATGATGGAAATAGGCACACCATGCAAGACGATCTCTCTAATGTAGATTCTGGCCAACTTCTCTACATTGTAGGTAGTTTGAACTAGAATGAAATGCGCAGACTTAGCTAACCTATCAACAATCACCCAAATGGCATCAAATTTGCCCAAGGTCTTTCATAGACTAACCACGAAATCCATAACTATCCTCTCCCATTTACACTCGGGAATGGGAATCCTCTCAGTCATACCACCCGGTCTTTGGTGCTTATACTTAACCTGCTGGAACCTAGTCAAACCACCAACCTTAGTAATGCAAATGTGCCCCTTAATCCTCAAGACACCCTCATCATCAAGAATGGCTTACGTGGCTTCCCCACTCATCACTTTATCTCAAATCCTACACAACTTCTCATCCTCAAACTGCTGGACCTTAATCTGCTCCAAAAGAGACGACCTCACCTCAACACAAGCTAGAACCCTGTTGGGCTCTGAAATATCAAGCCTCACCATATTATTGGCAAAACACTAAACCTCTATAGCTAAGGGACGCTCCTCAACAATCAAAGGCACCAAGCTACCCATACTCACTGCCTTTCGGCTCAACACATCAGCTACCACATAGCTTTTCCCGGATGATAAAGAATGGTAATATCATAATCCTTAAGAAACTCTATCCATCTACACTGCCTCAAATTTAGATCTTGTTGATTGAATACATGCTGAAAACTATGATGATCTGTGAATACCTCACAATGGACTCCAAACAAGTAATGCCTCCAAATCTTCAAAGCAAAGACTACCGCTGCCAACTCTAAGTCATGAGTGGGGTAGTTCTTCTCGTGTACCTTCAACTGTCTTGGAGCATACGCGATCACTTTACCCGTCTGTATCAACACACACCCCAATTCAATCCAAGAAAGATCACAATGAACGGTAAAGTCTTTCCCCTCCGTAAGTAATGCCAAAATCGAGACTGAAGTCAATCAAGCCTTGAGCATTTGAAAGCTCTCCTCGCACTCGTCGGACCACTAAAAGGGCATATTCTTCTGAGTTAACCTAGTCAAATGGGAAGAAATTGATGAAAACCCCTTCACAAATCAACAATAATAATTTACAAGGCCCACGAAGCTCTAAATCTCAGTGACCGAAGTAGGATTAGCCCAATCTCTAACCACCTCGATCTTCTTAGGATCAACCATAATCCCATCCTTGGACACAACATATCCCAAAAATGCCACGGAACTGAGCCAGAACTCACACTTGGAAAACTTGGCATACAACTTCTTCTCTTTCAACAACCCAATAACTATTCTCAAATGCTTCTTATAGTCTTTCTTAATACGAGAGTACACTAAAATATCATCAATGAAGGCAATCACAAACGAATCTAAATAAAGTTTGAAGATCCCATTCATTAAATCCGTGAAAGTTGTGGGGGTATTAGTAAGCCGGAATGACATCACCAAGAACTCATATTGACCATAGCGGGTCTTTAAAGTTGTCTTTGGAATATCCTCAGCTCTAATCTTCAACTGGTGGTAGCCCGACCTCAGGTCGATCTTAGAAAAGACTGATGCACCCTGAAGCTGGTCAAACAAGTCATCTATACGGGATATCAGATACTTATTCTGAATGGTAACCTTGTTCAACTACAGATAGTCGATACACATCCACATAAAACCTTCTTTTTTCTTCATGAACAACACAGAAGCACCCCAAGGGGAGACACTCATTCTAATGAACCCTTTACTCAATAGATCTTGAAATTACTTCTTTAACTCTCTCAACTCTGCCGATTCCATCTGGTATGGTGGAATAGAAATGGGTTAGGTGCCTATTAATACATAAGTCAATATCTCAATCGGGTGGGATACCCAACAAGTCTGTAGGGAATACCTCCGCAAACTCACTCACCATAGGTACAGACTTGAGCAACGGAGTGTCAACACCGGTGTCTCGAATATAACCCAAATAAGCAAAAAATCCCTTGTCCACCAACTTGCTAGCCCAAGGAACGAGATGATCTGATTCAAAATGGGACAAGAAGTACCCTTCCAATCTAATATGGGAATACCCGGCATAGCCAACGTGACTGTCTTAGTGTGATAGTCTAGAATTGCATGATAAGGAAATAAACAATCTATATCAAGAATATATCAAAGTCTACTATATCGAGGATGACTAAATATACCCAGGTATCATAACCCTTAAAAATGACCACACAAGACCGATAGAATTGATCCACTACCACAGAACCTCCGAAAGGAGTGGATACATGAATAGGTATATCAAGCAAGTTATATAACATATCCAAGAAAGTAGAGAAATAAGTAGACACATAAGAGAATGTAGAAACCGGATCAAAGCCGATCAATAATCGACCGAGATAATACCTGTGATGACTGCCCTCGGCCTTTGGCTTACCAGGAAAAGCATAACAATAGGCAAGTCCTCTCTCAAATTGTGTGCCTCCAGGACCACCATGGCCTGCCTGAGATCCACCTCTTACTTACTGAGCGCTGCCCCTACTAGAGTGATGACCACTTTTGCTAGGCTGATGGCCACCCTTGCTAAATTTCGAACCACCTCACCAAAATATCCGCCTCCCCTAGCTGGTAGTGCTAAAAACGTTGGTACCTTATACTGAGAGCTATGCTAGGCCCAACTCTATCTAAATCTGGAATAATTGTTCTTGATTGATGAGCTGATATGGACGAGCCAGAATATCCTCTACGGTCTGAAGGTCGAGAGAAGGAACCACCCCTAGAAGTCTGCCTGGAACTGTGCCCACTATAACTTGAAGAACTACCTACCGAAGCCTGAAGTGCATACTAAATGGGGCGATTGTAGGGATGAGGCCCACCCCTGCCATAGTGTCCCCCATCTCTAATAGGACCCTTGAAGCTGTCACTTTGCGAGCCTCCTGTCGCCACCCCTGCTCTATGCCCGACTCATCACTGACTCGACCCTTCCAAAGATGCTCTAATAGTTACTGAAATGAGGCCCCAGAAGCCTCCAACTGTAAGGTCTCCAATTGAAGCGAAAAGTCCAAACCCTTCATAAATCTCCTCACTCTCTCAGTCTCTATGGGAAGTAATGTTGTCACGTAATGGGGCAAAATGTGGAATCTGGTCTCATACTCCGAAATGGGCCTAACTGCTCTAATGTAAAAATTCATCCTTCCTGCTATCTCTATGAGTACGAGGGGCATACTTCTCTAGAAATACTTGGTAGAACTGGGTCCAGGTCAAAGGTGGTGACCCAGCTGGTCGACACTCCATAGAAGTCCTCCGCCACTGCTTGGCTTACCCAACAAACTGGAAAGAAACATAATCAAATCCATGTCACTCTACTACTCTCAACTTATGAAACATCTCATGGCAGCTAATAATAAACTCATACGCATCCTCCGCGAAAGTACCATAGAACCAAGGAGGGGACATTTTGGTGAACCCCTCGAACAGTTTCCGCTCCTCACTAGTCAACACCGACCCATCCATAAGCTACAGCGCAAAATCGAGCTCTAGAATAACATCAATGCGGGGAGCCACTGCGGCTACCGGTAGTACCCTTGGAGTCTGAAATCGTAAAACAACCCTAGAATCGAGAGTCTGACCTCCTATTCTAGTCTATGAGCCATTTGGAGTGACTCGAATCATGCCCACCTGGGCCAAACTGTGAAAGTACCTCAACACTGAAAATACAACCTCCTGAAAATGCGAGTAGCAAGAACCTGTGCTATGCCTCAAAGCACCTCAAAATCCTCCTTTGGAATTTCCTCAAGCTCTAGAGTTAACTCTCTTTAGAGGTCCTAAGCAGGTGCTGGTGCTCGTCCCCTAGCTAGCTCAGCTGTATGCCCTTTGCCCCTGCCACGTCCTCGGACAGCTTCTCGAGCAATAGGAATGGGTGCGGGTACAGGTGCAGGCTCCTGGCCTCCACAAGCAGTTGATCGTGTCTTCACCATTTGAGAGAGAACACAAGAATGAGATTAAGATACCAATCAGAACAAGCTTGCAGGAAAAAGAGTGAACTAGATACCAATCAGATTGAACTAGTACGAAAGAGAGAAATAAGTAAAGTGTTTCCTAATTGTCCTATATCCTCTCGAGGATAGGTACAAATGTCTACGTACCAATCCGTGAGACTCTACTTGACATACTCTTGTACTTATTAGACCGATTTACCTAGGGCTCTGATGCCAATTTGTCACAACCCACATCGCGAGTCGTGGTGGCAGCTACACCATCCCCCCAGGTAGGTGAAACACATTACCCACAAGATGTAGAAACAAGTTAAATAAGCAAAAAAATTAATAAGAATAAGTTATCACGTCTTAAATACTTATCATGACTAGAAATATCTCAACATCCCCCAAAATCTAGTCACAGGGCACAAGAGCGCTAAATACAATCTGAAATACAAGTCTGAAAGTGTTCGATTGTTGACACCTAATTTTTTACCTCCATAATTTGCATTAATTACTAAGAGTCCTTGGAAACTAAATAAAATAAGCTATGCTCCTTAAAGGGCTTCAATAATTTTATAAAATTGCTCAGAACAATATTTTGCTCCTTTAAATTGATGAAGGATTTCTCATGACGTCACAAAGGGTTTTTCATGACATCACAAAGTTGTTTAGAAGTTAAGTGCATTATATGACATTTATAAGATACTTATTTGATTTAATGAAAGAGAAAAGGGCATTTTGTTTTAAAATAATTATTATTATTTAATTGTTAAAATTGTCAAAATTAGCAAATACTTTATTCCCTTTAATCCATGGATTTTGAGTAATTTAAATAATTAATCATTTGATCCTTTAATCTTTATTTTTACATGATTGTGTGTTTTGTCAAAATTTTTGTATAATTATCTATAAATATTTTAATTAGTTAATTAGATGGTCCTTATTGCAAATTAAGGTTTAAGTTACTTTGTTATGGACACAATTAACTTGACCAAATCATGGTTCGAGGAAATTGGGTCAATTTTTTAAAATTAGCCTTTTAACGGCCTTGATTGAAATAGCCAAATTCATTGGCTTAAATTAATCAAGGTCACTAAAGCAATTTAATTTTTAAACCTGCTAATTAGGTCAAATATGGCCATAATTGAATGACCTGTTGAATTAAAATCAATTAAGGCCAAAATTTAGCCATAATTGAAATGATTGGTTGGATCAAAATACACTAGGGCCCTGTTCGCAATTTTAGGCCCATTAACATAATTTGGCCAATATTTAAACTATTTTAATAAAGTAAAATAAATACGTCCTAATTTTATCTATAATTAAAATATTATCTATTTTAATCTTTAATTACCTATATAAGTATACTAGGTATACATACATATATATACCAGGTTTACATATACATGTATACACTTAGTATACATATATGTATACAAAATAAAGGGCCCTTTTATTCTTTAAAATCTGGACCGAGTCCAGCCCAAACCAGGCTGACACCCGGCCCAGGTCGTTAAAACACTAAAGGGGTAATACCCCCCCCCCCCCCCCCCGCTTTTTTTTCCATTATTCCTTTTCAGAAACCCCCCTCCTCCTCCCCTTTCTCTCTCTTCCGCTTTTTTGTTAAAACCCTAGCCGCCGCCTGCAAAATTCTTTTCTCTCTCGTCTAGAAATGGAAAGGTTACAGTGTGTGTGTAAGGCACGCAACTTTGCAGCATTATTTTCGTGTAAGCAATTAATGTTGAGTTTGTATTACTCGAATCTTTCCCGAATCGGTAATGAAACTTTTTCCTTTTGCTTTTCTTAGAATTTACTTAGTCAAAGTTTATTATTGTGGTTGATTTTTGCTGAAATAATGTTGTACCTTGCTTGAATATCATTGGTTGACCAAAGATGGGTCAGATCGAGTCAAGCAAGATTTAGATCTCACTATCCATTGTTGATTTGAGATAATCTTTGCTGTGTAAAGGCCTACAAAGGCTAATTTTGGACAAAACATGTTTGTCCCACATCATTTGTTTGAAGCTTTAGACGATTTTTGGGGTTATATAAATAGAACCCCAACCCCTTTTAAAGAGGGAAGCCTTGAAGTTTTGGAAAGTTTTTTTTTGAGAGAAAATCTGAGTTTTTGAAGTTAAAATATTTTGAAAGAGTTTCAGAGGTTAGAAAAAATCTTGAAGGAATTCAAAGAGAGGCTAAAACTTTGAATGTTAAGCCTCTATTAGTAAAATTTTAAGACTCCATTAGTTTGAGGTCTTTCTGAGTTAAAATTTTTATTTTTTCTCTTTTGTTTGAGTCTGTGTGGCTGAGTTGTCGGTTTTGGAAGCACTTAAGGGTTTCAAATTCATTTTTGACCAGGGCTGTACCATAAAAAGGTAACATTCTATTCCATTTACTTGTTTTTGGTATTGTTTAGTAGTTAGTCTATATGATAATAGCTTATTAATGCTAGTTGGTTGTTGTTTTGCCTGTGATTGAGTTGAATTAATGTATTGATTGGGTATTGATTAAGATGTATTAGCTTGTCTTAGATGTGGAGGTTACTCCTTTTATTTTCAAAGCACATGTTTGACACTAATAAGTGGTTTCTTGAGGTAGACTGAGTCTGTATGCTCAAATAATGCATTGCTTGCCTAAATATGGTTGGAATAGAGTTCATATGTTTTGTTAGATGTTGAGGATTCCTACCTTTGTTGTTCAATGCTTAAATCTGATGAGGATATGATCACATAAGTCATGATACTAATTTGATGAACTTTTAAGTTAATACTAATCCTGTTGAATGTGGTAGAACATTAAAATGTTGCGATATCTATTTGAAGCATTTGAGGTAATTGTCTTTCTTTTTTTGAATAAGAACATGACTTTTGATTTTTCCTGAATCTTTTCTTTTATGGGCCTGCATACTTGTTTGGTATCAACTAAGTGACATGAGCTGTGATTGGAATAAAACTAGAAAGATTCATGTGATCGTGTTAAAAAAATAATAGGCTGAAGGAAACTAGGCATGTCTATAAGAAGTCTGTGATAATTGGCTAAGGCATTTAGAGTTAGGGTTTGCTTGCATTTGTGTAGGTCTGAGTTTTCCTAGGTCACTTGAATGTGTTTAAGATAGTCAAATAATTTTGATTAGTTGTATAATTATGCATTAAGGACAACTTTAAAGTAGCAATATCCCGAAGTAGGATAAAGAAGTCTAAAGATGAAGTTTTGGGATTTCAAGTCCAATAATGAGATAATAGGTCATTAAATAATGCATTATGAATTAATAGTGATCCACTAAGTGGTAGGAATCATTTAAAATAACGTGGAATACCATATGGACTAGATATCATGTTTGGTTTCATTTGAATACTGCTCAAACTTGGCATTCATATTATCAGATTCTCTCTTTTCTCTAGTTCATGCCTGAATTTTCAAAAAGAAGTTTGAGATAGAATTTAAAAAATGATTTGAGTCCTGATGTACCTTTAACTGTCTGAAAATGATTGACCAATTGGAGATTGAACTATTTTGAACCTGGAGTTTGGTATTCAATTTGATTTTTAAACTCTTAAGTGATTTAACTGTTCAACTTTCTCAAGTGTTAATGGCTAGAGGTATTCAATAAGGATTCACATAATAGGGTCTTAAAACTGAAGTTAATTAGAGGCTGTTAGTTTATATGTGTAATTAGGGGGTTTTGATGAGACTTATTCTAAGGGGGGTGAGCAGTGTCAAACCACTCTTGTTTATAAGTTTTGGTGATGGGCATTTGGTAGGAGACCAGTGGGGACTTTGATCCTTTTTTACTGAAAGTAAGGTTCTAGAAAAGGATGGGGAGGTGATGACCTCACCCTATCTTGTCCCTCTTTTATGACCCTGAAACTTCCTTGACTTCCTAGACCTTGTTCTCATGACTGTGGGGGTTCAGTAAGATCTGGGAATTGGTCAAGGGTGGTTTGTCATGCCTTGGGGGAAAATTCTTGTGATTTCATATTGCCTAAAGCTAAGTTAAAATAAAAAGATAGTTGTCTGTTACATCTTTATCATGCCTTGGGGAGGGGGGGGGGGGTTCTTGTGATTTCATGTTGCATAATGCTAAGTTAAAACAAAAGGGTAGGTGGCTGTTATATCATTGTTATATCCCGTATTTTTAACAACGGGATAATCCAAGTGTAATATGACAAGTTAGGATACAAGACTATTCCGGGACAAGAAGTCGGGATTTTAATCATGACTTTGTTTTAAATAAGTGGTATATGACTTTGTTGGCATGAAAACATTAAGGAAATATTTGGGGCCAAAAATGAATTAAGAAAACTTGTGAATTATGCTAACTAAAGGGCCAAAGTGGCCGGCCAAACTACTTGTGGACCATGGCCACATGAATTATTTTTATATGGCAACTTAAAAGATGACTAAGTCATCTTTCTCCTCATTTCATTTTCTAGAAAAATCAAGAAAACAAGGAGAAGAGAGGAAGAGGGAGACACGGCCATAGAAGTGGAAAAATCAAGATCAAGAAATTTCCATCAAAAAAATTGGTTCTTCTAGCAAAACAACTAATTCAAGGGTGCTTGTTAACGTGGAGGCGTTGGTTGGATCGATAAGCCATCCGTTTCTCTTGTTCACCACCTTAGTTGGCGTGTGAAGTGAAGAAGAAAAGGTAAGAATTAATTTTCCTTTATGTGTTGTGGATGGCGTGGACATGTTGTAGTATGCAAACATGCATGAAATTTATGAAAACTTAGATGTTGGAGTTGAACCGTGGCCATGGACCATGCATGGCTTGTGGCCGTGTGTGTGCTATGTGTTGTTGGATTGATAGATTGAATTATATGTAGCATGTTTCCTTGTTGTTGTAGTGTATTGAATGAGTGTAAATTATATATATATGTGTGTGTGTATTAGGATGGCCGAATGTAGGCCATGTTTGAGCCAAGGATGAGCAAATGTTACTTAAGGCTTTAGTTGTTGTCGTTGTGAGTTTTGTATCGTTAATGAACCTTGGGATGATCCACGTTGATGTTGTGAAGGATGCGGGCTGTTTTGGAAGCCGTTATGCTTGTAATGTAAATTTTGTAATTAAGAGAATGACATTGTTTATGCATGGTTTGGTAGTATAATTTATGGAGTTTGAAGGAAAGAAATGTGGGAGTAGTGTTCTCGGGTTTGGAGTGGAATTCGGGTAAGTTGGGACAATGTTTGGGTTATTTGAAAAATTGTGTGAATTGCTTAAAGTGTTCTTGCATATGATTTAAATGGGTTCGGATTAGTAATTGAACGTATGAGCCGTAATGTTAGTTTGATTATATGAGTATAGTTGAAAATATATTGGAATGTCTTTAAGTATGTAGCAATATGTGTTTAGTGTTGGAATGTATTGGATTTGGATATTAATGTTGGAATGTATTGTGAATTGATTATTGATGTTGTAGTTTGGTTGTTGGTTTGGTTGTTGTTGAAATTAGCCGAGTTGAAATCTCGGGGTTGGTGCATTTACAGGGGAAATCTTTCGAAATTTCTATAGAATTTAATGTTCGTTGGAATTGATGCCTAAAGGCTTATGACTAATGGTAATATATATTTGGTATTTATGTAGATCTTGGCGTGCGAGACTTGAAGCTTGACTTAACCTTGCGGCGGTTAAGGTAGTAAAAGTCGTTCTCTTTTCTTTTTGTCTTA
>NC_081342.1:40197883-40263539 GCF_029784015.1 Lycium ferocissimum | reverse complement strand
GGGTTTGGGGTTGTTCTGAGATAGTTCGTCGTTTTATGTTTGGGGGGTCCCACATTGGCGTTTGTTTTGCGATATATGTTGGCTATTATGTGTTAATCTGAGACTATATGTGATCATTTATATTTATGCAAGTTTAGTATGCTATTTTTGAGTATCAGGTACGTATGAGTGTCCAATTCGGACCCTAGTCATGGCCCACGGGGTTGGGTCGTGACAAAAGTGGTATCAGAGCGGTTCGTCCTCGGAATGTCTACAGACCGTGTCTAGTAGTCCTCTGTTTATCGGTGTGTTGTGCACCACATCTATAAACGGAGGCTACGGACATTTAGGATGTTATCTTTCCTTCGATCTTAAATCGTGCGATAGTAGCCGTATTATTAGGATGACTTCTTTCTAACAAATTGCTATGTTTTCGCCGATGCCTCCGAGAAAGGCGACGGCCGCTGGAAAGGAGCAAGTCTCTGCGGTGGGAGAGACCGGGGGCCCGGAGAGTTACTTAGGGGCCCGTGCTCGCTCGAGCTGGAGATTGTGCCCCGGTCGGCCGCCCGCCACCCCATCACCATCGAGGCATGTGCCACGGCGGGCGCAGGGACGGGCGGCTCCACCGCCCGCCCCCGAGGTTCGAGTGCCGAGCCTCCGGCTCCTCGGCCGCGTGGGGAGGAGGACGGGGCTATGAGGACGCCTGTCGGTTGCTTACCGGAGTTGGTGGCGGGGGCAGTCCACGGACGGGGAGCGAGGAGATGATCATGCGGGCGGGTGAAACGGGGCCGTCGAGGGCCCGCTATTTCTTGACCTGTAATCCGCCAGAGTTTTTCGGGTCAAAGCCCGAGGAGGACCCCCAGGAGTTCATCAGACAGATGCGGCGCACGCTGCGGCTTATCTGGGCTTCCGAGACTGAGTCTGTCGAGTTGGCGTCGTATCGATTGCATGACACAGTGACTAATTGGTTTGAGTCTTGGGAGGGCCCGCGAGGTGAGGGTGCTCCTCCCCCATATGGGATGAGTTCGTGGAGGCCTTTCTTGGCCATTTTCTACCCCGAGTATGAGAAAGAAGGCTATGTTTGAAATTTTCCTTAGTATGTGTATGTCGGTTATGGAAACTTGAATGTGAAAACACCGGAGAAGGCCTAAGGGCAAAATTGGAATTTTGGAAATTTGTTTCGGGAATTTGCAAAACATGATTCATGATGAATTGGGCCAAAAAAAAAATAAGAAAGTGAGGCCCAAAATTGGAAGGGTGGCCGGCCATACCTTGGCCTTGGCCCAAATCCATGTTGTTGATCAATAAATTTTGCCATGTGATCAAGCAATTATATTAAGGGACAAATAAATCTTGTGTTCCTCTCTAGAAAATTCAAGAAAAATCAAAACAGAATCAAGAACAAAAAAAGAAGGCCATTTCGGCCGTGAGAGAAAAAAAAGAAAAGAGAAAAGAAAAATTTTGGAGCCAAGTCTTGGTTCAAAAATTGTATTTTCATATATTCTTGGTGAGTGCAAGAGCTCTACAAAGTGATATAATTATTTTGGTCAAGGGAGTGCTTGTTTTGGCAAGTGAAGAATTGAAAAAGGTAAGAATTCTGTGCTTTTGTTATGATATGGAAGGTATTATGGATGTAGAATGTGTGTAAATGAATAAAAAGTGTGTGAAATTTTGGTGTGTGTATGTATATATATATGTGTGTGCCGTTGGTGATGCATATAAATTGCATGACTTGATGTTGAATTTATGTGTGTTGTGTTATATTTTAGTTGTGATTATTGTGGAATATGAATTGAAAGTGAGAGTAGAATGAACTTGAGGGAAGTTGGAAAAACAAGTGTGTGGCCGTGTGTGTGTTTGGTATGAAATGAAATTGAATTAAATAATTTAGTATGTCAATTGTGTTGTTGAAATCTTGTGATGAAGATGGAAGAATAATGGTTTAAGTTAATATGAAAAATTTGTCGTTAAGTTGTTGTTGGAAAGTATATGATTTTATTATAGATTATGTAATTGAAAAGAATGTAGTTGTAAGATGTATATGGTGATTGTTGTAAATGAAATTGAAGGATAAAAATATGTCGTGAATATTTATGTTGAAATTTGGAGGTTTTGAATGGATTATGAAATTGGTGGAAAATTTGTATATTTTGTATATTTTGTGAATATTTCGTAAAATGATATGGAATGTTTCCGAAGTGATCTTGTTGGGTTGATGAATATGAAAATGTCAATGTTGGATTGAAAGTGTGAAGTTAGAACTGAAATTATTGTGTTATGTTGGGAAAATGGCTAATTGTGCCATATTGCGTATTTTGTAATACTTGTTGTTGTTGTTGGATTGTTGGGTTGTTGTTGTTGATATATTAAGCCGAGCTACGTCTCGGGGGTGTTGGATTCATAGGGGAAGTGCTGCCGAAATTTCGGTAGACAAGTAGAGACCCAAGATTGAAATGTTAGCTTTCATGAATAGTAACTGGTAAGAGTGACCATTTGCAGATTTCTGACGAAATTGGAAGTGAAGTCAAGCGAGCTTAAGGCGTAATTGAGGTATGTAAAGCCTTCCCTATCCTTCTTTGGCATGTTCTGAGCGTAATAGGCTTGAAAGCGAGCCTTGATTGAACTTCTGCGTCTCATAATCTAAGATTGAAAATAGCGCCAAATCGTTCGGTAAGATTGAACCTATTTCTTCACAGATTGTCATCAAAATGATTTATATGTACGAAACCTTCCCAAATGGACTTGGATTGTCCCAAACGCTTATAAATGATTTTATAAAGTCTATGATCCGTAACTTATGACCGCCGCCTCGATTTGACCCGAGGTGGGCCCACGATTCCGAGACCTCTTATTATGGTGCTACTTAACTTATTTCCATACAATGTTTAAAAGAATCTTTTGATAAATGCACCGATGTCAAATGATGAATATGATGAATTTTATGATATGTTTTAATATGTGTTATGATCCTAGAAATATGATCGATGTAAGTTGTCGTGCCATCCCCAAAAAGGGCATATGTATACTATGATTGTTGTCCGACTTTCCTTGAAATGATATGTCATTTGAATTGTTCCTTTTGTGAAAGAATGATTAATCGAATATTTTGTAAGCCCTATGATATATTTGCTACGTACGAACAATAAAAAAACTCCGATTTGTCACATAATCCGTCATGGCATCCGAAAGGTACGTACTATGACTTAATGTTGATTTGTCTAATGAGTCCGGACTTATATGCATATGTTTCCTGCATTACTCGTTCGTGCAAGTTATGATATGTCTTTCCACGAGCCCGGCCGGGACATGTTCTCGTGCGCACTTCTCTCGCATTATTCACCGAGTCCCTCGTACTTGCGGGCCGGGACACGTTATTTGTATATGATTGTGATATGATGATACGGGGATGGCGGCCGGATGGCACATGATTATTATTCACCGAGACCCGCGATAGAGGGCGGGACACGTTATGTATACATGATATATGATTTGACGAGATATGATTCCATATTACCGAGTCCCTTAATAAGGGCGGGACACGTCATCCGCACATATGGTACATGATTCTCGTTATGCATGACTTTACTTACCGAGTCCCTCATCCGAGGGCGGGACACGATACATGTTCGCATGATATTATATGATACGATATGCATTATGTCTTTTGAGGTCTCGGACACGGTATTACTTTTTGTACTTCAGATTCTAATTACAGCTCCGTCTGCTATGTTTCTGTACTCCTGTTTTTGATCATGGTTATACTTGTTACCTTTCTGCTTTACATACTCGGTACATCTTCGTACTGACCCCCTTGCTTCTCGGGGGCTGTGTTACATGCCCACAGGTACGGACGCACCGCGTGATACGCCACCGGTCTAGGACTTCAGTCTGCTGTTTGAGGAGCTCCCTTTGATCCGGAGCTGATACTTTTGGTATATATCTTCTGTTGTTCATATGTTCTGTATATATGACTATTTGGGTACGGCGGGGCCCTGTCCCGTCTTCTGATTCTGGTTATGTATGATAGAGGTCCGTAGACATGATTGTGGGTTGTGAGTTGTCACCGGTCGGTACGTATGTTCGGGTTTGCGACTACGTTCGTATGATAGCCTCGGCGGCTAGTGTACGGGTCTAAGTATGTTTATGTATGTATATATATATTTCATGCGACGTACCCGATATTTGTATGAATTTATGTATGTCTAAACGAGATTAGCTATTTGATATGCCAGATTTGTCAGGTAGGTGCGTATGGGTGTCCAGTTAGGACACCAGTCGCGGCCCACGGAGTTGGGTCGTGACAAAAGTGGTATCAGAGCGGTCGGTTCTCGGAATGTCTGCAGGCCGTGTCTAGTAGAGTCTTGTTTATCGGTGTGTTGGGCCCCACATCTATAAACAGGAGGCTACAGGACATCTAGGATGTTATGTTGCCCTTTCTTTGACTCTTAGATCGTGCGTTAGATCTGTGTTGTCAGGATGTCTTCCGCCTGACGAACTGTTATATTTTTCAGTAATGCCTCCGAAGAAGGCAGCGGCTGCCCAGAAGGGCAAAGCGAAGGAGGGAGAGACTACCCGGATACGAGAGGGTTACCGGGCTCGTGCTCGGACCACGCCGTATTGTGCTTCGGTCGGAGGGTTCGGCCACTCCGCCACCGGATGAGGCGGAGCGGGTCCCTCGGCGGCTCCGGCGCCGCTCCCCGGCCGGGCGGAGGACGGGACATTGAGGAGGCGGTCCGGTGGCGACGACGATAGTGGCGGACGAGGGCTCGAGGACGCGGACGAGAGAGGTGATGATGATGACGGGCGTGATAGCACGAGGGTTCGCGACTTCTTGACATGTGGCCCCCCGATTTTTCGGGTCTAAGCCCGAGGAGGACCCCCATGACTTCATTCGGGGGATGAGACGTGCATTAGGACTGGTCAGGGCTTCAGAGACCGAGTCCGTTGAGTTAGCCTCGCACAGACTACGAGATGTTGCGGCTAACTGGTATGAGTCCTGGGAGCTGTCCAGGGGTGAGGATGCTCCCCCAGCCACGTGGGACGAATTTACGGCTGCCTTCCTCCGCCACTTTTTACCACCAGAGCTGCGGCGGGCGAGAGTGGATCGATTTTTGCAGATAAAGCAGAGGGGCAGGAGTATTCGAGAGTATAATTTGGAGTTTGACTCTCTGGCCCGATATGCGCCGACGATTGTGGCCGATATGGAGGACCGGATGCACCGGTACGTGATGGGGCTGGACCCCTATTTGGTTGATTGTTGCATGGCGATGGCGGCACAGACCGGTATGGACATCGCCCGGCTACAGGCTTACGCACAGGGGGTAGAGGACCGGCATAGGGAAGATCAGTCCGGTAGAGAGTATGACAGGAGACGGCCCAAGAGGGCCAGATTGAGGAGTATTCTCGGAGGTTCTCGAGGCGGACGGCCTCGGCGACGACTGGTAGATTCTTTCCTCCGTCGGACCGCGGTACCCGGTCCGTTGGTAGACATTTTGATGGCGCGGGTCCGTCCGGGTAGGCCGAGTTCTAGGGCCTTGGATTCGCGGCGGAGTACGGGGTTCGGTCGGTCGAGGTTATCTTTGCCCCCGGTGTCCTCGGTGTGGCGGGCACCATCCGGGAGAGTGCGGTCTTGCCACCGCGCCTTGTGTTTTTCGTGCGGCCGACGGGGGCCACATCATGAGGGAGTGCCGTACGGGGGCGGTTCGGGTTCGGCCCGGCCTACTCGGTCGGATGCGGCTCGTTTTCTCCTTCGGTAGCCATGCGCCCCACGGGCGAGATATGCCGGCACCAGTGAGGCGCGGCAGAGGTCGGAGCGGAGCACCCAGTTCTAGCGGTCCTTCGAACCGCGTATATGCTTTGACCGGCCGGCAGGACCCGGGAGCGTCACCAGATGCAGATCCAGGTATACTATTAACTTTTCCTCGAAAAGTACGTGCATTGATTGATCTATATTTCATTATGTTGTATGATTTTCTTTTCTGGGTGCTAGTAAGAGTAGGGCATAAACCCAAATTACAAAAAAAACCATTTAAGGCAGCTATACATATGTACAGATGGAAACAGGAGGGCGATGTGGTAACTGTATAGTCTAGACCGGGGTGGGACCCGCTACGGAAATTTTTCGAAAAATTTTATTAAGGCCCGACCTGCCCTAAATTACGTGACGAAGGTCGTGTGGGGCGGATGACGACGCGCTTATATTAGCGTTAACGTACCAAAATGCGTGAAAGATTTGAAGTTAAGCGTGCTAAGACCGGAGAGAATTACGGGATGGGTGACCCCCTGGGAAGTACGTCAAGAATTTTCACAAATATGGATATGGGGACTAAATGAGAAATTGGGGTAACTTAAGTAGGATGACAAGGAAATTTCGTAAGTCTCTGACGTGCAGTAAAGGTAGTTCGACTCTGACTGCGATTCTGTACGCTATATTTCTGCGTCCCTGCTTTCGGTGAAGCTCTGTTTACTATACCCTGTGCTTCTGAATCTCATTACGTATCTGTTTAACATACCTCTGTACGTCCAACTCCGATCATAATTCTGTCCGATATACTTCGGTACGTCTGGTTCTGATTTTAAATCTGTCTGATAAATCTCTATATGTCTGACTCTGATTATAGATTCGTCTGATATGTCTCTGTACGTCTGGCTCCGAATTTGAATTCGTTTAAGATAATCGTCGGAATATGATTAAATACGTCTGCTGTACTTTTGTATTTCTGACTTCGGATATAACTTCGTCTGACGTCCGTTTGATCTTCTGGTTCTGGTTAAGATTCTGTTTGCCGTGTATTCGATTTAAGACGGTATGAACAACCCTAATAAGGTGATATAGAAGAAAGATGGATGAAGTTGGAAAATCAAGGCCGTTACAAGTTCTTCGATCAAGTGCAAGTATGTAAATGGCAAGTAGACCTCCCCGACTGATTTTGATCTACCATGAGGTTGAATTAACATTCGAGGACGAATGTTTTAAAGGGGGGGAGGATGTTATATCCCGTCTTTTTGCGTAATCGAAAAATTCGAAATAATTGTGACTTATGAGAAAGGAGGCCATGTTTGAATTTTTCTTAGTAGGTATGTATGTCGGTTATGGAAACTTGAATGTGAAAACACCGAGAAGGCCTAAGGGCAAAATTGGAATTTTGGAAATTTGTTTCGGGAATTTGCAAAACATGATTCTTGATGAATTGGGCCAAAAAAAAAATAAGAAATGAGGCCCAAAATTGGAAGGGGTGGCCGGCCAACCATAAGGCCCAAACCCACCCCAATTAATAAATTTTGCCATGTGCCAAGCATGTGATCTATTATACAAATAAATCTATGTGTTCCTCTCTAGAAAATTCAAGAAAAATCAAAAGAAATCAAGAACAAAAAAAAAAAGCCATTTCGGCCGTGAGAGAGAAAAAAAGAGAGAAAAGAAAAAAGAAAAATTTTGGAGCCAATCTTGGTTCAAAAATTCATTTCATATATTATTACTAAGCTCAAGGTGCTCTACAAAGTGATATAATTTTTTGGCAAGAAGGGAGTGCTTGTTTTGGCAAGAAGAAGAACTTGAAGGAAAGGTAAGAATTTTGTGCTTTTGTTATGATATGGAAGGTTTATGGATGTAGAAGTATGTAAATGAATAAAAAGCATGAAAATTTTGGTGTGTGTATGAGCCGTGTGTATGTGTGTATATGTGTGTTGGGACCGTGAGTGTGCATGGATAAATTGCATGACTATGATGACTTGAATTTATGTTGTTAATATTTTAGTTGTGATTATTGTGGAATATGAATTAGAAATGAAAGTTGAATGAATTGAGTGGAAGTTGGAAAAACAAGGGTGTGGCCGTGTGTGGTGTTTGGTATGAAATGAAATTGAATTAAATTATTTAGTATGTCAATTGTGTTGTTGAAGTCTTGTGATGAAGATGGAAGAATAATGGTTTAAGTTAATATGAAAAATTTGTCGTTAAGTTGTTGTTGGAAAGTATATGATTTTATTATAGATTATGTAATTGAGAAGAATGAAGTTGTAAGATGTATATGGTGATTGTTGTAAATGAACTTGAAGGATAAAAATATGTCGTGAATATTTATGTTGAAATTTGGAGGTTTTGAATGGATTATGAAATTGGTGGAAAATTTGTATATTTTGTATATTTTGTGAATATTTCGTAAAATGATGTGGAATGTTTCCGAAGTGATCTTGTTGGGTTGATGAATATGAAAATGTCAATGTTGGATTGAAAGTGTGAAGTTAGAACTGAAATTATTGTGTTATGTTGGGAAAATGGCTAATTGTGCCATATTGCGTATTTTGTAATACTTGTTGTTGTTGTTGGATTGTTGGGTTGTTGTTGTTGATATATTAAGCCGAGCTACGTCTCGGGGTGTTGGATTCATAGGGGAAGTCTTTGCCGAAATTTCGGTAGACAAGTAGAGACCCAAGATTGAAATGTTAGCTTTCATGAATAGTAACTGGTAAGAGTGACCATTTGCAGATTTCTGACGAAATTGGAAGTGAAGTCAAGCGAGCTTAAGGCGTAATTGAGGTATGTAAAGCCTTCCCTATCCTTCTTTGGCATGTTCTGAGCGTAATAGGCTTGAAAGCGAGCCTTGATTGAACTTCTGCGTCTCATAATCTAAGATTGAAAATAGCGCCAAATCGTTCAGTAAGATTGAACCTATTTCTTCACAGATTGTCATCAAAATGATTTATATGTACGAAACCTTCCCAAATGGGCCTGGATTGTCCCAAACGCTTACAAATGATTTTATAAAGTCTATGATCCGTAACTTATGACCGCCGCCTCGATTCGACCCGAGGTGGGCCCACAGATTCCGAGACCTCTTACTATGGTTTTAATTAATTTATTTCTATACAATGTTTAAAAGAATCTTTTGATAATGTACCGATGTCAAATGATATATGATGAATTTACAATATGTTTTAATATGTGTTATGATCCTAGAAATACGATCGATGTAAGTTGTCGTGCCATCCCCAAAAAGGGCATATGTATACTATGATTGTTGTCCGTTTTCCTTAAATGATATGTCATTTGAATTGTTCCCTTTTGTGAAAGAATGATTAATTGAATATTTTGTAAGCCCCGTGATATATTTGCTTACGTACGAATAGTAAAAAAATCGATTTGTCATGATCCGTCATGGCACCCGAAAGGTACGTACTATGACTTAATGTTTGATTTGTCTAATGAGTCGGACTTATATGCATATGTTTACGCATTGCTCTGTTCGTGCAAGTTATGATATGTCTTTCACCGAGCCGGGCCGGGACATGTTCTCGTGCGCACTTCTCTGCATTATTCACCGAGTCCCTCGTACTTGCGGGCGGGACACGTTATTTGTATATGATTGTGATATGATGATACGGGGATGGCGGCCGGGATGGCACATGATTATTATTCACCGAGACCCGCGGTGAGGGGCGGGACACGTTATGTATACATGATATATGATTTGACGAGATATGATTCCATATTACGAGTCCCTTAATAAGGGCCGGGACACGTCATCCGCACATATGGTACATGATTACTCGTTATGCATGACTTTACTTACCGAGTCCCTCATCCGAGGGCGGGACACGATACATGTTCGCATGATATTATATGATACGATATGCATTATGTCTTTTGAGGTCTCGGACACGGTGTTACTTTTTGTACTTCAGATTCTAATTACAGCTCCGTCTGCTATGTTTCCGTACTCCTGTTTTTGATCATGGTTATACTTGTTACCTTTCTGCTTTACATACTCGGTACATCTTCGTACTGACCCCCTTGCTTCTCGGGGGCTTGTTACATGCCCACGCGGTACGGACGCACCGCGTGATACGCCACCGGTCTAGGACTTCGGTCTGTTTTTTTGAGGAGCTCCCTTTGATCCGGAGCCGATACTTTTGGTATATATCGTTCGTTGTTCATATGTTACGTATATATGACTATTTGGGTACGGCGGGGCCCCGTCCCGTCTTCGATTCTCGTTATGTATGATAGAGGCACGCGTTTTAGACATGATTGTGGGTTGTGAGTTGTCACCGGTCGGCACGTATGTTCGGGTTTGCGACTGTTAGCATAGTTACGTTATGATAGCCTCAGCGGCTAGTGTACTGGTCTAAGTATGTTTATGTATGTATATATATATTTTCATGCGACGTACCCGATATTTGTATGAATTTATGTATGTCTAAACGAGATTAGCTATTTGATATGCCGGATTCAAAACCCGTTTAGTCCTTATCAACTATTAACATAATTCAACAATCACACTAGCAATTCACATAATCCATTCAAAATGCATGATCTCAATTTACTACTTTCTTCAAAGCCTTCCAACTCCAATAAGAACATTATAATTCATATGCCAACGACACCATACTAACAACGTGATCTTTCATACATATAGGAACATGATATTCAATTTAAATACTTCAATCACAAGTCTCCAACTTCTACAACTTCACAAGATTATTGTGCATTCACTAGCAACCTAATATCCACAACACAACAACAACAATATACTAAATAAAACTTGCTCACCATTTCTTCATAATTCAACACACACACACGGCTACACATACCATATACACTACACGGCCACCTTCCAAAATCATTCACTTCCGTTCTCAACATAGCTTCCACAATCATAACAACCAAACATTCAATAAATCAATTAAAACATGATTCCTACATGCCTACACATGTTCGGCCATGCCCCTATATTCATGTCCTTCATGAATTTCACTTCTTTTCATACACTACAACATGCACAACACTCATAACATACAAAAGAAATTAAATTCTTACCTTTCTCCTTCAATCCTTCACTTAGCTTGAGTTGTGACTTTATAACAACTAGTGATTTTCTCGCTCTAACAATTATACCACGTTAACGGGGACCCTTGAATTAGTAGGAATACTATGAGAAACAAATTTTTGAGGCAAAATTTTTGGTCTTCTTTTTCCTCCGCTCTTGGCCGAATTGTGCTTGTCTTTCTCCTTCAAGTTTTTCTTTCTTGAACTTTCTTGAATTATGAAGAAGATTAAGGATGGACACCTTATTTAATCAGATGCAAACTTAATTTCATATGGGCTTTGGGCCTAGCCATGGCCGGTTGGGCCTCTTATTTTTTTTAAAAAAATTTCCAAGCCCAATCCATTATAGTTAGTTCTCATAATTCATGAAAGAAATCATGCTCCAATTTCCAAATTTGCCCTTCGTCCTTCTTATATTTCCATGAGTCATATTGCGAATTTTCCCTTTTCACCCTTAGCCTTTCTTAATATTTCACTTCTAACTTGTTCATAAGCCATTCCTATACTTAACGAAATAAAAATGAGGCCTTGCTTGCTGTGCTTCCGCGATTGTCTTGAATTATCCGAGTACACAAAAATGCGGGATATAACAAACACCACCATGGAAAAGTCCCTTTCTATAAAGGTCGAGTTATACGGATTCCCCTTATACGGACTGTATAAAGTTATACAACCATATAAGTGGTCGTATAACTCCAGTTGTACGAAACTTTCTCTCGTTGATTCGTTTGACTTCCAATCCTTATGGAACCTTCTTGGCACTTACATAATACTTCATTAACCATACAATAGGCTCTATAGCAGCCTCTCAAGTCATCACCAAATAAATATTAGCTTGATTAGAGCGAAAACCTTTTCGAACGCAACTTACATATTACTTCCTTTAACAAACTAATTTTCACATATCCGTATGACTTTAAAATCTTATGGTATGCGCTTTGAGCTATCTAATACTTCCCTTAGTCTCATAAGAATTCCATAGTTGCCTTAAGGTCATATTATCCTATCTATAAGGCAACAAATCAGAAATTTCTGAGGTGTAACACTTTATGCCCTGGGGAGCATTTGTTGTGGATGTTGAGAGTGAAGAATGAGACCTGGTGGGTTGTATGGTTGAGAGGGGCTGTGGTGGTTTGCCCAGCTGGTGGGGCTAGACCACGTAATTGGCTTGCTGGATTAATGAAAATAGGCTACGGAACCCGGTAAGAAGGGACTGAGTGAGTGGTCCTTGGGACTTGAGTATATTTTGTTGGTGGAGAAGTACGGTAAGAAGGACCAGCATGGTTTTGGTTGGTGGAGCTTAATGGAGGTGAAATTGTTCCTGATGGGTATATAGGGAAGTGATCGGGCATTGGTAAGCTCAGCGAAGGAAACGGAGGAAGGGCCTTCTTTCCTCTGTCGAGGCGTCCTTGTCTGTATTTGTTGCCTCATTCCTGGCTACCTTTTCTTGGAGAGCTGTAATAGCAGTCAGTAATGTTGCAATCACATCTTCTTGAGATAATACTTCTTGTGGGTCTTAGGCATCTCTGTCACGGAGAGCGAGCTCATTTCTGTTATCGGGGGGTACCCGTCTTCTTTTCTTTGCCTTTGTTTGTGAGGGATGCTAACACAGCTTGGATCTTGTGAAGTATGCCAGCTTTCAGTGCTACGCTGATCGACCTCGTTCTATAAGACAAGAATAACTCAACGGTAGACAAAGTTAGTTGCTTGTCAAAAATATAAAGGCAAGATATCACACATTTATATTTAAAGCGCACATAGCACAGAAAGTCATATATTAAGCTTGAACACTTTTGATCCATTGTTCTAAAGGTTCGAATGATTATGGGCTTTTGATGTTTGGGTGGACCTTGGTTCAATGGGCTTTTAGACTTACTTTGGCAAACCCTTACATTGCACAAAATTAAACGGGGGGGGGGGGGAATGATAATTTATATCATGTAGAGGCCGAGTCTTACGTAGACTGCCTACGTATTCCACCAGGGGAAATCAGGCCCTATCGTAGTTCATTTTACAAAAAAAGGATATATATATCTTTCCTAAATATCCTTTAATCTAAACCTAGCTAAAGACATCCCCAAACCAGGTGCGGCTAGGGCTTCCCGCATATCCCTCCATAGGGTCGTCAGGTCGGTGCGGTTCCTTACAATATTTATGGGTAGGGGTAAATATTTATGTGCAAAAAATGGGGACACCTAATATCTACCCAAAAATATAGCTATGCGAGTCACTGTCCTTACAAACTTGATCTCTCATTTTCCTTCCATCTCAGTACTGTGGGGGTAAGATGTCTAAGATCTCTCCTGTACTGATCTTGTGTTCAAGTTCAAGCTTGAATGCGTGGCATTCTTTTATGTCGTGCCCCATAGCTTCTATATGATGCAGGCAAAAATTGTTCCTGTTGGGCCCTAATGGCGCAGGTTCGTGGGCAGGTTTCACGGGTCAAATCTTTCTTAGACTAGCCAGAGTAGAGAATATGCGGGCGTACCATTCCTCGAAGATCATAAAATCATACCGCCTGATCTGAGTACTAGGAGTGACTCCTTCTCCAGGGACAATAGGGTCATGGATTAGAAGGGTGTGCGGCCCCTACAAAGACCCAATGATCCTATCATCAATTAGGCTATAAATTCTTCTTCTCAACCCCAGACACTCATTCAAAGTATGACCAGCCTGGTTGCGATGGAACGGGCACCTTTTGTATGTGTACACCAACTCTGGCGGCGGCAACCTAGCCCTAGTGGTGCAAGACACTCTTGTGGCAACCATCCTTTCATATACCTCCTTACAGGTAATGGGCCGCGGAGCTACTCTGAATGGAGAGGAATGGGCTTTGAAAGCTACTCCCCGCCAAGTAGGTTCAGAAGGGCCTTCCCTTCAAAAATTCTCTGACGCCAAAGTGGAGGTTGCAGGTACCAAAGATAGGTGATGGTTCATAGAAATCAAATCCTTCGTTGGATGGGGCATAGTAGTCAGATTCCTCGTTGGCGTCATTTTTCTCTTCAAAGAAACTCAGGAAACATCTCAAATGGTTCTTCCTCCCCCTCAGCCTCTATGTTAATGGGTTCTAATTCTTTCTCCTTCATATCCTGAGGATCTTCTTCTTTCTCATCTGGTTCCTCTACCTCGACGGGTTCGGAGGCTTCCTATTGAGGCTCCGACTCCTCTTGTGAGCTGGATCATCTCTCTCTATCGGTACCTGCGGGCATGAACGCAGCCCCCCGAACAATAGCGGTGTCTGTACGGATAATGTACTGAGTATGCAAGGCTTGAGAATAACATATACAAATAAGAATCATGAAAGGAATCTGAAACTCATAACAAACTGACTGTCTGAATGCATCTGTATGACTGAAGTTACCCATGCGGTATATGATGTGTATGCACTCTTTAAAGAAAATATATAACTGATAGTGCCGTAGTACGTACAACCCGATTCATATATCATATAATCCAGCGTCCGTGCATTCCGCGTCCGGGAAGATAATCATCTCACGCCGCCCACTAGCGGTGTCATGTCCGGCCCTCTAGGAACGGTGTAATCATAAGCAGCCTGCATTAGCGGTGACATGTCCGGCCATCTAGGCGCGGTGTATTCATAAGCAGCCTACATTAGAGGTGACATGTTCGGCCATCTAGGCACGGTGGAATCATCATCATCATATACTTATCATAAACTTATCTAAAGCATGCATTAGAATTCAAAGATAATCTATAACCATATCGGGGTGATTTAAGGTCGAGAACCCCCGATTCCATTATGGAGTAATCATAATCATCATACCTCACCTTGAAAGAACTAACATTATAAGGTGGGCTTAGCAACAATGAATAACATCAAGGAGTCGTACAAGGATCATTAGCTTCGTAAAATGTCATATCGTATTCATAGCATGAACACCGTGAGAATATCGTATCATAGGCTTTAGAATCTCTAGACTTAGGTTCATCATTACCTTTATCGTATTCATAACATATCTCTTATTCTTTTCATCTCATAAGAGGCTCTATATAACATTGACTCATATTTTCCGGAATGTAAGAAAGTCATGGAGAATAAGGAAAATAATATCGTAGGAATCATGCCTTAGAAATGAAGGAACTAGCCGTACATACCTTGGAGTCTACCTAATGTCCGATGCGTACTTCCGAGCTTGTAACACTACAACCAAGATAACACGAGTTACAATTAGGCCATATACGTCCCCTACTACCCATTCCAAGTACGTATGAAACTTAACGAAATTCGGGTAGCACTTCCCCTATAATTCTTACTCCTATCCAACTCCCAAACGGTGCACAACACCCAAAACATCATCAACAACAATAGTAACAATATACAGCAACATAAACAAGTAGAAATCTCTCCAAAATTCCAATCGAAACAGCCTTCAAGGAAATCACATCATCAAGCTAGTTTAGGTCTTTTGTATCATGTTTTCCATTACTTTTAAACTAAGGAATTCCTTCACAAACAACTTATGTCAATACTTTCATATCACAACATAATCAAATCCATGCTAAAACATCTCCCAAAACAGCCCCAAATCTTAGTTTGATTCAAATAACTAACCACTTCCATAACTATATTTCCTTTACTTTAAATCACTAAAAATCTTGGTAACCAAACTCCAAATCCAACTCCTAAACTCAATAACTTCTATAAAAACCCTAAGAACAACTTTCCTTTTCACTAGCTCGGGTTTTCGGGGCTCGGATCTTACTTGGATGATAAAGAAAAGTTGGGAGTGTATTGATAAACATTAGAGAGTGTATTGGGTCTGTTGGTGTGGGTTGGAATGAAAAAAAATCACAAAATAGGTGCTTATGTACATCAGCTACAGCGCCTGAAATTTGATGGGTCGTCGATGTGCATCGACGGATCGTCAACACTTCGACGGCCCATAACTCCCGGATTCGATATGCAAATTTAAATCTGTTGGTTGAGTTGGAAAGTAGACTCGCTGAACTTATGAATGCATAGGTTTTGGGTTCCGTAACTCCTTGTATTCTAGGAGATATGCCTCCCCCAATTTGACCCAAAATTTCTCCGAAATTCTGCCGAATTTTCCCAAAGTTTCAAGAAACTTAATTTCTTCGATTCGCTTAACATTCAAACTTCCCGATACTTATTAAATATGATACCAAGCTCTCATGTATGAAGAATGAGCATGAATAATTCCTTATAACCTTGACGATAACCTCGCCTTTTAAGTCTTCGTCAACCAACTCACGACGAAACTTTATATATAAAAGTACGGGGTGTAACATCCTTCCCCCCTTTGGAACATTCGTCCTCGAATGTTAAACTAGTCTTGCATTCTCAATACCTCCTTAAGCGTTCTCAATAGGTCATATCTAATCGTACCATCATTCTCCTTACTTGACATATCTTCATTGCCTCTGCTCCAATTTTCACACGTACTCTTATCATTTCCTTGACTTATTTTTACTTACACTTTGCATTGAACTTGCTTATATCACATGCCTCCTTAACTTATTCTTCGAGCCGCAAACGAGACACCAAGGACCAATTATTTTCCTTTTTCTTTCCTAGCTGGACCATTTAATACCTGGGAGCCCTAAGTCAAAGAGTGTAATTTTAAGTATTTAAAGCTCCGTTTTATCACTCTTTCTTTATCCTTATCACGAGCCTTGAAAATCTTTTCTTTTATATCTAAATTACCAGCTTCTCACCTTTACCTTGCGCTAATTCTTTGAAATTCTCCTCCTGGTTTGTCCTTCGCATAATACGACCCATTGGTTTTTTTGAATGCTTTACTTGAGATATCACATCATCTCATTGTTTACTAAATCATCATTTGATGCCAGTAGCTCTCCTCAAATTTTTATCCTCTTGCCAACTTAGAGTTGTCATTGTTGTGCTCGATATGCTTCCACGTTCTTTTCACTTCTATCTCTACCATGATAGGATCATTTTACATCCTTTACTAGCCATTGTCTTGTAGTTTACCTATCTTGCTGTTCATCTCAAATCATTTTCCCTCAAACTCCTTACAAAATTAAGCTTAGTCACAAGTTACTTCTTGTAAATCCTCTATGTGCTTTGCTTTTCGCAATGGTATTCTGGGAATTGTCATATGCTTCATCCTAGATACCACTCTTATTAACCGACGTTCTACAAATTCCTCTAATCATATTTTGACAACAATATACTTAGGGAAATTCTAATCTCCTTATTGCAACTTGAAACTCAACTTTAGGATTAACACGCTCGAATGATAACTGATTATAGGCACATCTATAATCTCTAGATCTGGTGTACTTGTAAACTCCAAGATGCATAGCTCATATAGGGGAGTAATAAAGACATGCTGCGTCATATTGGAGAATCTCAGAATAGCCTTACAGGTTTTGCTGACTAGGTTTCATTTATTCATTCAATCCTTTCTTACATTTGAATTCTCCGTTGTCATTCTCCCAATAATCTACCATGTTACTCACGGAAGTCTCTTATCATATACTCCCAACTTCACTCTTTGTTGTCTCTCTTCTGTCTTAATATTCACACAAGATTCCACCTCTCGCTGTCAATTTTCTTAACACGGGGTTCCCTTCGTTATTTAATTCTTATCAAGGTTTCAAATCTTGTTCGTATCACAACCTTAATTCCTTTCTAAGAGTAATTTATCTATCCAAAATAACTCATGACCATCCGGCCCTTTCTATCGATTGTGACTCATGAACATTCTATCTTAATTTTGGCTATTGCTCTCAAAGTTATTCTTCCCCCCTTAATAGCTTCATCTTATTGTGATAGAACATCACGAACAACTTACTTATACCCTCTATCCCCGACATTTATTCATAACAACCTCTCGAATCCTCAACATAATTTAGCTACATAGGAATAGTGCTTCGTAATGTCACTGCTCACTCTCCACTCATCCTTTAACTTGCTGTCCTTTGCCATCTTGCTCTTAGTTATCAATTCATTATTCTATTCTTCCCTTACTCATCATTCCCTCCATGTTATTTATAACGACCTCTTCTTCATACAATCATTCTCTTAGCCTATCCTCAATCCCATATAACATTTTCGTTATTCATTACCTTATGTCGTTATTATGAGCCTATAGGATTTGGTCTATCAAAGATATAAACGTTACTAATCAACAATGAATCTATTTCTGATCCGCTAACCTGTACTCATACTATACATATATGCACATACAAATTCGACGTTGTACCTTAATAAAACATAGAGGTCAATATATAGTATCTCAAAAGCTCAACCGCTGCCTCAACCTTGCTAGAGGCGTCAACGCTGTCGACGGTGGCGTCAACACTGTTGACGACCGTCAACTTGTAGACGTTAAGTTCCAGCAGCCTCTGATTCTCAGCGCTGGTTGACGGTGCAAGGTTGATGGACCGTCGACCATGTTGACGGCTCGTCAATCTGCCGTCAAGTTGCACATGATTCGAACCTTCCATGTCGATTCGTTAAATTCTAATCCTTTGATACTTAGCAGTCATGGGCTCATACCTTGGTACAAATGAAATAACATACTCAACACCTCAAAAGCTCGGAGATAAATCTTAGTACTCGAGACCAATGCGACTCATATATATATATATATATATATATATATATAAGGATCGGAAAACTGCTTCGAAATGACTTGACTTTCTTGATCTTCCTTAAACATTTGGGTCCTCCTTTAATTTTTCCTCATAGGAAACATGTTAATTCTTTCTCGTACTTCTATATTCGCTTCCTCACTTACGTATAGTGTGATCTTACTATTTCTCTCCTCTCACATAGGGTCATTGCTAATTCCTCCTTCAATCACCCATTACTAAACTCCTTTGATCTACAATGACATCTTACCCTTGCAGCACACGCGTATACTCAAATAGCTTAGATTTTGAGAAATTTTGGCGAGTTTCCTCGTAAATCATTATCTCAATCTGCCGCACACACCCACAAAATACGTCCGATGCTCGCGAGGCTACCCGTAAAACCCATAAAAATACATATATATACAAAACTCGGCCACACATGGCTATTAGTATAAAAGGGGATATAAAACAATAAAGCTCACTTCATATGCCATATCTGGGCATCCATCTTGCAAAACATCAAATTTATTTCCTAAACCCTTCGTTAATCAATACCCTTAAATGAAAGTTCATACACTCCTTTACTCCCTTCTGTAATTAATAAATCAAATTTCCATTTCACTATCACTATCAACATTAGCTATAGCTAGATCACCAACTGGTGTAGACACCTCAATGGTTTAATCGATTCAGGCTCTATCGCAAACTTACTGGCAACAAATGGAGTAACATGTAACACATAAACCCCGGATCAATCAGCATATATTCATCATAAAAGAATGCTGGTAATATACCTGTGACAATATCAAGGAAAAACTCGAGATCCTGTCGCCAAGTCAGTGCATATATGTGAGGCTGAGGGCCACTCGAACTGGTCGCCTCTCCTCAATCCCTACCACGGCTTGCTGGTGACTGTCATCCTTGCCTTGAAGGGCGTGCAAAAAATGAAAAACCAGCTGTTAATCTTGTGGGCTGAACCCTACCTCTATGATGCATCGATGGACAGTCACACTGGATATGGCCTGGCCGACCGCAGGCGTAACAAACACCTAAACCCAATCGGCACGGTCCCAAGTACAGCTTACAACACTGAGTACAGCGAGTAGTACAGGTGGTCTCGTGCGAGAGGACCACTCTGCGAGAGCTGGGGAACTCTAGAACTGCGGTGGCCCAAAATAAGCTAATCTATCAAACACGGGTCCGAAGCTATGAGGGCGCACTAGGCCCCTGAATAAGCTAAGTGCACAGAGAACTACCACCTCGGGCCACCTCCGAACTCCTTTGTCAAACCACGAGAACACGGACCTCTTGCTGCGACCCCTACTAACATGGCACGCGCCTTGTCGCCGGGGCACGAGCTAGCCGGGTCGATAAAAGAATAGCCTCTTTCATCTCTGGCTTTGAGGTATCTGGTGGAGGAACTAGGGAGTCTGAGGCTCTCTCGGCCCTGTCCGAAGAGGGTGGAGTATGCGAAGTCTGGGATGGCATCTCACTTTGGGACTCACCCCGAGACCTGGTAATCCTCTGAGTACGGCTAGGAGCCTCACCAGCCACTCCCTTGCCCTTATGGGCGGCTACAGTTTCCTTTCGGGGCATCGCTAAAATCAGAACAGATCATTAGAAAGGGAATTCTTATCTTACCGCTCTATCGCACCATCTAGAATAGGAAAAACATGGCAACATCCTAAATGTCCTATAGCCTCCTGCTTATAAGTGCGGTGCACAACACACCCATAAACAAGACTGTACTAGACACGGTCTGTAGACAACCCTAGGACGGAACTGCTCTGATACCACTTTTGTCATGACCCAAGCCGATGAGTCATGACGAGTGCCCGACCTCTAATGACCAAACACCCATATACCTACTTAACTATCACATAACAAAAGGATGGCCCAAACCTGATTCATATCCAACTGTATATGTATGCAAAATATCGAAATAACAGTGCAAGCCGACTAGGCTGCTATATAGATACTATACACAAAAGAATGAGAGCCGACAAGGCTACATCATGTACCAACTACATACCACTGTCTACAGACCTCTAATGGAACAGAAAGCTGTAAAAAGGATGGGACAGGGCCCTACCATACCAATATACATGTATATACATCTCAAAATAGCATACCAAAATGGACCGCAGCTCCAGATCAAGTGGAGCGCACCAACAATAGCTGAGGGGAAGTCCTACTGAGCTGGATCGTCTCTCTATCTATCGGTACCTGTAGGCATGAACGCAGCCCCCCAAATAATAGGGGAGTCAGTACGGATAATGTACTGAGTAAGCAAGGCATAAGAGTAACATATATAAATAAGAATCATGAAAGGAATCTGAAACTCATAACAAACTGACTGTTTGAATGCATCTGTATGATTGAAGTTACCCTTGCGGTATATGGTATGTATACACTCTTTAAAAGAAAATATATAACTGATAGTGCTGTAGTACGTACAACCTGATTCATTTATCATATAATCCCGCGTCTGGGACGATAATCATCTCATGCAGCCCACTAGTGGTGTCATGTCCGGCCCTCTAGGCATAGTGTATTCATAAGTAGCCAGCATTAGCGGTGACATGTCCGGCCATCTAGGCACGGTGGAATCGTATGCAGCTCGCCTTCGCGGTGACACGTCTGGCCGTATAGGCCCGGTGGAATTGTCATTATCACATACTTATCATAAACTTATCTAAAGCGCGCATTAGAATTCAAAGATAATCTATAACCATATCGGGTTGATGTAAGGTCAAGAACCCCCGATTCCATTATGGAGTAATCGTAATCATCATACCTCACCTTGAAAGAACTAACATTATAAGGTGGGCTTAGCAACAATGAATAACATCAAGGAGTCGTACAAGGATCATTAGCTTCGTAAAATGTCATATCGTATTCATAGCATGAACACCGTGAGAATATCGTATCATAGGCTTTAGAATCTCTAGACTTAGGTTCATCATTACCTTTATCGTATTCATAACATATCTCTTATTCTTTTCATCTCATAAGAGGCTCTATATAACATTGACTCATATTTTCCGGAATGTAAGAAAGTCATGGAGAATAAGGAAAATAATATCATAGGAATCATGCCTTAGAAATGAAGGGACTAGCCTTGCATACCTTGGAGTCTACCTAATGTCCGATGCGTACTTTCGAGCTTGTAACACTACAACTCTGATAACACGAATTACAATTAGGCCATATACGTCCCCTACTACCCATTCCAAGTACGTATGAAACTTAACGAAATTCGAGCAACACTTCCCCTATAATTCTTACTCCTATCCAACTCCCAAACGGTGCAAAATACCCAAACCATCATCAACAACAACAATAAAAATATACAACAACATAAACGAAAAGAAATCTCTCCAAAATTCCAATCGAAACAGCCTTCAAGGCAATCACATCATCAAGCTAGTTTACGTCTTTCATATCATGTTTTCGTTTACTTTTAAACTAAGGAATTCCTTCACAAAAAACTTGTGTCAATACTTTCGTATCACAACATAATCAAATCCATGCTAAAACATCTCCCAAAATAGCCCCAAATCTTAGTTTGATTCAAATAACTAACCACTTCCATAACTATATTTCCTTTACTTTAAATCACTAAAACTCTTGGTAATCAAATTAATAGAAAAGATAAGAATAGTATACATACCTTAAAGGGGCTGGAATTCCAAGAACCAAACTCCAAATCCAACTCCTAAACTCAACAACTTCAATAGAAGCCCTAAGAACAACTTTCCCTTTTACTAGCTCGGGTTTTTGAGGCTCGGATCTTACTTGGACGATAAATAAAGGTTGGGAGAGCATTGATAAACATTAGAGAGTGTTTAGGGTCTGTTGGTGTGGGTTTGAATGAAAAAAAAAAATCACGAAATAGGTGCTTATATACATCAGCTACAGTGCCTGAAATTTGACGGGTCGTCGATGTGCATCGACGGATTGTCAACACTTCGACGGCCCATAAATCCCGGCTTCGATATGCAAATTCATATCTGTTGGTTGAGTTGGAAAGTAGACTCGCTGAACTTATGAATGCATAGGTTATGGGTTCCGTAAATCCTTGTATTCTAGGAGATATGTCTCCCCCAATTTGACCCAAAATTTCTATCCGGAATTCTGCCGAATTTTCCCAAAGTTTCAACAAACTTAATTTCTTCGATTCGCTTAACATCAAACCTTCCCGATAATTATTAAATATGATACCAAGCTCTCTTGTATGAAGAATAAGCATGAATAATTCCTTATAACCTTGACGATAACCTCGCCTTTTAAGTCTTCGTCAACCACCAACTCACGATAAAACTTTACATATAAAAGTACGGGGTGTAATACCTTACTCCTTCCAGGACATTCCCAGAGTATTTTTCTTGGGGTATGCCCTCCGGTGGGTTCCCAACCATCTCTAGCAATCTGTCCACTTCCTCAATTTTCCTCCCTATTTCTTGGAGGTGCTTCTCCATTTGTAGCACCTTGTCCCTCAACATCTCCGTTGTCTCTCCCAGGGTCCGCGTTTCTTGTTCTCCTTGGTTTGCCATTGTAAGTCAACCTTTTAATGGAGATAAATTTGGGTAAGTTTTAAGTTTTTGGGTTTTTCTTTTGGTATGTAGTTTTAGATAATCGAATCAACTGTGTTCAAGCCTTAATATATGATAACACACATAGCAAATAGGCATGTGAAGCACGTAGCAAGCATTCATGTAATTTGCAAGTATTTATACTATTCACGTTCCTAAATCCTTTTTGAGTTAAGTCTTTCCTAATCGATTGAAGCATGCAGGTGTGATTTGTGAAGGTGAACCATTGCCCCAAAAAATCATCATTAGTTAATAACTAGTAAAAATAAAAAAAATATCTTATACGGAGCCGAGCGAACCCGCTAACTCTTATTACATATATGAACTCTTTGGATTCTTAGGACAAAATAAAGTAAAATACATAGTAAATTTTTTTCAAAATCCTTTCGTCGTTTCTCAAAATAAACACAGTTTGTAAATAGGAGGACTCCGTAAAAGTAAAACACATCGACCAGTGGAACTCTTTTTAAGGCTGACACTTTGGACCCCTGACTGCGTCGCAAAGTCTCTAATCGTAATCGATGTCATAGCACGTGTGTGCGCTGACTCGGCTACACTCCAGAGCAAACGGAGTTCGCCAACCTCGCTGAAACATCTTCTATGCTAACTTTGCGTCATCTGGGTGTACCTGCGTGGCATGAAACGCAGCCCCCGAAGAAGAGGGGTCAGTACGAACAATGTACTGAGTATGTAAGGCATAAATAGTAACATAGTAAGAAATGTATACATAATAATAACCGCATAGAAACATAGAACACGTCATGTCAAGTCGTGACTCGCATATGGGGATCATATATCGCATAGCGAACATAGAACATATCATAGAATAGTAGAGTAACTCGTGCATATGAGTGCCCCGGGGGCGGATGCCATGCATGCTTACTTGGTCATATCGAGTCATAGTACCGCACGAGGCGGCTCGCCCACATAGCGCCGAATACTCCGGCTCGGCCATAAATCCCGCGTCCGGCATCCCGCGTCCGGATGATAAGCCACCGACCGAGTGTGGCAATGATACATAGTTCCTTCCCAATTCCCCAAGTATACATAGTTCCCATCCCCCCAACCCTTGTTCATATTTAGCATGCGGGGAAACCAAGGAAAATCGTGTACTTATCGGAGTGACGTAAGGTCGGAAACCTCCGATCGCATTATGGAATAATCATGGTCGCTTTGTCTCACCTTGAAGGAACGGTAATCATAAGGCGAGACTATCAACATAGAACATGTCATCATAGTATCATAGTTGTCATAGAATCATAGTCATCATAGAATCGTAGACATCATAGGATCATAGATATCATAGAATCATAGCCATCATAGGATCATAGTTATCATAGAATCATAGGCATCGTAGAATCATAGTCATCATAGTCATCTTAGGATCATAGTCATCGTGGGATCATAGGCATCATAGATTCAGGGTCATCATAGGATTGTAGTCGTTGTTTAGGTTATAAAAACTGTCAATATTGTAAAACTTAGTTTTTAAAGAAAAATGTATATTTTGGAAAACGCTTGTAAACTTTTAGTAAAGAAAATCATACCTTGGGGGTCGAGGGTTTAGTTAAAAACAACTTTTAATTTGATAATAGGAATGATAACCAAAAACTTTTATTAACTATAGCATAGAAATAAGCTTAATGAGCTAATAGGAAGGGGTTCGAAATAGTGGGCCCGCCTCGGTCGAATGAGGCGGCGTAGACAATTTACATATAATATGCTTCATAATGTTGCTTATGGAAGTCTTAGGGTGATCGGGTCTTATTCTTGCAAGTTCTAGGGTGTTTCGATCTTTCTTTCACTATTCAGGCACATTTGATTCAATTTTACTGAATGAATAGTAATCAGATTTCAATCTCGGATTCCTAGGATTAGAATGGTCCCCGAGACACGTATTCAAGCCTATTACATCTAAGACATGCCATAGAAAGAAAGTGAAGCCTTACATACCTCTTTCCGCTCCTTTTGCTACTCCAAATCCACGTCGCAAATCCGCCAAAATCTACAATTTGGTCATGTTTACCAAATCTTGGTTAGTGCATTTTGGAGTTGGATTCTTAAAATGAAACTTGGCTACCGAAATTTCGGCAGATTTCCCCGTAAATATACCATGCCACCAAGTTTAACTTGGCCGATTTCAATCAACAACAATCCCGGAATACAACCCGGCCAAACTAACAACATTACCAACAATTATACTAACCATTTCAATCAACACTTCAATACTTAATTCAAGTAACCTTCATGCCTTCCAACTAACACCAATGATCATTCGTTTAAATATTATTCCGAGGCCATTCAAACATGATTTAAGAGTATTTCAAGCATTCCATATAATATTTCAAACAACCCAAACCATAGACTAATTTTTCCCGAAACCCTTCAACTACATTAGAACGTCAACGATACACTTCTTTCTTTCAATTTCATAAACTATACCAACAATCTCATATGCTAGCAAGATCATTTCCATAACCTTCAAGAAAACATATTGAAATTACATTAGGTTCCGATTCAGCCCACATAACTTCAACTTCAACATAAATCATCAAACATTCACTTTCATCATATAATTCTCAACAACAATAGCCAAGAACATTAAATGAATTTGATTCCTTTTTCCTACACAAGGCAGCCTCCCTTCGGCCAACATACTCACACACACAACTTTATGAATTTCATCTATTTCTACACATTACAACAACACACACAACAAGCTAATACAATTAATTCATCACCCAAAACATACTACACATATGCACGGCCAAACATGCACTTCCACGGCTCAACTTCAACATCTTTATTTTCATGTTTTCCATTCATTTTCACACACCACAATAACCACAAACCATGCAAAACACATAAGAACAAAGATTGAACCATACCTACTTCTCCTCCTTCATCTTCTCGGTTATGGTTGATTTTTTTTTTGCAAAACGAATAGTTCTCTTTCTCCAACAACTACTCCATGTTACTAAGGACCTTCTAATTAGTGAGAAAACAAGAAGAAAATAATTCTTCATGATCAAAAGGAAAGGGCTGGTTTCGGCCAGCCCTTGGCTGATTCTCTCCTCCTTCTTTTTTTCTCAATTTTTCTTGAACTTTCTTGAATTAAAATGATGAGGTGTGGTCTTCTTGACCACCACACACACATATATATATGTATATATATGGCACATGGCTGATCATGTGCAGCCTTGGACGTTTTTTTCCTTCTTTTTCTTTTTTTTTTTTTCCAATTTCCTCAAATTCTCTAGAATTTTCTTTAAATGGGAAAAGATGACAAATTCCTTGACTTGGTCAACTTGTGCCCACTTATGCATGTCTTGCAATATAAAATAACACATGGCCTCTCATTTTCCTTATTCCAAGTTTGCCCTTAAATTTCCATAACAATAATATTTATAAGCGACTCGCGCATTCTAACAAAACCGAAAAATGGCCTTGCCCTTAACTTCCCGCGATTGTCTTAAAATATTCCGACGTACAAAATGCGGGATATAACATCCTTCCCCCCTTTGGAACATTCGTCCTCGAATGTTTGACTAGTCTTACGGGGTCTCATAAGCACCTCGGGGGAGCTCCCTTTTCGAAGTTATTTTCCGTCCTTCACATTAGTTCTTAAGCTATCCAATACCGTTCTCTTCGTCATACTCTTTCTCTTTATATACGTCCATTTTCTGGCGTCGCACTACTCAAAGTTTGTGCGAACTCCTCGTATTACCTTAAGCATTATCTGGACTTCTATCTACTCATTGTCGGGTTCCCGATCTCACTGACTTATTTCCATGAAGGGGGTTTCATTTATAATCTAAGCATCCGTATCAAATATATTACCATATCAACTGTCTCTATCTCATCCTTACATTTCTCTCACCTGCTTCCCCCCCCCCCCTTTTTGGGGGCGCACATATACCATTATCCATTCATACTTCGTCTCATATCCTCATTCCCAATCTCAATCTACAGTGGAGTAATAACGGCTTACCTTGCAACACTTGTACCGATTACTCTTGCTATCACTCGAACTTCGGTACCCTTTCTCTCGATTAGTGCCTTTTATATCGTAACTTCGGTCGCTGGGATTCACATGCCCACCGATACCATCATATTTGGGATATCCTGCACCTTCATATATACATATATTCAATTACTACCAACTAGCCCACAAAATACGTCCAAACGCTGTTCAAGCCTATCCTAGTTTTAGGGCTGTGATGCACTTCCTGTCCCTTCACCAAGCAAGTTTGCCTCGTCTCGCGTGTCTTCTTATGGTCTCCAACCATCCCGTATATCTTAGTTTCCCTTAGGCTACCCTAACCTCTCATGTGTCTCTTAGGTCCGAATATATATAAAATTTCTCGTAACTTCCCGTGGTCACCCATCGTAGAATTGCTCCCACCGAGCACGCTTAACCTCGAAACTCTGGTAGAATCGGTGCCTTAACGCTGATATAATCGCGTCCACTTCCTCGTATAACCTTTATTACATATCCTGGGGCAAGTCGAAGTCTTACCGATTCTGGAATATTTTCATAACACGTCCTTTCTTTGAAATTACTATTTTGCCCTTTTCGTCCCGAATGTTCACCTTTCACTTGTGTGCATAACCACTTCTTATCCTCGGGCCTCCAGGTTCCCAAGGTAGTGACCGCACCTTCGTCGTCGCGCCAAATCCATAACCCTTCTTGAAACATCGCATCTCGTTTATTGTCTGTTTATCGTATTTCCTTTTCACGCTTCTTTCTCTTAGGCATGCCCATTCTGGTAGGGCCTTCTTTATTATCTTCACTATTCTGATCCGCACACGGCGATTATTAGCAATACCTTGCGTGTGCTTACATATGTATACAACTCATCTCAGCCATACCGAGCCCCCAGCTTCGGGTGGCAGAACAGAACATCAATACTTGTCCTTGTAACTTTCCATATCACTTCTCACTTTCTTTCGTCGTAGGTAAGGCCCGCATAGGAGATTCCATTTTCCTAGGACTTGGCTCTATCGCACGATCATAGGACAGAAAGAAGGTCAACGGTTCCTAAATGCCCCGTGTTATCCTCGTTTATAAATGTGGCCGGCTTCACACCCATAAACAAGACTCTACCGGACACGACTTTGCGTACAACCCTTGGACCGACTCCGCTCGATACCACTTTGTCACACCCCGACTTTACTAGGGTGTGATGGGCACCGACCCCGTATACGGAGCCGAGCGAACCCGCTAACTCTTATTACATATATGAACTCTTTGGATTCTTAGGACAAAATAAAGTAAAATACATAGTAAATTTTTTTTCAAAATCCTTTCGTCGTTTCTCAAAATAAACACAGTTTGTAAATAGGAGGACTCTGTAAAAATAAAACACATCGACCAGTGGAACTCTTTTTAAGGCTGACACTTTGGACCCCTGACTCTGTCTGCAAAGTCTCTAACTGTAATCAGATGTCATAGCACGTGTGCGCTGACTCGGCTACACTCCAGAGCAAACGGAGTTCGCCAACCTCGCCGAAACATCTTCTATGCTAACTTTGCGTCATCTGGGTGTACCTGCGTGGCATGAAACGCAGCCCCCGAAGAAGAGGGGTCAGTACGAACAATGTACTGAGTATGTAAGGCATAAATAGTAACATAGTAAGAAATGTATACATGAATAATAACCGCATAGAAACATAGAACACGTCATGTCAAGCTGTGACCTGCATATGGGGATCATATCTTTTGCATAGCGAACATAGAACATATCATAGAATAGTAGAGTAACCCGTGCATATGAGTGCCCCCGGGGGCGGATGCCATGCATGCTTACTTGGTCATATCGAGTCATAGTACCGCACGAGGCGGCTCGCCCACATAGCGGGGAATACTCCGGCTCGGCCATAAATCCCGCGTCCGGCATCCCGCGTCCGGATGATAAGCCACCGACCAGTGGCAATGATACATAGTTCCTTCCCATTCCCCAAGTATACATAGTTCCCATCCCCCAACCCTTGTTCATATTTAGCATGCGAGGGGGAAACCAAGGAAAATCGTGTACTTATCGGAGTGACGTAAGGTCGGAAACCTCCGATCGCATTATGGAATAATCATGGTCGCTTTGTCTCACCTTGAAGGAACGGTAATCATAAGGCGAGACTATCAACATAGAACATGTCATCATAGTATCATAGTTGTCATAGAATCATAGTCATCATAGAATCGTAGACATCATAGGATCATAGATATCATAGAATCATAGCCATCATAGGATCATAGTTATCATAGAATCATAGGCATCGTAGAATCATAGTCATCATAGTCATCTTAGGATCATAGTCATCGTGGGATCATAGGCATCATAGATTCATGTCATCAAGGATTGTAGTCGTTGTTTAGGTTATAAAAGCTGTCAATATTGTAAAACTTAGTTTTTAAAGAAAAATGTATATTTTGGAAAACGCTTGTAAACTTTTAGTAAAGAAAATCATACCTTGGGGTCGAGGGTTTAGTTAAAAACAACTTTTAATTTGATAATAGGAATGATAACCAAAAACTTTTATTAACTATAGCATAGAAATAAGCTTAATGAGCTAATAGGAAGGGGTTCGAAATAGTGGGCCCGCCTCGGTCGAATGAGGCGGCGTAGACAATTTACATATAATATGCTTCATAATGTTGCTTATGGAAGTCTTAGGGTGATCGGGTCTTATTCTTGCAAGTTCTAGGGTGTTTCGATCTTTCTTTCACTATTCAGGCACATTTGATTCAATTTTACTGAATGAATAGTAATCAGATTTCAATCTCGGATTCCTAGGATTAGAATGGTCCCCGAGACACGTATTCAAGCCTATTACATCTAAGACATGCCATAGAAAGAAAGTGAAGCCTTACATACCTCTTTCCGCTCCTTTTGCTACTCCAAATCCACGTCGCAAATCCGCCAAAATCTACAATTTGGTCATGTTTACCAAATCTTGGTTAGTGCATTTTGGAGTTGGATTCTTAAAATGAAACTTGGCTACCGAAATTTCGGCAAAGCATTTCCCCCGTAAATATACCATGCCACCAAGTTTAACTTGGCCGATTTCAATCAACAACAATCCCGGAATACAACCCGGCCAAACTAACAACATTACCAACAATTATACTAACCATTTCAATCAACACTTCAATACTTAATTCAAGTAACCTTCATGCCTTCCAACTAACACCAATGATCATTCGTTTAAATATTATTCCGAGGCCATTCAAACATGATTTAAGAGTATTTCAAGCATTCCATATAATATTTCAAACAACCCAAACCATAGACTAATTTTTCCCGAAACCCTTCAACTACATTAGAACATCAACGATACACTTCTTTCTTTCAATTTCATAAACTATACCAACAATCTCATATGCTAGCAAGATCATTTCCATAACCTTCAAGAAAACATATTGAAATTACATTAGGTTCCGATTCAGCCCACATAACTTCAACTTCAACATAAATCATCAAACATTCACTTTCATCATATAATTCTCAACAACAATAGCCAAGAACATTAAATGAATTTGATTCCTTTTTCCTACACAAGGCATGCCTCCCCTTCGGCCAACATACTCACACACACAACTTTATGAATTTCATCTATTTCTACACATTACAACAACACACACAACAAGCTAATACAATTAATTCATCACCCAAAACATACTACACATATGCACGGCCAAACATGCACTTCCACGGCTCAACTTCAACATCTTTATTTTCATGTTTTCCATTCATTTTCACACACCACAATAACCACAAACCATGCAAAACACATAAGAACAAAGATTGAACCATACCTACTTCTCCTCCTTCATCTTCTCGGCTATGGTTGATTTTTTTGCAAAACGAATAGTTCTCTTTCTCCAACAACTACTCCATGTTACTAAGGACCTTCTAATTAGTGAGAAAACAAGAAGAAAATAATTCTTCATGATCAAAAGGAAAGAGGCTGGTTTCGACAGCCCTTGGCTGATTCTCTCCTTCTTCTTTTTTCTCAATTTTTCTTGAACTTTCTTGAATTAAAATGATGAGGTGTGGTCTTCTTGACCACCACACACACATATATATATGTATATATATGGCACATGGCTGATCATGTGCAGCCTTGGACGTTTTTTTTTTTTTTTTTTTTTTTTTTTTTTTTTTCCAATTTCCTCAACTTCTCTAGAATTTTCTTTAAATGGGAAAAGATGACAAATTCCTTGACTTGGTCAACTTGTGCCCACTTATGCATGTCTTGCAATATAAAATAACACATGGCCTCTCATTTTCCTTATTCCAAGTTTGCCCTTAAATTTCCATAACAATAATATTTATAAGCGACTCGCGCATTCTAACAAAACCGAAAAATGGCCTTGCCCTTAACTTCCCGCGATTGTCTTAAAATATTCCGACGTACAAAATGCGGGATATAACAAGATGCTCATCCGTGCTTTCCCGACATTCCTTCAGACGCTCCTTTTCTTGGGCATCGTGAGGAGGTGTGGGCCTTAGGATGGATCCACGGGACAAATGTTCCTACAGCCATTCATGATACCCTAGGTCACACCCTACTTCAAATATGTCTGAGGTATCTCTGGACCCTAACCACGCGACTATTTCTTGGGCATTCTGAATGACAAACTACTTAGAGGTGTTTTCCTATCCTCGGAATCACCAAGGTTCGACAAATGTTCCTTGTGTTGACGTGTTTGATAATCCACCATTCAAATGACATGCTACCCTAGAAATACTTCCGAAATATTTGTCTGTCCGCATTCGAGGTGTTGAACCGATCGGACAATTCAAGGTAATTGCGGGGGAATGACAAACAAGGTCTTACTTTTGTTTTGTTAAAGCATATGAGTTGCTTATGAAAGATTTAGAAGCGGAAATCTTAAGAAGGTCAAGGGTATAAAAGGAAAATTTACAATATGACTCGTGGAAATATGGAGGAAGGCTAAGGGTAAATTTGGAACTTTGGAAAAATTTATTTTTCATGGGTTGCAAGAGAAAAAGGATTGGGCTTAGAATTAATGAGTTAGTTGGGCCAAGTGGTCATCCAAGTGGTGTGGGCTTAAGCCCACATAAAAGCTTAATGAATAAGCTTAAAAGAAGACCAAGTCTTCATGAATTATCATAATTGCTCTAGAAATTTCAAGAGGCTAAGAACAAAAGAAAGAAGGAGAAAAGAAATTGGCCATTCGGCCTTGTAGAAAGAGAAAGAAACCGAGAAAAAAAAAAGAAAGAGAGAAGAGGAGAATTTCCAACGTGTTCCTCCTAGCCAAACAAGTCATTAAAGAGTCCTTAACATAGTGGAAGGTCCTTTGGAGCAAAGAAAACAATAATCTTGACAAGTTTCCAATTGAAGCCAAGTGAAGAATTCAAGTAAAAAGGTAAGAATTCATCCTCCTTTTTGTATGTTATGGATGTTGTGCATGTTGTGGTGCATGGGAATGGATGAAATTTATGTGAAGGTAGTGTATGGGGGGTGTGGCCGTGTCCCACAAGGGCGTGTGTGTGTGTGTGTGTGTGTGTGTGTATGTTGTGTGTTGTGTTGTAGTGTGTTGTGTGTTGGTTGTTGTTGTTGTGAAGTGTAGGAAATATGGAAATTCATGAAAAATATACATGTGGGAAGTTGGCCGTGTAGTATAGGGTATGGTAAGATGGGGTGAATTAATTTTACTTAGCATTATAATTGTTGTTGTAGTAAGTTCTATAATGTAAAGTAAGGATTTAATGGTTGAGGAGTGAAGTTGTGTTGGTTGTGGATTATGGGAAGAGTTGGTATCATGTTAGTGTGACCTTTGTGTTGTGAAGATAATATCGTTAAGCGTATGGTGTTGTCGGAAAATATATTATGAGGTTGTTATTATTTTCATTGAAGTTGGAAAGTTTTGGAAGAAGTAGTAAATTGATTGAATATGTGAATTGCTAGTATGATTGTTGAATTATGTTAATAGTTTGGCCGGGTTTGAATTCCCGGATTGTTGTTGTTGAGAATTTGGCTATGTTGAATGTTGAGGATGGTATATTTACAGAGGAAGTGCTGCCGAAATTTCGGTAGCCAAGTGTTTCCTTAAGATTCTAACCCTAAGGACCCTAATAAGAGTTTTGGTAAATATGACCAATTTGCAGATTTTGACGAGATTGCGACGCGAATTCGGAATAGCTAAAGAGGCCGAAAGAGGTATGTAAGGTTTCCCCTTCTTTCTTGGCATGTCTTAGACGTATAGGTTTGATTTCGCGCCTCGGGGACTTTCCTAACTCTAGAAATCCGCGATTGAAAATAGGTACTATTCATTCGGTAAGATTGAACTAAAAGTACTTGAATTGTGAAAGAAGTGTCTAAATATTCTAGAACGTGCAAGGATAAGACCCGATTACCCTAAGGCCTTCATAAGTAACGTCATGACACGTATTATAGGTAAGTTGAGTACGCCACCTCATTTAACTCGAGGTGGGCCCACTTGTTCTCGGGTTTTCTTTAGTGCTCGATTATTAAACAATAAGTGTTGTAACTACTTTAATGAGAACACTTCTACGACGATAATGATAACGAGAATCGAGCGCTATATGCGCGCTAATAAATGAACATGGTATAAGTATATTATATAATAGCGAGTCGAGCGCTATAGACGCTGATATATATTTATACATGGAATTTTCATATATTTATGGGCGCTATAGACGCCGATATTTATACATGAATTTTCATATATTCATGGGCGCTATAGACGCCGATATTCATACATGGAATTTTCATATATTTATGGGGAAAAGGGAGGTAATGGCGAGCGTTATATACGCATATCCACCGATCGGTTGGCATTACATGACTTGATATCGTCCGGACGCGGGATGCCGGACGCGGGATGTGCATATTTATGGCTAAATGGATCGGTACGACGCCCTCGCAATATAATATATATTCTATATTTTATGCATTTATGTACGCATATAAATGAGTAAGGAAAGTTAAGAAAGCACGGCATCGCCCAAGGGCACCTATATATACGGGTTATGTTCTATCCCGTGACTTGAGTTGTAATTCTTTTACGTCATTATGCATGATTTATGTTCTCGTATATTACTATTCATGCCTTACATACATGGTACTTGATTAGGGTGTGATGACGACCCCGTTCCTTCTACGTGAATTTTTTTTTTTGAGCCTCTAAACCAGGTGTATACAATAAGATTACTAAAACATTCTTTTATTGCTTTTAAATCATGTAAAACATGTTTCACAAACTTATATTACAATACAATATACTCGGCGATATATTTTGAGCAAGGTCTCTAACCGTTATATTCTATATTATGTATGCATCTAAGAGCTCACTCGGCCCAAATGGAGCTTGCCAATTTCGTTAAAATGTAGTTTTACATTAACTTCGATCCGTTGTTCGAAGAGGGGTCGACGAGCAATGTACGAGTATGCAAGACATGAATAATAATAATACGGCAATAACGTAAGTATATGTATATATTTTTGAGCACGAGTTGTACGCTTTCATTACTCTCTCTCTATGTATAAATGTACTATGTCTCCTCTCGAGGCTCGTATCCCTATTTTCCCCGTAAATATATGCATATATCATATATAAATATCGTACGAGCGCCCGTCGGTCATTATATCATATATAAAGTTAAATATATTCCATGTATTTTGGCATTTTAATGCCGTTGTATATATATATATCGGAGCGATAGCGAGGCATAACTAGTCTATGTTCATATCATAGGATCCTTGTCATCGTAGTATCATAGTCGCTAATGTTAATGTTCGGTTTTTGAAGAAAAAAAAAAACTTTTATCATGCATTGTTTATAAGACTTGCTAAGAGGATGTCCAAAAGTAAATTATAGAATGGTAAGCTAAATGGGACAATAGGAGAGAATTGCCCATTGGGCCCACCTCGAGTAAACGGGGTGCTCGGTACAAGTATCGGGTTTTTCCGTCGCGCAAGTCTCTAGTTGGGTCAATGACGAAGGTGGAAAAAACAATGATCCCCGAGGCTATCCAACTTAGTATTCGGTCCATAGAAAGAGGTGAAGTCTTACATACCTTTGTCTACGAGCAAATCGTGTGTCCGGTAGATTTGGTCTTGGTTATGGGTGTGTATACCATGCCACGCCACACTTATAAATCTTCCAAGGCTAGAATAATAACAACACACTTCTCTTTCTTTCCGATTCATTTAGGAAATATGACCTTCTCACTCTTCATTTTACGTTATAGAATTCATTACGAAAGATCATCAATTCATTCGAAACAGAGCTATGCTAACACACATAATCCTATGGTTTCATTCATATTCTTTCCTACAACACATAAACATGCTAAATTCAATTAATTCATTACTCCTAAATATTCAACGATGCACACGGCCACACAGCACTTCACCCGGGGAACAGGGCGAGACCATCATTTCTACATTCAACAACATGCATAAACCACTATAAACATAAAAGTCCCGATTATACCATTTGTTCCCTTCAATACTCGGCTATGGCATCCTTTGCAAGAACAAACGGTTTTCTTCCTTCAACAATTACTCCAGACGAGGGCTGTAAGAAAACAAGAGCTCACTTGCCCTAGAATTGGTGTGTAGTTGCCGCTCCTCTCTCTCTCTTTTTTGTTTGTTTCTTTCTTTCTTTCTTTCTTTGATTAAAAGGATGACTATATATATATACATGTCTTCCAATACTTTTCCATAATTATGTTTAGGTCCCTCGAAGTATGACACTCGGCTCTTGAAGATAAAAGATGACCGGATATATATATTTTGTCACGGCCTTCTTGGAACTTTCATAAGCCCTTGGGCCATTTTGGACCCGGATTTCATAATTTCTTTTCGCCCTAACCTTCCACAATATTTCCCTAATAATAGTTACAAATAAGTTTTATATGGGTCTCTAGTTTAAAATATTCAAACGTACAAAGTACGATAACATTACATACTCGTACACTATTCGAGACGGGGAGAAGAGGAGAATTTCCAACGTGTTCCTCGTGAGGATTATACATGCTTCGGATTTGATCCTTAACATAGAGGTCCTTTCCAAAGAAAACAATAATCTTGAGCAAGCCTCAATTGAAGCCGAATATTTTTGAGCATCGATTATACATGCTTATGGATGTAGTTGTTATGTATGGTACTATGTAAAGTTAATATGTAGTATTGGCATTTTAATGCCGTTGTATGGAGAGCTAAGCGAAGCCCTATGTTTAATGTTAATGTTCGGTATTATTTGCAAAAAATATGGCAGGTTTATAAGACTTGCTAAATTCGCAAAATAGGCCGTGATTCGACAAGGTTCTTACGAGTCGGGTCGATGGAATTTCCACCAAGAGGTCCAGGGGTTTGTCTACGATGCTCTGGTTAAAGTCAAGTGTAGAAAAGCCCACTTATAAACAAGAGGCTAGAAATATGAGTCGTTAGGGAATTTATATATATATATTTTAATCCTATTTATGGTTTAATTGAAGAAGAAAGCTAGGGCGGAGAGGGCGAGACAACAAAAAGAGAGAGAGCAGGCCATCCATGGGCCGGAGACCATGTGGATTCGGACACCGGGAGACAGTGGGTCCTAAGGGGCCACATATCATTAAAGACCCCCCGGAGTTTTATGGGTCAAAACCAAGAGGAAGACCCATTCAATAGACGAGGAATACATGAGTGTTATTGGCATCGTACGGTTCACTCCGTGGTATTTACGGGAGATCCTCGGACCCCTCCGCTTTGCGACATTTCTTACCGCCGGAGGTCGGGAGTTCTTAAACCCGAAGCCATGAGTGTTAGGGAATACGGTAGCTTTTGCGACCTCGAAAAATGGAGATCGATCGGCGATATGGGAGATCATGTACACCGATTCGTGAGTGGGTTGGGGCCACATATCATTAAGGAGTGCTTCCCCGGCTTCACTCCGGGATGGAATGACTATTGCCCGTATCCGTGCTCATGCCCAAAACACCGGAGGAACAACACCGGCCACGCGGAGAAGAGCGCTATCCGGATCGAGGCTCCGGAAAAGGGCGATTTCCCCCCCGTGGCCGAAGCGATATAGGGGGACGGGCACAATTGAGCAATCTGGTATTCGTTTGCCAAATTGTTGGCGTTGCTGCACCCCCATCGGTTGTCGATAGAGCTTCGCAGTCCCGGAAATAGAGCCGATTCTAGCGAGAATGATGCCACCCCCGCCGCGTGCGCGCGATGTGGTAGGCCACACTCGGAGAGTGTCTCGCGAGCACGGTGCTTGCTATACTTGCGGGCGGGTTGGCCATCGGATGCGTGATTGCCCACCGAGGTATGAGGGAGACCAAGCCCAGCCCGCCGGGTCCGCGGTTGGTTCATCGTCGACCGTACGCCCTCCCGGACAGACTTCCCAAGCTTCAGCGGGACGCGGCCGAGGTAGAGGAGGAGCATCCAGTTCAGCCGGACCTCCCCACCGCCTATATGCATTGACAGGGCGACAGGACCCTGAGCCTTCCACAGACGCGGCTACAGGTACTTTTTCCGGCACCTTCTATGATATACGTGTCAGTTGATTCGGATTCTATCTTATTCTACGCTGCCCTTGTATTGCCCTTGTATTCTTTGGACATATTAAGAATTCGGAAATTAGGACGAAGAATAGCCATACGTGCAGGTAAAAGCGAATGCTAGAGATTGCGGAGGGTAGAACGGTAAATAAAAGGGAAGATGTGTTACGCGAGCGCTTCGAAAACCGCTAATACCCCAACTCGTCCCATATTAGGTGACATAAGTAGTGCGAGGGAGCGACGGCGAAAATACTAACGCTAAGACGCTGGAATGCATTAAAGTTTCAAGGTTAAGCGTGCTAGGGTGAGAGTAATTTCACGATGGGTGACCCCCCTGGGAAATATGCCGAAAATTCCATAAATGGGGGAACAAGAGACGAATGTAAAATTAGGTAGCCCAGTGTAAATTACAGTGTGTGGAGTGGTTAGAAACCCTATAAAAGTCATGTCGGCGGGGACGGACTAGACTAGCAGGAAGAACGGACATGTTGGACCTAAAGTGGACTATGACGGTTCAGGATTCAGCAAAGAGGACTTATTAACACAGAGCCGGTGTTCGGGGTAAAATCAATTGGCCTATGACTTGAAGGCGACTTAAGCTCCTGGAATGGGTATGTTAAGCGATATGTGAGGTATCTACGAAGGAGACCTCCCCGAAGTATTGTAATGTGCCATAAGGTCAGTTTAACATTCGAGGACGAATGTTCTAAAGGGGGAGGATGTTATATCCCGCATTTTGTACAATCGGACAATTCAAGGTAATTGCGGGGGAATGACAAACAAGGTCTTACTTTTGTTTTGTTAAAGCATATGAGTTGCTTATGAAAGATTTAGAAGCGGAAATCTTAAGAAGGTCAAGGGTATAAAAGGAAAATTTACAATATGACTCGTGGAAATATGGAGGAAGGCTAAGGGTAAATTTGGAACTTTGGAAAAATTTATTTTTCATGGGTTGCAAGAGAAAAAGGATTGGGCTTAGAATTAATGAGTTAGTTGGGCCAAGTGGTCATCCAAGTGGTGTGGGCTTAAGCCCACATAAAAGCTTAATGAATAAGCTTAAAAGAAGACCAAGTCTTCATGAATTATCATAATTGCTCTAGAAATTTCAAGAGGCTAAGAACAAAAGAAAGAAGGAGAAAAGAAATTGGCCATTCGGCCTTGTAGAAAGAGAAAGAAACCGAGAGAAAAAAAAAAGAAAGAGAGAAGAGGAGAATTTCCAACGTGTTCCTCCTAGCCAAACAAGTCATTAAAGAGTCCTTAACATAGTGGAAGGTCCTTTGGAGCAAAGAAAACAATAATCTTGACAAGTTTCCAATTGAAGCCAAGTGAAGAATTCAAGTAAAAAGGTAAGAATTCATCCTCCTTTTTGTATGTTATGGATGTTGTGCATGTTGTGGTGCATGGGAATGGATGAAATTTATGTGAAGGTAGTGTATGGGGGGTGTGGCCGTGTCCCACAAGGGCAGGCCGTGTGTGTGTGTGTGTTGTGTATGTTGTGTTGTGTTGTGTTGTAGTGTGTTGTGTGTTGGTTGTTGTTGTTGTGAAGTGTAGGAAATATGGAAATTCATGAAAAATATACATGTGGGAAGTTGGCCGTGTAGTATAGGGTATGGTAAGATGGGGTGAATTAATTTTACTTAGCATTATAATTGTTGTTGTAGTAAGTTCTATAATGTAAAGTAAGGATTTAATGGTTGAGGAGTGAAGTTGTGTTGGTTGGGGATTATGGGAAGAGTTGGTATCATGTTAGTGTGACCTTTGTGTTGTGAAGATAATATCGTTAAGCGTATGGTGTTGTCGGAAAATATATTATGAGGTTGTTATTATTTTCATTGAAGTTGGAAAGTTTTGGAAGAAGTAGTAAATTGATTGAATATGTGAATTGCTAGTATGATTGTTGAATTATGTTAATAGTTTGGCCGGGTTTGAATTCCGGATTGTTGTTGTTGAGAATTTGGCTATGTTGAATGTTGAGGATGGTATATTTACGGAGGAAGTGCTGCCGAAATTTCGGTAGCCAAGTGTTTCCTTAAGATTCTAACCCTAAGGACCCTAATAAGAGTTTTGGTAAATATGACCAATTTGCAGATTTTGACGAGATTGCGACGCGAATTCGGAATAGCTAAAGAGGCCGAAAGAGGTATGTAAGGTTTCCCCTTTCTTTCTTGGCATGTCTTAGACGTATAGGTTTGATTTCGCGCCTCGGGGACTTTCCTAACTCTAGAAATCCGCGATTGAAAATAGGTACTATTCATTCAGTAAGATTGAACTAAAAGTACTTGAATTGTGAAAGAAGTGTCTAAATATTCTAGAACGTGCAAGGATAAGACCCGATTACCCTAAGGCCTTCATAAGTAACGTCATGACACGTATTATAGGTAAGTTGAGTACGCCACCTCATTTAACTCGAGGTGGGCCCACTGTTCTCAGGTTTTCTTTAGTGCTCTGATTATTAAACAATAAGTGTTGTAACTACTTTAATGAGAACACTTCTACGACGATAATGATAACAGAATCAGAGCGCTATATGCGCGCTAATAAATGAACATGGTATAAGTATATTATATAATAGCAGAGTCAGAGCGCTATAGACGCTGATATATATTTATACATGGAATTTTCATATATTTATGGGCGCTATAGACGCCGATATTTATACATGAATTTTCATATATTCATGGGCGCTATAGACGCCGATATTCATACATGGAATTTTCATATATTTATGGGGAAAAGGGAGGTAATGGCAGAGCGTTATATACGCATATCCACCTGATCAGTTGGCATTACATGACTTGATATCGTCCCGGACGCGGGATGCCCGGACGCGGGATGTGCATATTTATGGTTAAATGGATCGGCTGCCGACGCCTCGGCAATATAATATATATTCTATATTTTATGCATTTATGTATATATATAAATGAGTAAGGAAAGTTAAGAAAGCACGGCATCTGCCCAAGGGCACCTATATATACAGGTTATGTTCTATCCTAGGACTTGAGTTGTAATTCTTTTACGTCATTATGCATGATTTATTCTAACACGAGTAATTTTTTTATGGCCGAAACACGACCAAAAGTATGAAAAGAAAGCATACATACCTCATAATTTTGGGATGTTTCATCTAATATCTTCCGGGGCAAATGGGGTACTTGACTTTATATTTTCTTCCGTTTCCCCAATTTATTTTTCTTATTATTCCTCCATAAGACTTTGATGATACTACTTTCCCTTTTTCGTTTCCCCTACTTTTCCCATCTAGTATAGTAATAGGTACCCTTCAAAGGTTTGCCTTTCTCAAATTTCGGGAAAATTATTTTACCGGGCACGATCCTAGTAGGATCTCCAACACATTTTCAAAGCAAAAAGACAAAAAAACCCCAGATGGACCCATTTTGTTCCCAGGGAAATCCAATTCATAAGCTACTTGACCCCCTTTTGGGGCAATCTTGTAAGGGCCCAAAGATCGAGGACTCAATTTCCTTTTCTTACCAAATCTCATCATGCCTTTCATCGCTGATACCTTCGTAGTAGCTCGGTACAGAGTCAGTGTACTGTCACGTCTCTAAAACGGGTCGTGACAAACGCTTGGTGCCCCGTTGCTGAGACGGCCCACTCTGAGACTCTCCAGTGTATCCAGCCGATCTGGCCCTTTTGGGCTGGCTCTCATCATAATCTCTCTCAGGCTGACGCCCCTTATGTCGTTCTTCCATAGAGTTTCATACGGGGCCATGTCCAATACCGGAATGATAACTACGTTGTATGCAATTATCAATCAGAGGTAAGTGGTCATCCAAACCCCAATAAAATCTAGCACACATGCCCGCAACATATCTTCCAAGGTCCGAATAACTAGGGGTTCGGAGCCCTCTCCCGGCTCGGGATGAAAGGCTTTGCTAAGATTTACCCGAGTACCCAAACCTTCGGGAAAAGACTTTTATCTGCCATAACCGTGTCCCTCCTCGTCCGTGATAATGTATATCGAAACAATTCTTGAGTTCGACCTCTCCTTCCATAACCATTTTGGTACCAATGACGATGATGCACCATTTTATTAGGGGTTTGGACCGGATATGATTGACGAGCGGCTAGCGTGAGCCGTCCATCATCGTCCGTATGGAGTCATACTTGCTTCTAGGAACGAGGTACGCTCCTACAATGAAATCCATGTTTATTGCTTCCGACTTCCAAGTTGGAATTTCCATTGCTTGCAATAATCCTCCCGGCTTTTGATGCTCAATTCACTTGTTGACAATTTGGACATTGAGCCACAAATTTGTTACGATCTTTCTTCATTCCATCCCACCAATACATTAGCTTGAGATCATGGTACTTCTTCGTCGCTCCCGGCGTGAATAGAATACCGAGGAACAATGAGCTTTTTTCTAGAATTCGACGATGTAATTCCGCAACATTTGGGACACATACCGTCTCGGTATCTAAGAACTTCCATCTATAGAAATTTCAAATGGTGACCACTCTTACTATACGAAGTGTATCTCTATAATAGCTCAACCGAGGATCTTCATATTGACGACACTTTCACCTCCATATCTATGACGTGAAACAGCTGGATTATAATACACAAAAGAGTACCCGCATCGCTTTTGAGTCAATTAAGCGAATTCCAAGATTAGCTACTGGTAGAGCTCATGGATTAGTTATTTCTTCTCCAAAGAAACTTCATAAACTACCCATTGATTTGCGGCTAAGTGCATCACCCACTACATTCGCCTTTCCGGATGGTATAGAATACCACATCATAATCTTTCGTAGCTCTAACCACCGCCTTTGTCGTAGATTTAACTTCTTCTCGTTTAAAATATAGTCAGACTTGTAATCCGTATAGATATCGACATGTACACCATATAAGTATTCTCTCACACATGTTTAGCGTGGATAACCGTAGCCAACTCAAGGTCAGCGGGTCGAGCAATTCTTCTCGTGTTTCCGCAATCCATAAAGATGTGCAATGACTTTACCGTGCCGCATCACACATCCTAACCCAACACTAGAGGCATCACAATATAAAACATATCCATCCTGCCCTTCTTCGAAGTGTCAAGATTAAATCGAAGTCACCGTCCTTCAATTTTGAAACTCACAAGCATCAGTCCATTGAAATTTTGCTGACTTCTGAGTTAGCTTCGTCAATGGTGCTGAGATGGAGGAAAATCCTTCCACGAATCTTCTATAATAACCTGCCAATCCCGAAAACTACAAACTCCGTAGGCGTTGTAGGCCTTGTCCAAGTCTTCACAACCTTCAATTTTCTAGTATAAACTCGAATGCCATCAAATTAAATAACATGGCCCGTAAAAGTCATAGAATTGAACTAAAACTCGATTTTGAAAATTTTGCATACAATTCACGAGTACGAAGAATCCCAAAGACAATGCGTAAATGGTCCGCATGCTCGGATTCGTCCGAGAATATACCAAAATATCATCAATAAACACGATAACGAATCGTATCTAAGAGTGGCTTGAATACATTATTCATCAAATTCATAAACACGCGTAGCATTTGTCAACCCAAATGACATTACCCGAAATTCATAATGGACATATCTTCTTCTCTAACTCTCACTTGGTGATAACTTGACCTCAAGTCTATTTTGGAAAACCACTTGGCACCTTGTAATTGGTCAAACAAATCATCGATTCTTTAGAAATGATATTATTCTTTATCGTCACCTTATTCACCGCCTATAATCAATACACATCCGTACTTCGAACCATCTTTCTTCACAAACAGGCAGGTGCTCCCCACGGTGATGACCTAGGCCTAATAAACCCCTTCTCAAGCAAATCCTTCAGCCAGTGCCTTTAGCTCTTTCAACCTCGCGGGAGCCAATCCAGAAGAGGAATGAAATAGCTTGGTGTCCGGTAGTACATCAATAGCAAAATCAATCTCTTCCGCAGAAAGGCTTGAAAGTTCATCCGGAAATACATCCGGAAAGTCGTTCACTACCGGGACGGATTGAAAAGTCTGAGCGGCTTTGCTTCGGTGTCACGAACTCCACTAGGTGATAAATATAGACTTTAGCTATCATCTTCCTCGCCTTAAGGTAGAAATAAACCTATCTCTAGGAGACGCCGCATTACCTTTCCATTCAAGCATGGGCTCTCCCGAAAAACTCGAAATCGAACTACTTTCATTCGCAATCGACATTGGCATAACAAGAGGCCAACCAATCCATACCCATAATCACATAAAAATCTAGCATTTCCACTCAACTAGGTCAACTTTAGTTCCGACGATCACATACCACAATTATACAATTCTTATACTTGTCTAGCTATCACGGGATCACTAACTCGTTAGTATACCTCAAAAGGTTTAATTGGCTCGGGTCTCACCCCAATACGCCAATGTAAGAAGTAATATAGGATAACGTAGAACCCGATCAATCAACGCATAAACATCATGAGAGAATATTGTCATAGTATACTTTTAACCATATCCGGGGAGGATTCGAGATCCCGGCGTCCGGCTAAAGCATACATACCTGGCCGGTACCACCCGAATCGGACGCTCCCCCCCCCCTCTACCTCGGCCTACTAGAATCTGGGGAGTCTGCCCTACCGGGCGCACGTAAAATCCGCCGCCGATCCCGTGGCCGAACCCCAACTCTACCACTCATCGAGGGGCAATCTCGCATTATATGTCCAACCCGGCCAGGCATAACAAGCATCCGAACCTCGACACCGACCGAATGCAACTTACCGCACCGACTACATCGGGGTACCGGTGGTCTCCGCCGGCTAAAATCAGCCCCAAACTGAGAACCCGAGTGCTCTCGAACTCCGACCCCGTCCCGAATGAATGGAGCGATCAAATCTCCTTCCCCGCAACCTCGAGGAGGTGCACTAGTCGTTGACCGGCCCGAATATCTAGAACGTGACTCGCCTAATCCCCCTTTATAGTCACTACCAACATCCATAGATCCGGCCCTCTTACTCGCCTCTATCAATTTCGCGCTCACCCTCGCGGACGTTTTCGCTCTTCTAAATGGGCCCGAATACGGGAAATATCCATGCCCTCCTGTAATGAAGTTGTCAAGCAATCTTTGATCAAATGTGGCCCTAGGCCTCTCACGAACCTATGAACTCTATCTCCCATATCTGCCACCATGGTCTGAGCATATCTAGCCTATGAGTTAAAGTGAAGGCTATACTCCCAGGCACTTATATTTCCTTGCTTCAAATTTGAGAATTTATCCGCTCTAGCCCGACGAACCTCGAGTGGCAAATAGTAGCGGATGAAGGCATCTACAAATTCTTGCCAAACTAGGGGAGGTGCATTTTCTTTTCTTGAAGATATCCAGTTATTATACCAAAGAACCGCCACATCCCCGAGTCTATAAGACGCCAACCCACGATTCACTTTCGAGACATGAATAATTTTCAACGTTCTCAACATCTCATCAATAAAACCTTACTTCGGTCTTTATCCGGCTTTGAATCGAAAAACTCGGAGGGTTTAAACTCATGAAATCCCGGCTCGAGTGCTAGTCTCCCCGTCACCCGAACCCGCACTCTCCGCCGCCGTGCCTGAGCTACAACTAACTGTGTCAATAGATGAATAGCATCGGTCATTTGTTGACTCGAAGCAGCCAAAGGAGGGACTGGAGGCATAGGAGCTCGGAACTGAAGCCCCCTCTTGTTCTTCTATAATAGGTGGAGTATGAGAGGTGTTTGACGGAACCTCATTATGTGATTCACCTTCATCTACATTAGTTGGCGGCTCCCTTTCTATCCGCCTTTCTGTTGTAGCCTTGCTCTTCGGGGCGGCTGTAGCTTTTCTCTTAGGTGGCATCACTGAAATCATAATGCACAATTAGGGAGGAGAAAATCTTATAACGTGGCTCTATCACACGATCTAGTAAGGAGAAGAATGGTCATTTTTCCTAAATGCCTTGTAGCCTCCTGTTTATAGATGTGGCGCGCAGCACACCATAAACAAGACTCTACTAAACACGGCTCGTAGACACTTCCTAGGACTAAACTGCTCTGATACTACTTTTGTCACGACCCGAAGAGGGGCCATGACGGTACCTGGAGCTAACTACCGAGCATCACTCATTCTAATACTCATCAACTTATCCCGCATACATTTATTACCCTTACACGTCTAATCATAAGGAAAACCATTTTCAATTTCAAGCATATCTCGCTTATATACATAAGCCCTTCTTTGCAAAATAATATATATATATATATATATATATATATACAATGAGGGAAATCATGCGACCATATCACCCACTCATACGTATCTACGAGCCTCTACTAGAGTATTAGACATAAGGACGGGACAGACCCCGCCATGCCCAAATATGTAGACAAAATAATAAATCAAATGGCACCTCCGAATAACGGAGTGCTCTCGTAAATCCGCCGGTCGCTCCTATGAATCCGGGTCGCTCCCCCTATCTCACCCGGGGGCATGAACACAAACCGTCCAAAAGAAAAGGACGCGCACGAATATTGTACCGAGTATGTAAGGCATAAACAATAATGATACATCAATGAAACCAGAGAGACATCAAGTAAGGAACAACCTATAACTGATCGACAATTAAGAATGAAATAATGCATGCTAACTTACTCTATAAACATCATCATGTCATGCACGCATATATATATATAAGCGCCCGACCATATAGGTACGGTGTGTGATAATCATTAGCCCGCCGTCTGTGCCCCCGCATTCGCGGTAACCATCTTATGCCGCCCACTAGTGGTGTCTGCCCATGCCATCTAGACATGGTGTATGCGCTGCCCGCCTTAGCGGTGTCTGCCCGGCCATATAGGCATGGTGTAAAATTATCATCATGTACTCATCATAATGCATGCATAGAAACTCAAAGATAACTATACTTTATCGGGGTGAGACAAAGTCGTGAACCCCCGATTCCATTATAGAGTTTCATAAGCATTCGCCTCATCTTCAAGGAATTATATATATAAGGTGAGTGTAGCACAAAGAACGACATCAATTAATCATAATTAAGATCATTAGCTTGTAGACGCATCATATTATGAACTTTAAAATCTTTAGACTTAAGCTCATCATCATCATTATCATACTCATAACGTATCTCTTATCTTTATCTCATATGAGGCTCTTTATGAACATAGACTCATAATTTCCGGAATGTAAGAAAGTCATGGAAAATAAGGGAAAATCATGTCATAAGATTCATGCCTTAGAAAGGAAGGGACTAGCCTCACATACCTTTTCGTTTAGCTACTCTATCACTTGAACGTTCCGCTCCAAAATTTACGTTTCTACCTTCAAGAGAGTTCATACTAATATTAGATAATCGATAACGTAAACACGCCCTCAACTAAAGCTAGAGAAAATCGGGTAAGCATCTCCTTTGTTTATACAACTTTCTCCATATCATATATCAACTCCCAATCATCAATGATAACATTCATAATACCTTAATCAATAACCTTTGTCAAGTTCATGATTATCCAACTCCCACAACTCCCTCTCAAGGTCATCCATAATCATGATCATAACACAACATTACATTGATCCTCATCTAATGTTTCTTCTATGTTCTTAACATCATTCATAACATAATTATAATTAGAACATATCAAGAATCCTTGCTTTCATATTAATCTACTACTCAACAATGTCACTTTTCTCATATTTATAACCCATTTCCTACTTCCTTCCATAATCCAAGTCTTTCAACCTCTCAATACTTTAAAAAACATGGAATGATCATAAAACTTAACTTTTTATCGAGTAGGAACGAGTTTCGAGAGAGCAATGCTCCACTTGAGGAAAACCCTAGTTCCACTTCCAAAGGGATTTCTTGCCTTAGATGAACCCTATGCGAGCTTCTTTGCACTTGATTCACTTGAATTTATTCCTTTGTATTCTTTAAAATGAAATGTGTAGAACCCTCTAGAAGACTCGAGAGAGAGATGGAGAAGTTGAAAAGAACGAGAAAATAAGAGTGGGAACATCATTTTATACTTGAACTTAACTCAAATCCGTTTCAGGACTTCCACGGACACTTATACGGTCCGTATATGGCTATACTTCACCATCGTAGAAACAACATTATCTGGTGTTATACGGACCCTTATACAGAACGTATAATGTTATACGGACCGTATAAGCGGTCGTATAACCCCACTTCCCTGAAATTGTTACCGTCGTTCGTTTGATCTCCAATCCTTATGGAATCTTCTTGACACTTGTTTAACACTTAATTACCAATCTAAGGAGCCTTATAACTCTTCTTTAAGACATCATCAAGTTGACATTAACTCGATACTTTACACATCCTTTTTCAAGATACAACTTGTGCTTGACATTCTTTAACAAACTTTCTTCTCTTACTTCCAACGTCTTTGGAATCTTAATTAAAATTGTTAAATAACCTTTCTTACTTATAGAAATATCACGTACTCATACCCCTCTCGTTAGCCTATTCACTAGGCAATGACATGAAATTTTTTCGAGGTGTAACAAATTGTTTTCGAACTATTTCCATCATGTATTTAGTGTATGAATGCATAAATGAGTGTAAACATGGTAAATTAATGCCAACTAATAAAGCAATAGTGAAGGAACAAGTCACAAAACCACAAGTCATGTCAAGACGTAGATCAACTCAACCATGAAATGAATTATACAAACCGTCTCAACCAACATAAGTGTCTATGTCCCTCTTCACTTCCACATATAGCAAGTACGCCTCACAACTAAGTCTTGTATCACCAAGATGCTCTATTTTTCAATCTATTATCATCAACAAAATCATTCATCCAGCTTTTCATCCACGTATCGTCATAAGTTTATATCACAAATCAAGTCTAAACTCATTATCCTTCCTTTCTCCGATGATACGTGTCATAATAAGTGTCACGACCCAACCCCGTAGGCCGCGACTAGTGCCCGAGCTGGACACTCGTATACACACCTGTTAGCTATAATCAGCCCATAACTAGCATGATAAGGAACTTATATATAAAAAGGCAAGACGACGTCTCCAAAACCGTCACATATATATATATATATATATATATATATATATCACAAAGAACTCCGTCTCCCGAGGAGTTACAACTCTCAACAGATAACATCGTACATAAGCCGGCGAGGCTATCATAACATACGTGGGAACGCCCCAATATATACATGCAAGCCGACAAAGCCGCCACAACATACGATCCCAAAACATATATACATACGCAAGCCGACAAGGTCGCTACTACGAATGGGAATGTCCCAAAACATAAGTCATATATACACAACTAAACAACAACTATGTACAAACCCACACATATGTCTACGTACCTCTAAGAGTAACAACAAGATTACATGACGGATCGTGGCCCCGCCGTACCCCCGGATAGACGCATATATACAACAAAAAGGACTCGTATTCAAAAATCTAGGCTCCTTAACAAGGGAGCACTCCAAGATAGCCGAATAGATATCCTAAGTCATGCGGATCACCAAAACGAGCGTCCGTACCGCGGGCATGAAACGCATCCCCCGAAGAAAGCGGGGTCGCACGAGATGTGTACCGAGTATATAAAGTACGAAATACAAGAATGATTATAACCGAAATAAGAAAGTACAAAATAAACGAGTACAATAACCAGGATACCAAAATGCTTGCTTTTGAAACACAAATCATGTATGTCAATATCATATATCATATCCGCCCATTATAGTACTTGGTGAACATGGTCGCCACCCCGTCTTTGGCGCCATAACACAAAGATACCCGTAACACGGATAACTCCGTATCACGCATAACTTCGTATCACAAGATAGCACCATAACACAAAGATAACACCATAACACAAGATAACACCATAACACATATATACCATACCGGCCCTCTAGTGGGGACTCGTGAACCATGCAAGAGAGGTGTGCACGATGACATACCGGCCCGAACTCGGTGAAAGATGTAATAACAAGATGCACGAGCGTAGTAGTGAGTAACCATATGCATCTAAATCATCATTTGAGACCCAATAGATAAGTAAACTAATCAACACTCGAGTATCGTGATGATAGCCATATTAAGTTCTCTCTAAATGTCATTACGAACTATATTAAGGAAAGTCTCAGGGGTCATAGTCATGTATCAAACCAATACGAGACAGTTTATGAAAGTTAAGGACGTTATTCATTATAGAATCCTTTAAGAATAGGAAGTCTTTATGCATCATTTACTATCCAATCATATAAAAGACTCGAGGCCAGTAGCTCGACTACATTAAGAATTCTAATATCAAGAAGTGAATAAGAATCATAAATCATGCTCGGAACTTATGAATAGAGTTACCCCAAAGCTCATACCGTATCTTACTTACATCTAGGACATGCCAAAAGAAAGGAGGGATAGGCTTTACATACCTTTAGCGTTTACTCGCAACACAACACGTATACGCTGCTCAATAGTACCTCAACCTATATTAAGACGTCAAGAACTACTAAGCTACGGGGAATTCAAAACATATTCTAATGTCGAACTACTTTCTAAATAATTTGACGATGTTTTTTACATTCAAACCAACCACATACAACCAAGCCAACATCAATGATTATACGTTCAAGTATCAAACTGAGACTATTCAAACAAGACTCGAGAACACTCGGGGCAGCCCGTACAACACTCCAAAATAGCCCAACCAACACACAATACAACATATAATCTTCCAAGTTCAACAAGAACAACAACAACACATTCTTTTCTTTCAAATTCATGAACTATACCAACAACCACACGTTAACAACATCCACATAAATGCAAGAAACTATATTAACATCATATTAACTTCTAGAACAGCCCACAAACAATTACAACTCTAACTTGAACCATTAAATCCTTTCATTCTCATCATAAAATCCATAACAACAACAACTACAATACCAAGTAAAATCAATTCACCATCTCTTACACAAACAACCCCTACACGGCTTCAACACCAACACACATAGTTCCATGAATTTCATTCATTTCTACAACTACAACACGTTCACAACCACCCTTAATACATGCAAAAGAAAGTTAAACCTTACCTTTAATACTTGACTTCTCAACTTGGCTAGAATTTGTGCCTTGAATTAATACTTGTTCTTGCTACCTAGGATCAATCCCACATTTTTATACACCTTCCAAAGGATTAAAATGCTTGAAGAAAATTATTTTTTGATCAAAACATTCAATCTTCAAACTCGGCCAGCCATGGCCGAGAGCTTCTCTCCTTGTATCTCTTAATCTCTCAAGTTGTGAAGATGATAAATGACTTTCCTTGTCATCAATTTGCTACTTATATGGTGCCTAAGAGGTGGACACATGTCCCACTCATGGCTTGAGCCAATCAAATTTGGCCAAGCCATGGGTGGGGCCCACACGGCCACTTATGGCTTAATTAATGAATAATTAAACTTTAATCCCACTTAATAATCTAATAATGGTTAATTAATCCTAATATCCATTAATATTTCTATACCAAATAAAATTTATAAGCACTTGTGCATTAAAATAAAATCGGAGGCTAAAAGTCTCTACCTCGGATCCCAAAATAGACTTGTCCTTAACTTGCCGCGATTAGCTTAAAATATCCCAATGTACAAAAATACGGAATATAACATCCTTCCCCCTTTAGAACATTCGTTCTCGAATGTTAAACTAGTCTCACTGTGGTCTTACAGGACTTCGGGGGAGTCTCTTTTTTGTTATAACATATAGCTTTATTTACCAATCAATATAATCAACGAGGAGTTTAGATTACATGTAGGCATAGGAAACAAGTGAGGATATTTCTTCTTCATCTCCTCTTCAGTTTCCCAAGTCATCTCCTCCCTGTTATTGTTTCGCCACAATACTTTAACGGAAGCCACGTCTTTAGTACGCAATCTTCTCACTTGACGATCCAAGATAGCTATAGGTTCTCTCGTACGATAAATCCTCTGCGTCGCTGGATATCATCCACGGGAATATCCCGGAAGGGTCACCAATGCATTTGCGAAGCATAGACACATGAAACACTAGGTGTATCGCTTCCGCATCGATGGTAGGTCTAATTCATAGGCAACCTTGCCTACTCATCGTTATATCCCGTATTTTTTGGTACATTGGGATATTTTAAGTTAATCAAGATAAGTTAAGGACAAGATTATTTCGGGATAAGAGATAGAGACTTTTGGTCCCCGATTTTTTATTAATACACGAATTGCTTATAAATTTTAATTGGTATGGAAATGTTAATGGAGATTAGGGATTAATTAACCATGATTAGATTATTAAGTGGGGATTAAAGTTAATTACTCATTAATTAGCATTTAGTGGGCTGTGTGGACCCCACCTTGGCATGGCCAAATCTGATTGGCCCATGCCTTGAGTGGGCCACCTGTCCAGCCCACAAGTACCATATAAATAAGTGGTGGATGACTCACAAAATCAAATAACTTTCATTTCATCTTCAACATTGAAACTTAGTGATAGAGAGAGAAGGCTACGCCATAGTCGTATTTTCAAGAAAGCTCACAAACCTAATCCAAATAAATTTCTTTATGGTGTTTTAAAACCAATTGAAGGTCATAAGAGTGAGGATTATCCATTGGAGCAGCAAGGAGGTGAAACATCTTAGTTTACTAAGGTTTAGCCAATTGAAGAGGTAATTTGATTAAGGTAAGAATTGATCACTTTCTATATGTTTTAGGGTGAGTTTGGATGTGTTGTGAATGTATAAATGTGAATTGGATGTATAAATTTTGTATGTTGATGTTTGGATGTTGTTGAGCCGTAGGGGCTGTTTTACGTGGAAGTGGTGGATTGATTTTATTAAGTATTTTGATTGTTGTTGTTATGGATTTCATGATGAGGATGAAAGTATTTAATGGTTAAAAGTTGAAGTTGTAGTTGTTTGTGGGCTGTTGTAGAAGTTAATACAATGTTAATGTAGTTTCTTGCAATTGAATGGATGATATAGTTGTCGTGTGGCTACTGTTGTATTTCATCAAATTGGATGGAAAGATCGTATGAAATGACGTATAAGAGTCGTATGTGGTTTGCTTGGTGTGTTCGTAGGTGTTCGCAAGATTTCGAGCATCCTTTATGTATTAGATAGGGGCTGGTTGGTGTGTTGTTGTTGTTCTTGTTGAACTTGGAAGATTGATGATAATTAAGATTATGTGTTATGTTGTGTGTTGGTTGGGCTGTTGTAGGATTGTTTAGATGAAAATATTACGACTATGGATCATTAAGAGTAACTTGAATATGTAGTAGTCGTATGTGGATTGTTATTGAATGTTGTGAATGTGGGTTGTTGGAATGTTGTATGGGCTGTCCGGAGTGTCCTCGAGTCTTTCCTTGAATAGCCTCAGATTAGTACTTGATGGTGGCTTGGTTGTTAAGTAGTTGGTTTGAGTATAAGGGTAACGTCGTCTAATTATCTAGAAAGAAGTTACTAACGTTAGAATACGTTTTGAATCTTTCCGTAGCTTAACCGTAGTCCTTGACGTCTTAATATAGGTTGAGACACTATTGGACAGCGTATGCGTGTGGCGTGACAAGTAAACGCTAAAGGTATGTAAAGCCTATCCCTTCTTTCTTTTGGCATGTCTTAGATATAAGCGATGAATGATATTAACTTTGGGGTAATTCCATTCATAAGTTTCGAGCGTAATTTATGATTCTTATTCACTTCTTGATGTTAAAAACTCTTAAAGTAAATGAGCTACTGCCCCGAGCCTTCGATATGTTGAATGGTAGTTAGATGTATAGGTTCACATTCCTAAAGATTTTATAATGGCTAATGTCCTTAGTTTTCATAAGATGTTTCGCATTATCTTGATACATGTCTATAGTCCCTAAGGCTTTATTTGATATAGTTCATAACGACATTCAAAGGGTACTGAATATGACTATCGTCCTGATACTTGAGTGTTGATTTGTCTACTTATCTATTGAGTCTCAAATGATGATTTATATGCATATGGTTACTCACTACTCTGCTCGTGCATACTGTTGTTACCTCTTTCACCGAGTCCCGGGTCGGGTATGTTATCGTGCGCAGTTTCATTGCATTGTTCACCGAGTCCCTCACTAGAGGGCCGGGTACGGTATATATATATATGATGATATGATGATATGATGATATGTTGATATGATGATGGCGCCGAGCCCCATGATAGGCCAAGTATGATATATGACAGAATCACCGAGTCCATAATGGGCCGGGTATGATATATGATATAGACATGCATGATTTTATTTCATAAGACACAGGTACAGTGATTCCTTGATTATCATACTCGCCTCCTGGATTCTCTACTTCGATTATGACCTTTTTTATTGTATTTCATGCTTTATATACTTTGTACATATCTCGTACTGACCCCCCTTTCTTTGGGGGGCTGCGTTTCATGCCCGCAGGTACAGATACTCGCTACGGTGATCCGCCAGCTTAGGATTTCCATTCAGCTGACTTGGAGTGCTCCATTGTCTCGAAGCCTAGCTTTTGGGTATAGATCTTTTCGTTGTATATATATGTTATCCCAGGGTACGGCGGGGCGCTGTCCCGTCATATGTCACTGTTGATACTCTTAGAGGTCTGTAGACATGTGTGTGGGTTACGTATATATGTTGTCCAGCTGTGTTAGTATGACTTATATTTGGGACGTTCCCATTTGTAGTGGCAGCCATGTTGGCATGCGTATGTTTATATGTTTTGGGATGTTGTGTGTAGTGGCAGCCTTGTTGGCTTGTGTATATATAGTTGGGGCGTTCCCACATGTTATGACAACCTTGTCGGCTTGTGTTCCATGTTATCCGTTGATAGTTGTGACTCCACAGGAGACATGTGGTCTTGATATATATATATATATATGACAGTTCGGAGATGACATATTGTTTCTGTGAATTAGCATACTATGTTCCTTTTCCAATTGATTATAGCTAACAGGTGCATACAAGTGTCCAACTCGGGCACTAGTCCTGGCCTACGGGGTTGGGTCGTGACACTTACGGACAATCTGATAAGGCCCAATATATCTCGGGCTGAGCTTCCCCTTCTTGCCGAATCTCATTACGCCCTTCATAGGTGACACCTTCAAGAATACCCGCCGCCAACTGAACTCTAAGTGTCGACGTCGATTATCCGCATATGACTTCTCGTCGACTCGAGCCGCTAATAACCTTTCCCGAATAAGTTTTACCTTATCAATGGCTTGTCGAATCATATCCGGGGCCGATTAGCTTAGTCTCCCCAACATCAAACCAGCCAATAGGTGACCTGTACCCCGCCATACAGAGCCTCATACAAGGCTATCCGGATGCTAGAATGGTAGCTACTATTATAGGCAAACTCAATAAGTGGCAGATGATCATCCCAGCTGCCTCTGAAGTCAATGACACATGCCCGCAAGATATCTCTTAGCGTCTGAATAGTACGCTCGGCCTGTCCGTCAATCTGAGGGTGAAATGTTGTACTAAGACTCACCTGTGTCCCCAATCCTTCCCCGGAATGATCTCCGTAGTTAGTTGTGAACCGAGCACCTCCGTCGATATAATAGATGTGGGAACTCCGTGAAGTCTTACTATCTCCTTAATATATAACTTTGCATAGTCCTCGACCGAATAAGTAGTCCCGACGACGAAAATGGGCTGATTTTGTCGACCTATCTACTATAACCCATATGGAATCATACTTCCGTGGAGTGCGAGGTAAACCCTCAGAATGAAGTCCATATTAACCGCTTCCCACTTCCAAGTCGGAATTTCCATCTCCCGTAATAATCCACCAGGCTTCGATGCTCGATCTTAACTTGTTGGGCAATTCGGCAACCGGGCAACAAACTCTGATATATCTTTTTTCATGCCATCCCACCAATATAAACATCTAAGGTCTTGATACATCTTGGTTGACCCCGGATGCACAGAATAACGGGCATAATGTGCCTCTCCCATAACCTGTCGCCGTAGCCCTGCAACCTCAGGTACACATAATCTTGTTACACCTTGGAAAATTTCGCGTTATCAAAACTGTGGACGGCTTAGTATGAGCTCAGGGGAGACCAGAGTTACACAAGTATTATGGATGAAGATTATGTTATTTGAGCATAAGAACATATATATGACATTTGGAGAGTGTATGGAGTAAATCGGTTAACATGATCACTCGATGATAGCCCTCGAAACCATGAGTTAAGGTGGGGCCCACATGTCGGGATTTTGTAAAGGATATATTATAAGTGATACAAGTAGTATGGGATGAGTTCGTGGAGCCCTTTATGGGTCATTTTCTGCCTCCGGAGATGAGGCAGGCCAGAGTTGATAGATTCCTACATCTGAGGCAGAATGGCAGGAGTGTTCGGGATTACAGTCTCGAGTTTGATTCGTTGGCTAGACATGCGCCCACTATTGTAGCTGATATGGCTGATAGGGTGCATCATTATGTGATGGGGCTGGATCGTTACTTGGTGGATAACTATATGATAATGGCTTCTCAGCCAGGTATGGACATTGCCCGGGTACAGGCTTATGCACAGGGGGTGGAGGATCGACATAGGGGGCGTCAGCCAAACAGAGATTATGACAGAGGCCAACATAAGAGAGCTAGATCAGTTGGCTATCAGGGTGAGTTTCGAGGCAGGCAGCCTCAACAGCAGTATAGCAGATATCCTTCCCAGCCAGCACGGAGTGCGCCCCCAAAGTTCACTGGTAGGAGATTTGATAGCACAGGGTATTCAGGAGTGGGTCAGAGCTCCAGGGCGTCAGGTTCACAGATGACCAGGGGTCCGGGTCAGTCGAGGCCACCTTTGCCTCGGTGTTCTCGGTGTGGTAGGCCCCATTCGGGGGTGTTCCGTCTCGCTACTGGTGCTAGTTTTTCTTGTGGTCGTCAAGGCCATATTATGAGGGAGTGTCCGTATGGGGGTAATCCGGCGGTACGGCTCCGCCCTCGGGTCGATTCTTCGGTTCATCTTCTTCAGGCTATGCGCCCTATGGGGCGGGGGTATCCGGACACCGGCAGCCGTGGTAGAGGTCGTGGCGGAGCTTCCAGTTCTAGCGGTCCTTCGAACCGTATATATACTTTGGCTAGTAGACAGGATCAGGGGGCGTCACCAAATGTGGTTACAGGTATATTATCGATCTTCTCTCGGGATGTATATGTATTGATAGATCCAGGCTCCACCTTATGATATATATCTCCTTTTGTTGCTAGTAGAATCGGGATTAAACCCGAATTGATTGAACCATTTGAGGTAGCTACGCCGGTAGGGGATTCTGTTATAGCAAAGCAGGTATATAAAAGGTGTTCGGTGAATATATATAGTCGTCATACTTTGGCAGATTTGATAGAGTTAGATATGACTGAGTTCGATGTTATTATGGGTATGGATTGGTTAGCCTTGTTATGCTAACTTTGATTGTAGAAACAAGGTAGTTCGGTTTCGGCTTCCCGGGAGTCAACTATAGAATGGCTAGGGAATACGGCATCGCCGAGGGGTAAGTTTATTTCATACCTCAAGGCAAGGAAGATGGTTAGAAGGGGTTATATTTATCATCTGGTTCGTGTGCATGATTTGAAAGCGGAGGCACCGACTCTTCAGTCAGTCCCGGTGGTTAATGAATTTCCAGATGTATTCCTAGATGAACTTCCAGGTCTTCCTCCCGAAAGGTGAGATAGAGTTCGTATAGATGTGTTGCCAGACATACTCCCCATATCTATCCCTCCTTCTGAGTAATGGCACCGGGGTGAAAGAACGAAGGAGCACCGAGGGATTTATTAAAGAAGGGCTTTAGGCCCCATACATCACCTCGGGGAGCACCGATTGTTCGTGAGAAAGAAAGATGGGTCGGCGGATGTGTATGATTATAGGCACCGAACAAGGTGACCATAAAGAATAGATATCCCCTCCCGAAATTGATGATTTATTCGACCGGTTACTGGGGTGCTAAGTGTTTCTCGAAGATGGACTCGCGGTCGAGCTACCACCAAAAAGCGGGTAAGAGAGTGCATATTCCAAAAAGCGCCTTCGTGGACCCGATACGGCACTATGAGTTTAGGGTGATGTCTTTTGGGCCGACCAATGCTCCGAAGGTGTTTATGGACTTAATGAACCGAGTATTCAAGCCGTTCCTAGATATGTTTGTGATTGTATTTATTGATGATATTCTGGTCTATTCACGATCAGAAGAGGAGCATGCGGACCATCTGAGGACGGTACTTAGGGTGCTCCAGCACCAAAAATTGTATGCCAAGTTCTCTAAATGTGAATTCTGGTTGACTTCAGTAGCATTCTTAGGGCATATTATTGGAGCTGATGGCATTCGGGTGGATACACAGAAGATTGAGGCCGTAAAGATTTGGCCTAGACCTACGACACCTACTGAGGTACGTAGTTTTCTAGGGCTAGTAGGATATTACAGGAGATTTGTGGAGAAGTTTGCTTCGATTTCAGCGCCTTTGACGAGGCTAACTCAGAAGGCAGCTAAGTTCCAGTGGACTGATGATTGTGAACGAAGCTTCCGATTCTTTGAAAAGAAGTTGACTACGGCTCCGATTCGGCTCTTCCCCGAGGGGCCGGATGGTTATGTCATTTATTGTGATGCTTTCGGTGTTGGGCTAGGTTGTGTATTAATGCGAAGATGGCGAGTTATAGCCTATGCCTCCCGGCGACTCGAAAAACATGAAAGAAACTATCCTACTCATGATCTGGAATTAGCAGCAGTAATTCACGCTTTGAAGATATGGAGACATTATCTATATGGCGTACATGTTGATATTTATATGGATCACAAAATCCTTCAGTACATCTTTAAGCAGAAGGAGCTGAAATTATGACAGCGGAGGTGGCTAGAGTTGCTGAAAGATTATGATGTTGATATTCTGTACCACCCAGGGAAGGCAAACGTTGTAGCAGATGCACTTAGCCGTAAGTCTATGGGCAGCTTGACGGACATACAGCCAGAAAGGAAAGAAATGGTTCGTGAAATCTATCAGCTAGCTAGTCTTGGAGTCCGTTTGGCTGATTCTGGAGATACTGGGGTTTCTGTCCGAGGAGTTGCTGAATCCTCTATTATGGAAGAGGTGAAGTGGCGCCAATATGAGGACCCTGTTCTAGCACAGTATAGGGATACATCCTTAAAAGGAGAAGACTCCATTCGAGATTACACCTGACGGGGTACTACTATATAGGGAGATTATGTGTACACGAGGTTGCGAGCTACGGCGACGAGTGTTATGGGTGGCACACTATGCCCGTTATTCTGTGCATCCGGGGTCAACCAAGATGTATCATGACACGAGATGTTTATATTGGTGGGATGGCATGAAAAATGATATAGCGAGTTTGTTGCCCGATGCCCGAATTGCCAACGTTAAGATCGAGCATCGAAGCTTCGGTGGATTATTACGAGAGATGGAAATTCCGACTTGAAGTGGGAAGCAATTAACATGGACTTCATTACAGGTTACCTCGCACTCCACGAAAGTATGATTCCATATGGGTTATAGTAGATAGGCTGACAAAATCAGCCCATTTTTTTCCAGTCAGGACAACTTGTTCTGCTAAGGACTATGCAAAGTTATATATTGGGATATTTTAAGTTAATCAAGATAAGTTAAGGACAAGATTATTTCGGGATAAGAGATAGAGACTTTTGGCCCCTGATTTTTTATTAATACACGAATTGCTTATAAATTTTAATTGGTATGGAAATGTTAATAGAGATTAGGGATTAATTAACCATGATTAGATTATTCAGTTGGGATTAAAGTTAATTACTCATTAATTAGCACTTAGTGGGCCGTGCGGACCAACTTGGCATGGCCAAATCGATTGGCCCATGCCTTGAGGGCCACTGTCTGTACCCCACAAGCACCATATAAATAAGTGGTGGATGACTCACAAAATCAGCCTAACTTTCATTTCATCTTCAACATTGAAACTTAGTGATAGAGAGAGAGAACGCTACGGCCATAGCTGATTTTCAAGAAAGCTCACAAACCTAATCCAAATAAATTTCTTTATGGTGTTTTAAAACCAATTGAAGGTCATAAGAGTGAGGATTATCCATTGGAGCAAAGAAGGAGGTGAAACATCTTAGTTTACTAAGGTTTAGCCAATTGAAGAGGTAATTTGATTAAGGTAAGAATTGATCACTTTCTATATGTTTTAGGGTGAGTTTGGATGTGTTGTGAATGTATAAATGTGAATTGGATGTATAAATTTTGTATGTTGATGTTTGGATGTTGTTGAGCCGTAGGGGCTGTTTTACGTGGAAGTGGTGGATTGATTTTATTAAGTATTTTGATTGTTGTTATTATGGATTTCATGATGAGGATGAAGGTATTTAATGGTTAGAAGTTGAAGTTGTAGTTGTAGTTGTTTGTGGGCTGTTGTAGAAGTTAATACAATGTTAATGTAGTTTCTTGCAATTGAATGGATGATATAGTTGTCGTGTGGCTACTGTTGTATTTCATCAAATTGGATGGAAAGATCGTATGAAATGATGTATAAGATTCGTATGTGGTTTTCTTGGTGTGTTCGTGCAGTGTTCTAAGATTTCGAGCATCCTTTATGTGTTAGATGTAGGGCTGGTTGGTGTGTTGTTGTTGTTCTTGTTGAACTTGGAAGATTGATGATAATTAAGATTATGTGTTATGTTGTGTGTTGGTTGGGCTGTTGTAGGATTGTTTAGATGAAAATATTACGACTATGGATCATTAAGAGTAACTTGAATATGTAGTAGTCGTATGTGGATTGTTATTGAATGTTGTGAATGTGGGCTGTTGGAATGTTGTATGGGCTGTCTGGAGTGTCCTCGAGTCTTGCCTTGAATAGCCTCGGATTAGTACTTGATGGTGGCTTGGTTGTTAAGTAGTTGGTTTGAGTATAAGGGTAACGTCGTCTAATTATCTAGAAAGAAGTTACTAACGTTAGAATACGTTTGAATCTTTCCGTAGCTTAGTAGTCCTTGACGTCTTAATATAGGTTGAGATACTATTGGACAGCGTATGCGTGTGGCGTGACAAGTAAACGCTAAAGGTATGTAAAGCCTATCCCTTTTTTCTTTTGGCATGTCTTAGATATAAGCGATGAATGATATGAACTTTGGGGTAATTCCATTCATAAGTTCCGAGCGTAATTTATGATTCTTATTCACTTCTTGATGTTAAAAACTCTTAAAGTAAATGAGCTACCGCCCCGAGCCTTCGATATGTTGAATGGTAGTTGGATGTATAGGTTCACATTCCTAAAGATTTTATAACGGCTAATGTCCTTAGTTTTCATAAGATGTTTCGCATTATCTTGATACATGTCTATAATCCCTAAGGCTTTATTTGATATAGTTCATAACGACATTCAAAGGGTACTGAATATAACTATCGTCCTGATACTTGAGCGTTGATTTGTCTACTTATCTATTGAGTCTCAAATGATGATTTATATGCATATGGTTACTCACTACTCTGCTCGTGCATACTGTTGTTACCTCTTTCATCGAGTCCGGGCCGGGTATGTTATCGTGCGCGGTTTTCATTGCATTGTTCACCGAGTCCCTCACTAGAGGGCCGGGTACGGTATATATATATATATGATGATATGATGATATGATGATATGTTGATATGATGATGGCGCCGAGCCCCATGATGGGCCAAGTATGATATATGACAGATTCACCGAGTCCATAATGGGCTGGGTATGATATATGATATAGACATGCATGATTTTATTTCATAAGACACAGGTACAGTGATACCTTGATTATCATACTCACCTCCCGGATTCTCTACTTCGATTATGACCTTTTTTATTTTATTTCTGTTATATCCCGCATTTTGTGCGTCGGAATATTTGGAGATCGAGTAAATCGAAGAAAATAAGTTCGACGAAAATTTGGGGAAATGCTGGGCGAATTTTTAAGTCAACTATGGAGGCGCATATCTCATAGTATATGTGGAGTTTTAAGGTGTTTTAAAAGCCTAAAATGAAGTTCGTCGAGTCTAGTTTGTAATGCAACAAACCGTTCATTGATAGGACATCGGAGTAGAGAATTATAGACGTTACAAACTGAACTGTCGACGCAGAAACAGTATTCCCGCGGTACCGCTACAGTACCGCTACAGTACCGCTACAGTACTGTAGCTACAGTAAACCGACGTTGGCAGTTTTTTAAAAGGGACAGAAACTTCATTTTATTTCAGCAAAAAAGCTCCACAAATTTCCAGAAATTTCAGCAAGAAAGAAGAGAAAAAAAAAGAGAAATCTTGAAGCCTTCAACTTTGATTCAAAATTATAATTTGTTTGTATTCCTACTAAGTTCAAGATTCTCTACAAAGTGGTATAAGTATCATGGCAAGAAAGAGCTTCTTTTGGCAAGTGGAAAAGTTGGAAAAGGGTAAGAATTTAATCTTCTTTTATATGTTATGTATGGTTGTGTATGTTGTGGTGTGTAGGAATGAGGGAAATTCATGAAAAATATGGACTATATGTTGAGGCCGTGTGGTTGTGGTATAGTATGGAAAGGGATGAATCAATTTTCTTAAGTATTTTGGTTGTTGTTACAATGGAATCTATGATGAGAAATGGAAGTTTGATAATTCTAGTTCAAGTTGTAGTTGTCGGGAAGTTGTTTTAGAAGTTAAAGTGAATTCAATATAGTGTTCTTGTGTTTATGGAAACTAATGTTGTTAGTGTGAATTGTTGGTGTGATTTATGAAGTTGAAAGAAAGAAATATGTTGTCATTATTCTTGTTGAGTTTGGATAATTTTAGGTAGTGTGTTGGTTCGGCCACTTGAAATGTCGAGCGGATTATTTGAAACATTCTTGACTATTGTTTGGAAGGTTTCGAATTGGTATTTGAATATGTGAACAATTATGAATTGAACATAAATGAGATGCCATGGAATTGTAAAAAAGAATTGGTAATGTTAGAATGCATTTGGGATTGAATATTGATATTGTTATAATGTTTGTTGGTTTGGTCGTTGTTGATCTAGTCGAGTTGGATTCTCGGGATGGTATACTTACGGGGAGATGCTTGTCGAAATTTCTATAGACAAGCATTACTTCCAACTTTGCATTCTTAAGGCTTATAAATGACATTTGGTACTTATGACCAATTGTAGATTTTGGAGGAAACGGGATTTGAGTTTGGACGAGCGTAAAAAGCGAATAAGGTATGTAAAGCTTGCCCTTTCCTTCTTTTGGCATGTCCTAGCCCTACTAGGCTAAGATCGGAACCTCGGGGATAATTCCGCTCTCGGAAATCCGAGTTTGATTTTGCATACTATTCATTCGGGGCCGCAATTGAATTATAATCCTTATATTTGATCAAAAGAACGCTTAAACCTTTGTAACCGTTGTAAACGTATCCGGATCGCTCCGAAACTTCTACGGATGGCTTTAGGGAGCCTAATGTTTGTAAATTATGTCCGCCGCCTCGGCTCGACCCGAGGTGGGGCCCACGCATCCCGAGATCTCCCAATGTCGCCCTGTTTGGTATACTTGTGTGATTTTGGAAAGAAAACTTTTGACTATTGCTCCGATTGCTATAAAAAAATAGTTATTTTAACTACCTCATTGGGTTTGATAATACATTTTGACACATAAGAACGATTTCGAAGATCGTAACTATTGTATATTAATTCCGATAAACCTAATTTAACTATTGTCTTGGTTTTAAAGAAATGGTGTGCTTTGGTTATTTTGTTGAGTTTGTAATAAAAGAAATTATATACCTATGACTACTCACGATTCTGCTCGTGTGTATTGTTATTACCTCTTTCGCCGAGTCCCGGGCCCGTATGTGTGATATTGTCCATTGGATACTTGACCGCGGGTGCGTAAGTACCGCTGGATACTTGGCCGCGGCATGTGTATGTGTGATATCGTCCGCTGGATACTTGACCGCGAGCTGTGACATGACCGCTGGATTCTTGACCACGGTATGCGTGTATGTGTAGCTGTTTATATATTTGTGATACTAACCGCTGGGTTCCTGGCCGCGGTATATTTATATATTTGTGATATTAACCGGGTTCTGGCCGCGGTATATTTACGTATTGAGATATTAGCCGGGTTCCCGGCCGCGGTATATGTGTGAATGCATGTATGGAATATTACCGGGGTTCCTACGTGCGGTATGTGTGTATGATTTGTGTATGTATGACTTGATGCCGGATGGAAGTACGTTGGTATTTGGACTATTATGCTCGCGTTTGGTACACATTATTTCATTTTCTCGTATTTTACGCTTTGCATACTCAATTACATATTCATCACCGACCCCTTCACCCGCGTTTAATGCCGCGTGAGTACCTACGATGAGCGAAGATGTTCAATTTGGATTGGCGAGCTCCATTTCCTCGGAGTCTTTGCCCGTCGAGTGCGTTTGTATGGTGTCCGGTTATGTTAGAGACTTTGCGGACGTTGTCGTGTGTATGAGATGTCCGTTTGTAAACGGCTATAAGCCGATGTATCAGTACGCATTGTGTTATGAATTTCATGTGTTTACAGATTCGCTATGGTTACGGATTTTGCTTGATTTGAAAAGACGAAAGGCATGTACGTTTTCCGAAAAAAATTTCACCCTGTGCTTATGCTATTCCTTGTGGGCCCGATGATGGCTATGAGTATTATGAGAGTCTGCGGGTTCGCTCGGCCCTAGGTAAGGGTCGGGTGCCCATCACACCCTATCGGAAATTGGGGTGTGACAATTTCATGCTTTATATACTCAGTACATATCTCGTACTGACCCCCCTTTCTTCGGGGGGGGCGCGTTTCATGCCCGCGAATGCAGATACTCCACGGTGATCCGCCAGCTTAGGATTTCCATTCAGCTGACTTGGAGTGCTCCATTGTCTTGGAGCCTAGCTTTTGGGTATAGATCTTTTCGTTGTATATATATGTTATCCCGGGGTACGGCGGGGCCCTGTCCCGTCATATGTCACTGTTGATACTCTTAGAGGTCTGTAGACATGTGTGTGGGTTATGTATATATGTTGTCCAGTTGTGTTAGTATGACTTATATTTGGGACGTTCCCATTTGTAGTGGTAGCCTTGTCGGCTTGCGTATATATAGTTGGGGTGTTCCCACATGTTATAGCTTGACACTTGTCGGCTTGTGTTCCATGTTATCCATTGATAGTTGTGACTCCACAGGAGACATGTGGTCTTGATATATATATATATGACAGTTCGGAGATGACATATTGTTTCTATGAATTAGCATACTATGTTCCTTTTCGAATTGATTATAGCTAACAGGTGCATACAAGTGTCCAGCTCGGGCACTAGTCATGGCCTACGGGGTTGGGTCGTAACACTTACGGACAATCTGATAAGGCCCAATATATCTCGGGCTGAGCTTCCACTTCTTGCCGAATCTCATTACGCCCTTCATAGGTGACACCTTCAAGAATACCCGGTCGCGAACGGAACTCTAAGTGTCGACGTCGATTATCTGCATATGACTTCTGTCGACTCTGAGCTGCTAATAACCTTTCCCGAATAAGTTTTACCTTATCAATGGCTTGCTGAATCATATCCGGGCCGATTAGCTTAGTCTCCCCAACATCAAACCAGCCAATAGGTGACCTGCACTTCCCCGCCATACGAGTCTCATACAAGGTGCTATCCGGATGCTAGAATGGTAGCCATTATTATAGGCAAACTCAATAAGTGGCAGATGATCATACCAGCTGCCTCTGAAGTCAATGACACATGCCCGCAACATATCTCTTAGCATCTGAATAGTACGCTCGGCCTGTCCGTCAGTGTTATATCCCGCATTTTTGTGTAATTGGATAACTCAAGACAATCGCGGGAGGACATCAAGCAAGGCCATATTTTCATTTTGTTAAGCATATGAATGGCTTATGAAGAATTTAGAAATGGAATTATCAAGAAAGGCCAAGGGCATAAAAGGAAAGTTCGCACGACACCTCTTAGAGATATAAAGGAAGGCGAAGGGTAAATTTGGAATTTGGAAAATGGTTTTACGAATTACAAATTGGCATGGAAGAAAAATAATTGGGCTTGGATTTTTTTTAAAGAAAAGGAGAAGGCCCAAGGCAAGGGGAATGGCTTAAAGATGTGAGATTAAGT